>NC_047660.1:21203148-21505291 GCF_011762505.2 Arvicanthis niloticus
GAATAAACTCCTTCCCAACTTGTTTTCTGACCATGGTGTTTTGTTGCGGCACCAGAAACCCTGACTAAGACAATTGGCATGTGTTTCTGCATGTAAGTCATTATTTGTTACCACATTCAAATCTCACAAACCCTTTCTGTTTTAAGTAATTGCTAAGGGCACGAGACACTCTCCATCAGTTCAGAAATTACTGAGTGTTTGGATACAGCTGCTATTTGAATCTATTGTGAGGAAGGCCCATACGAGATGCTTTCTAGGAGACTGTTTGAGGTCTACAGAGAACTAGACGGCAGTCTGATGTCTTGTTAATGTTTTCCCTTTCTGGTAACTAATCAGTAATCACCTGTTATTTTGGTAACAGCTTTCTACTTGGTGTTAAGTCTGGAAAACAGAACATGTTCAATAAGAGTGTAGATGTTAGGAATTTAATTAAAACTTCCTAATTCTGTTAGAAATTTAATAAAAATCATTCTAATTTTGTTGGGTTTAAGCCTTTAAACTGTGGCTATCACTGTGTTATAACCTGTTATTTTTTTCCCCCTGAGGGTTTAGCCATCAACCAGCCTGATGGGTTTGGACTTGTCTTTTCCATCAGGGTGTGTGGAGAAGGCATGAATGGGAAGACACAATTTTGAAACAAGTAGCATCTCTCTGTAAAAATTAATTTCATTAAATTTTTTTTATTTATCCAATCATGTATTGGCACCTTGACTGCTATTTCTGCGATTTCCACTAGATGACACTGTTGTTTCAATTTCATTGCTTTCCTTGGCATGGCCCTCTTAGGAGAGCACCATATTATGAAGAAATTATGGAGCTGACCATTCTTCCAGGGAAAAGAGCTTCAGAATAAGAAAATTTACCAATTTAGCAGTGCCTTCAGGAGTTACCTCAGTCTTCTGTTTGTAATGGCCCCAAGACAATTCTGTGTCTTGATGTCAAGAAAATACTTTTTACACTGACTCTGTTTTTTTTTTTTTTTTTTTTTTTCACTGTGGTTTAAAATCTTCACTATTCCCTGTGTTCTCAATGGAGCTGAAACAAGTCAGGCCATCTTCTCATATATAAAAGCTTTCCCAAAACACAGGACTAACAGGAGTGTCTGCATGAATATATTTTTACCCCAACCCACTCTCTCTTACTCTTCCCCTTCTATCCCCAAAGTTCCTTCCATATCTTCATGTCTTTGCTTGTTTGTTTAATCACTGATTTTAACTAGCATAGTCTGTGTGGCATTGAGTTTGGAACATCCGCTGGGCTTACTATTGTGACTGCAACTGAAAACAATGACTGTTTCTATCTCAGAACCCATCAGTGGCCAGTTCAGCAAGGAGTCGGAGGGACCTATGATCCCCTCTTTAAACAATGATTCAATGTTGACAGCACCAGTGATGTGCAGGACCAGTGCAGGCAACCACAGCTGCTTCCAGGTCATGTCTGCAATGGCTGTGTTATGCCCTGAACATATGAATTCACAGTCCTTCTCCCTAACTTCCAATTCATTCATTCGATCTGCCTTTACCCCCTTCCATGATGTTCTCTGAGACTTAGAGGGAGTCATATAAGAATCGTGTGTAGGGCTCAGAATTCAGCCACCATGTACTGTCATGTCATGGATCTTGAACAGCTATGAGTTTCTGCATTCTTTGTCATTCACACCAAAGTGAAGCTTCTCTGATTCAGGCTAAGTGCTTGAGTATAAGCGTAAATATTTTGATGCCATGCCAATTTAGCTAAACAAAATAATATGTTTGCTTCTAAAACATAGATCTCCCTTGCTATGGGTTTTTGATAGGTTTACAGCACTAGGCATTTTCCCCTCCTCAGGATTGGGCCTCAGATACAACCTGAGAGCAACTGGTCACCACATAAATGTCATACCCTAGTTGGTATATCTTGCCCAGCAGGTTGGGATTGTCATTCCAAAGATTCACAGCTGCACTAGACCACAGTGCCCAGCAGCCTGCATGGCACTCTCTGCCACTAAGAAAGTTAGCTCTCTGTGAGGGAGTTTAAACTCTGAAAGTACTAGGGGCAAAGTAAAGAATACACAGAAGATACACAGATGGGTAAGGACTTCCTAAATAGGACTCTGGACATTCAGGAAATGAGTTCAACAATTGGCAAATAGTAGGACTTCCTGAGACAGAAAGCTTCTGAATGGAAGGAATCTGCTAACTGAATGGAAGGTCTGTCTACAGAATGGGAGAGCATCTTTCTCAGCTAGACATCTGCAGAGGATTGCTATCTAGAGTATACAAAGAACTAGAAACCATACACATCAACAAACTAAACAACCAGTTGAAAATGAGGCTGGGAACTAAACTGTGTTCTCAAAACAATATTAAAAGCTAATAAGCACTTTGAAAGTGTTCGAGATCATTAGCCACTAGAGAAATTCGAATTAAAATGGTTGTGAGATTCCAGCCCATCCGGATCAGAGTGGCTATTACCAAAAAATTAAATGCTAGCAGGTGCTGGCCTGGTTGTGATGAAAGGGGAGCCCCATTCTCACCCTTGGTGGGCCTATAGACTGGTGCAGCTAATATGGAAATCAGTGTGGAGGTTTAATTCAGGTATTCAACTCCTGCATATACATCCAAAGGGCTCTATATCCTAGCACAGAGATGTAAGCCTGTCCATGTTCATCATTGCTCTATTCAAGGTAGATAGAACATGGAAACCACTTAGATGCCCATCCATTGATGTGTTATAATAGAAATGGGGGACACATATAATGGAATTTTGCTCAGTTGTAAAGACAAAATTATATCTACAGGTAAATAGCAGAACTGCAGAAAAAATTATACCTGGTGAGGTAACCCAGGCTCAGAAAGACTTGGGTGGTGTTTAAATTAGAGTGCATGTAGAAGTTGGGAAACTAGAAAGAGGTCATTCCAGTTAGTAGGGAGAGAGAGAGAGAGAGAGAGAGAGAGAGAGAGAGAGAGAGAGAGAGTAGTAGAATATAAGTGATATGAAAGGAGAGAGACATAGAAACAGAGAGACAGAGACAGTGAGAGAAACAGATAGTGAGAGAAAGGAGGGAGGGAGGAAGGGAGAGAGAAAGAGAGAGAGAGAGAGAGAGAGAGAGAGAGAGAGAGAGAGAGAGAGAGAGATAGATAAAGAGAGAGAGAGAATCATAAGAGACAAGGGGATGAGGAGTGTTCATCACCAAAAGGAAAGGTGTATAAAAAAGCCACACGAAAGTCTATCACCCTAATACTCTGAAAACAAATTTAAAATTTAAGTTGCAAAAAACTCAAGAGAAGGGCAATGTCCTGCCAGGCTGGTGAGTGCTGCTCTTAGAAGCCATTGCATGTTAACCAGCTCTCCCAGTGCCCAGTGTAGGGCGCTGACTTATGGTCAGGGTGATCACAGCTGCTCCCAAACAGCAGAGACCCCTACCATTCCTTGTGATTGCTCACTGGAGGTAGGGACCGAGATGCTGTTGCTGAAGACAACACACACCGTGGAGGCAAAATAGAGAAATCAAGGTAGAGCCAAGATGTTTCTTCTTGTCTTTTTGGTTCCACCTCCTCATCCCCTCCTTGTGTATTCATTCTTCTCTCTCCTCCCCCTCATCCCCTTTCCCTCTTTTCTCCACCTCCCTCCTTTCAGTTCTTTCCTCTTGTCTCCTTCTTTCTCCATTAACCCCAGGCTTCCCCACTCTCTTCCTCCTTCTTCCTTGCCAGGTCTCACCTTATATTCAGAGTACACCCCTCTTGAGTTCCAGAGCTATAGGCATCTCGCCCAGTGTCTCATCTTTCTTTTATAAAGGCAAACCAACATGCTTTCTTTAAACTATTCATCATAGTTCTTTACCAAGTGTTCTGTCTAATTTTTAATGATTTTCTGTCAGATCTAAAACTCTGGGTTCCAATATTATGTTCTTTAAAATGTATTTGATTCGTGTCCAGTTCAGTTGATAGTGTCATAAAGATTCAGCAGTGAGACCTACAAGGGATCCTTGGGCTTTGAAATGCATCGAAGAAGCTCACATTGGCATAAATGGCCATACCTCGTCCTGATGTTGATAGCAGTGCAGATGTGTTCAGCAGCTCTGACTTGTGCTACACAAGCCATCTCAGCATGCACTGCTGCCCTTTACACTTGTTATTACAACTGGAGTCCTCACAATCTTTGTGCTCTGTTTACTATCATCCTCCATAGTTTCTGTATACCCAGTCTCAGGAAGCACAGAATCTTCGCAGGGGTCATCTCCTAAGGTGCACCCTGTTCACTGTTGCGCAAAACGGATCACTAGACCCATGGCAATCTGCAAAGGCAACTATCTCATGCCTTGTAGATTTTGTATACATATCACACTTACTTGTTTATGAGCATTTTAATATCTGTTCTCCTCTTAGATTTATAATAAATTAAGTCATGGCTGAGGTCAATTTTTTTCATTTACAAAACTTCAGCACCAAGTAAGATCTCAGAAGTCCTATTTCAGATAATTACTCAATTGACTTAGCTTTCTTTTCTAAAGAGGCAATCGTTTTTAATAGACAGAGTTTTGAAATGGAGAGAAGGAAGCTCATATTGGCATAAAACACCACATTCTAATGTTGAGAACAGAGTTTGAGTGCACAGAACAAAAAGGGTCAGGATTAGACAGGCACGTTACTTATATGGAGACCTGTCTTAAAAAATGATGGGCCAGTTATACACACAAATCTAGCATAGAAAGCAAGGTCAGTTTGTAAGACTATAATGAATATAATCACACCATGGGTAGGGTTTTCAAGAAGGAAATGGTACAGTCATATAGTAAAATTTACAGGGAACACTGAATGAGACATAAACTGTTTCGGATGAGAATTATTGTAGTAATTTTTAGCTCAATCTTCTCTTCCTTAGTGATTTTATTTCCAGCTGTGATTTTTGATGTTATTATTATTGTTTTTTTAAACCAGGCTTTAGAAATCTTTCTTACTGTGCTGCTTAGTTTTACCTGTTAACTTTACCCTAGAATCATCTGGGAAAAAAACTCATAGAGAGGAATTATGTAGACTAGGTTACCTTGTGTGTGTGTGTGTGTGTGTGTGTGTGTGTGTGTGTGTGTGTGTGTCTGTCTGTCTGTCTGTCTGTCTGTCTGTCTGTCCATCTGTCTGTCTGGCTGTCTTGATTGTTAATTGATGCAGGAAGACCCTGTCCCAGGCAGGGGTATAAAGGAGAGAAATGCTACCTGATAGCATGCAGGCAAGCAGGCAGCATCCATTTCTATTCTTGCTTGACTATGGATGTGATGCTTTAAGTTTCTGCCTTGATGTAAACTGGAATTGTACACCAAATAAAACGTTTCCCACATCAATTACTTTTATTATATTTTATAACAGTAACAGAAATAAAGCTAGACCAGTGAGGATGACCACAGCATGGCATGTATTATTTATTGATATTGTCTACAGGGCATTGGACTATCTAACCATGTGGACCACCCATCAGATTTTCAAAAACACAACACTTGCCTTAAAGGACTCCTTGTTAAATACTGCTAGGCTCATTCTTTGAGTGTCTTACTCAGTAAGTGTCACAGGATACCTGCTCGTGTTTGTGGATCTGTGAATATACTGGCTGGTAATGTTGCTGCTGGTCCAGAGAACACATTTTGAGAACTGTTTACTGTGAGTAGAGTTGCCTCAGTGTCAGGGCACGTGTGAAGTAAGGATCAGTAGTGCTTGTTATCTTTAATGATAAGGAGCTCAAAGCTTAGCGTCTTGGAGAGGCTAAACAATCTGTTTAGAGTCATACATGTGGTAAATGGCTATCAGACCCAAGTGCATTGAACTTGAAGGTTGTTCTAAGACCATAGATTCTCAAACTTTGTATACATTAGAATCAGTAGGGGAACCTGCTAAAATTCAGGTGTCTCAGATCTACTCTCATCTAATAGGTTGAAATTTGAGAGCAGAAAGTGCTATTATCTGACATGATTCTGAGTGGAGTATAAGGCATAGCCGTGTTGAGAATGAGTACATTTGGCTACACTTTCTCTAATCCCTTGAGAATTGCAAAGATGCTGATTTCTGCTCCCACCCCATGTAATCTGACTGGCTTGAACTTGGGAACCAGGATATGTAGGATCTTCCCAGATGAGTCTAGTACACAGATTGAAAATTGTGCGAACTGCACTATCGTTATATATGGTCTCTTTCTGTAATCTTTAAGAATGTATTATTGTCGTGTATGTGTATGAGGTTGTATGGGTATATATGTGGAGGTCATAGGACAATTTTGATGTCAGTTCTTCTGTATATATGTGTGTTCTAGAGATTGAACTCAGGTCTCTAGGCTTGCAGGCCAACTCTTTACCAACTAAGCCATTTCACTGGCCCCATGTCATCTCTCCAATTTGACTGCTCATGTCTTCAAACATTTGAAAGTGAATCCATTAGAGAAAATAGCTTGAAGCCAGAAAGTCTCAAGAGCAATATTTTTGTTATTTTTTGCTTCTTGCATTTTCTTTTGTGATAGGATCTCATGTAGCCCAGGCTGACCTTAAACTTTTTATATCAGCAAGGATAACACTGAGCTTCTAACCATTCTGTCTCCACTTCCCAAGGGCTGGGATTATAGGTGCTTGGCAGTACACTCAGCCCCATTCGCTATTACTTTTGAGACAGAGTCTTGCTGGGAAGCCATTGATGGCCTGGAGGTCACTATTTAGATCAGGTGGGTCTGGAGGTCACTATGTAGATCAGGCTGGCCTGGAGGTCATGGCCCTCAAGAGTGCTATGATTACACCACTCCAGGAAGCATCAATTTTTTTCTAGAAGCAACTCTGAAAGTATAAATTGGGTGTGTTTTGTTTTTTTTTATCATTTTTAAACTCTTTGTAACCTTGAGTCTCCAAAAGTGTTCTCCGCTGTTCCGTGAATGTAAAACAAGAAAAGTGATGAGCTGATATCCTCAGCCAGGGCGAGGCATTGCTGTGGAAATGAAATGAGATTGTGTCCCTTTAAGGCGTTATGAACTCTTAAGTACTAATCAAATGTGAGGGAATATTTTCTTCGTCTATTCAAAAGAGACATCTCATCAAGGATCAATTCTAGCTGGCAATAAGTGAAGCCACTTTATGTTTCCTTACATCTCATAATGACCAGCTCATATCCAGGTAATGATGTCCAATGTATTTTATTTTTTGGCCAGGCATAAACAGAGACAAAATCTTTTTTATATCACCAGCGTGCTTTTCTGAAAGCAGCAAATTATGAGCAGAACTAATGTGTTGGGAATGCTCACTGCCAGCTTATGGTGGCCTAGAGTGACAGATCACCACCTAAAAGGCCATTGCAGAGGAAAAAAAATCATTCACAGTCTAATTTAAATAATGGCCGCATCTCTGCAAGAATGACAAACTGTGACAGGTTATAGGTTTTAGATAGCGACTCCCACACTTTGTAAAAACAGATCAGCAGCCGGTGGACCTACAATGATTGCCTGACACATCTGAGAATTTTTTAAAAGGGAAATTGGGTGGCAGCTGCCATTTTACCCACGTTAAATCTTATGAGTGAATAAATCCATCAAGTGACTTTGTTGTGCTTGTCAAGTGCCAGATCCATAAATCCTACTTCCTACCTTAAACTTTCTGTGTTTCCCAAGGGAACAGGTACAACAGGGGAGGAGCTGAAGGATTAGCTCATCCTGAGTACAGAAGTAGGAGAGATTAAAACCATTTTCTTCATCCTCATCCACAGTGAGATGCCAGACTTCCTGAGAGGGGATGGGTGATACAGACATGGAAACTCAGAAAGAAGTAGAGAAACACTTGACTTTCTTTGCCTTTTCAAAGGTAGTTCCTCCCACATCTTTACTCTTAGAGATGACATGGGGCCTTTTGTTGTTTCAAGACAAGATCTCCTTTGTAGCCCAGACCTATCCTAAACTTATGATCTTTCTGCCTCAGCCTCCCGAGGATTAAGATTCCCATGTGTGACACCATGCCCACACAAGCAGAGCTATTTTCCCTTAGCAAAATCTATAAACCAGTAAGGGCATGGGCCTAGGCTGCCCAGTCCCCCAGCCACCACTCTGCCCAAATAACGAGTTTCTGAGAGTAAAACTAGAGGTGGAGTGATAATTACTCTTTGTAGACTGCACCAGAAGGCACCTTCATGTTGAGTCCCTACTAACCTGTTAAAAAAACAAATCAATGACATCATTAGTGTTCTTCTGACTTGACCGTTTCACATCCTCTTCTCTGGTGCCTTCCTGGCCTGTGTCAATGCAGAAAGGAGACATAAAGGAGGTTGACTACTGTTAGACATATGGGAAGTAGAGGATTTTTTTCTTTGATATTAATCTGGCTCCCATAATGCTTTGCTTAATTCTTAATAATGGTCCTTACCAAGTTGTGTTGTAAGTTATTGTCTTCTATTATAATATGAAACCCTGGAGAGCTAGGCAGTTATTACTCCACTTAATAACTGCAGTGCTGGTATATTATAGTTGTTTGATAAATGCTTACTTAATAAGTGGATCAATATCTTAATCAACATATAAAAACCTAAGCAGAAAGCCAGCAATTTATAAAAATTTATATTTCATATGGATGTTTAGCTTTAAAACATATAGATTCCTGTGTCTACATGCTAGCTCATCCACTTGCAAACATAGCCCCACCTCTTTTCTCCAGTCTTCTGGCATCCCAGTGCTCTGCTTTTTGGCACATTTTATATAGTCCTTGAGGTCCTTTCACCACATTTATTCAAGAACCCAGAGGTGTATTATCTATTATTGAAAGGATCACACATACCATGATCAGTATAATGCTGGTCCTTGTTTCTTAATCCTCTTTTTCCTAAGGTCCACTGGGAGTGTTAGCAGTAATCCTTTCTGGATAATAATAAAGAATGTGTTTTCTTGTTTTTCTCAAGTATATGTTCTTTGGCAGATGAAATATTAGTAAAATGAAAACAGACAATGCTTAAGTAGAAGTTATAAACCAACACACACACACCTAGAATTTATCTTTGACAACAGAGCATGGCATTGTCTCTAGGTTTTAATCTTCTATTGTTTCCATTCCATTCATTAGAATGCTTATAATAATTTCTATAGTACTTGTGACCATGATTTGCTTATTATCTGAAATGCAGATGCTAGTGAAATCATGCACAGTTAAAGAAAATTGCTCTGCTCTTTTTATTATGGTACTTTGGATAGCCACAGACTTACCTTATATTCGACTTCTAGTTTGGAATTTATCATCTAATTTATTATCTATAACATGAATGATGTAGTAATTTAGAAACTTTTGTTGCAAAATGAGACTGGAACTGTTGGCTTTTATTCATGTTTACTTTGTTGTTAGTCTAAAATTTTCTAAGATGGACAGCTCATCTATTTGGCATCTGAAGGCATAGTAGAAAAATGAAACCTGTTGGAGATAGATACTTATTATGCAGTCACAGCTCCAATCAGTCAGTGACAACAGAAGGTATGGTCATTTCTCCCCGCAAGCAAGCAAGCAAGCAAGCAAGCAAGCAAGCAAGCAAGCAAGCAAATAGTTTCACAGTTTGATACTTGCTGGGTGTTCACAAATTTGACTGTAGTGTTACCTGGAGACAATCTAGAATTGGGGTGCAGTGGCCAACACTGGCTCCTCCACTTCTGATGCTAGTCACAAGGCCCAAGATGTTTTCCTCCTGGTCTTGACTGGGAGGCTTTTTCCACACTAATTTTTCTTAAGCTATTCATGTGACTTAGAGGAACACATGCATTGTGTATTGGAAGGGTATTACAAATGATGAAGAAATGAAGATAAAGAATATGCTCTAGATGAATCAGTATTTAGGGCTGCACCCATGAAGGGGCACAGAACTTTCACACTGTCTTCCATCTGTCTTCAGAATCTTCCATATGTTTAGCTGTCTCAGAACTCCATACTTTACTGTAATTTTAATATTTTCAAAACTCTACTTTTAATGATGGTTCTTAAATGCTTTAACCTCTGTTTTAGCTCACCACCCACCAGAGGTACTGGGAAAGAAAGTGTATGGGGGAAGTGGACCTGTTTAGAAAGGTTCTTTGGAGCAATTCCCATCTTTGTCGTTTGGTAACCCACAGTTCAATTCACAGGTCAGCAGTGGCAGCTTGATGCACTTGCAGATCAATACTTCACGGATACACCAGCAGTCCAATTCAGTAGAGTCAGGTTAGCACACATGAATTAGCACTACCTAGCACAGACAGGCCGCAGCCTCAGCATGAGTGAACAGGAGAAACCAGGATGGATGGACCCCAGGAGTTCTCAGCTATGCCTCTCTAGGGGAATTGAAGATCAGTGAAGATGCAAGACCAACAAGCATTGCATAGCTAGCTCTACAAGCAAGCCAAGCTCAACTTTCATCACTTTTTGTCAAGTCCTATTTATATCCTTCAAATATCTTTTTATGGAGTCCCAACAAATGGAGCTCAACTATGCAATGTGAGGCAGACCAGTACATGCACTAGTTAACAAAGATTCCTTCATCCCGTGTCCTTTCATGTGCTTGCTTTAGCAGAACATTGTTTCTCTTATGTCTGCTTCAGCACAGTGTTTCCTCAAGGAGTCTACCTTAATCTTTCACCTGTGTTCATTTCTGGAAAACACTTCTTCATGTGTTTGTCCCAGCAAAACACCATCCAACCAACTTTCTAAAGAACCCTTAAGTTTCCATTCACTTTATGGAAAGTTCATTGTCTATATACTAGGATTAGACTGAGTGGTGACACCTAGCAGGTTCTTTTTGTTTAAACTCCTGTTAGCCTGTCTGCCTAGTATTTGTTCCTCTGCATACAGGGTGAGATAGGCTCTCAAAGAGGGCTTAGCATCTACCATCAGACAAGGTAAGTCGGAGTGTTTCCTTATGGTTACCCTCTAAGGCAGAGAGGTGGAAGTTCTTAAGATCTGTCTTGCAGAAAAGAATTTTGGTCCTATAGGATTCCTTGGAGAGGGAGTTAAAAGGCTAGAAATTATGAATAAAAACAGCAACAACAAAAATATATTTACCATCAGAGCATGGTTTCACAATATATATATTTAAAAGCACAATGTTTAGTGTTGATTTAGTCTCAAAACATATCATGGGAACAAAATAATCCAACACTTTAAATAAATCAACACCTGACTCCAAAGAGGACCAGAGGAAAACTTTAAGACACTCAATGGCTGAATTGCCCTTCACCAACTACCCCATTACATTTGCAACCTCCACTCACTTGAGCGAGACAGCCAACACATGCAAGGTGCGCTCTTGGTTAAGTGAAACGTGAAGTCAATACACTGAGTGCAATCTCATGAGAGAGCAGGGCATTTGCTCCTTTCACTGCTGAGCAACTGAAGTTATGGTGGGGAAGCAGGAATAACTCACCCTCCCGCACAGCTGAGAGGATGCAGGAAATGATTCACGAGGAAGTCGAGTCCAAATTGGAAGCGAGTGGCTCTTACAAATTTTATAATAAAAACTGATTTTTTGTACTTTCCATGTGCTTATGCTGCAAATGTTTAGTACAGTTTTGTGAGCTAGGTTTAATGTTCTAATTTGGTTCTGGTTTGCGGGTGAAGTTGATTTGAATAAGCTAAAGGAAAATGGTTACGACTATTTTGTGTATGGGGGGGTGGTGTGAGGTGGGAGCGCTCAGTCATAGGAACCCTATTACCCTCTCCAGGCTATCTGGGGTCAAATGTCAGTGACTGCAGTGAGTAGGGGACCCTTTGTATTGTGCCGTATCCATTATATTGTTTCATGACTCAGTGAGTCATAGAATTAGGACTGTTTTGGTTGAGGAGCTCCTTGGTGATTTATCTCATCCAGTGGTTCTAAATTTAGCAAGCAAGTGAGGTGGAGGAAGGGATGGGCCACAGAAGTATAGCCGTGGAGCTATACTTGGGAACCTTTTATAAGGTGTTATAACAATCACTCTCTTCCACATATCCTCCTGGAATCATGGCAGATAAGAATTATCCTCCAGGTAAGAATGTGTACTTACAACACGCTGAATGATGTGTGTGTGTGTGTGTGTTTGAGAGAGGAGAGAGACAGAGAGAGAGAGAGAGAGAGGGAGAGAGAGAGAGAGAGCACTACCAACCTCAAATCCCTATTTCTCAGGCCATTTCTCTTGTAAATCTTTTGAGGCTGTTGAGTGTATATTTGCATCTTTAGCAATCTGTTTCTGTTCTTCAGAACAGGGAGATAAAAGTCCAAGTACTGAAGGAACCATGTGTGGCTCTTCCATGCTGTGGGGAGGTGTTGGGTCAAGCTGTAGTATATATTCAGACAGAAGCAGGCATCAGCTGACTTTTAAAGAGGAGCGGCTCAGTGGTACTCCTATCTTTTTGCACCATTATGGCACGGCTATAAATTGCCAACAAGGAGGGACCATTCAGTGCCCGTATCTTTTCATAAATGTCCTGAGATAAGCTGTTTAGATTTTCATGAAAATGTTAAAAATTTAAGCCATGAATATATGAAATGATATTATTGAGCAATATCTCTCTGTTGGTTTTGTTTTATAAGTAATAACAGCATAAAATATGTATCAAGTATGAGTGGTTTATAGTGAGATTTAATATTAACTTCAGGTTTCCTAAATCAGTGCTGGCTATACTTAGATACTATGCCTGACTGAGTTCCCAGCTTCTGCTTGGGGCCAGTCTCTTTCTCTTTCTGTCTTTGTACACTTCCTTCTGTAGTTTATTAAATTCTATGCTGGGCTGGCTGCTTCACAACTCATGAGAAATTGGGAAAAGTTGGTATTTGTTTATATGCTTGTTCAAGATATAATATCTTCGTATGAAGTCTCATTCACATATGTTGATGTCTTCATGAATTCTTGTAAAACACAGAGCTCTGGTATCACTGTATGGTATTGAGGATAAGATTTTTGAGTCCCTAAGAGCTTAATAATATCCACGTACTTTAGCTTTCCATTCTCTCTGCCAAGCCGTCAAGTTTAATGTCGGGGAATGCGTGTTTGTTTCATGTGAGAAAAGCCACTTCTTCCTTAAGGTCTCAGAAGGAAATGAATGCTTTATGGATTAAAACAAAGCAACTATTCACCAAAGCTCCCATCTAAATGTGTCATGTAACACAGGCTACCTGCCTAACTTCTAGTTGTCCTCCGATGTCCAGTGACGAACGAATTCATTGTTGCTGACTATGTTGGCTGGCCTTATGTGAAGTTGACACAAACTAGAGTTATTTGAAAGGGAACCTCAATTGATAACATGCCTCCATATGATCCAGCTGGAAGACATTTCTTAACTAGTGATTGATGGGGGAGGACCCAGCCTATTGTAGGTGGGGCCATCCCTGGACTGGTGATCTGGGTTTTATATGAAAGCAAGCTGAGAAAGCCATGGGAAGCAAGCTAGTATGCATCAGCCCTCCGTGGCCTTTGCTTTAGTTCCTGCCTTTAGGCTTCTACCTTGTTTGAGTTCCTGTCCTGATTTCCTTCAGTGATGAATAGTGATATTGAAGTGTAAAAATAAACTCCATCCTCTCCAACGTGCTTTTTGGTTATGTTTTTTTTGTTGTTGTTGCTGCAAAAGAGATCCTGAGACTCACACTACACCCACCCACCCACCCCTCCTTGTGCTGGGAAATAAACCCAGTGCTTTCTCCATGCTGATTACCCTCTCTACCACTGAGCCACACCCTCATCCCGTATACATTATCTTCCATTTTCTAGTAGCCACACTAATAAAGTAAAAGAAACATGTAATATTAATTTTAATAATATGTTATCAATATGTTATCGTTTAACATTTAACCAGCAGGAAGCGTTAGTCTATTTCTTCCCAACTCTTTGAGATCTTCTGTCATTTGCATTTACCATTCATCCTAATTTGTATCCTAAATGTATGATTTTCATTGGCAAGACTGTCTTTGTATTAGTCTCTTATGAAATTCCTTGCAGAAAATTTACATGCTTGGGTTTTTCCAAACTTAGTATGTTCTGAAAACAGAAATGAGCATCAAAAATATTTCTTACATTATATTCAGATTGACACTGATTAAAATGTTCCATGCTTAAATTTGGCCTTGTAGCCAAATATAAGCTTCAGAACCGTGTCCCAGAGAATTAAATTCACTGGTTTGTATAAATGCTACATTTTAACATCAAATTTTAAAAAGTATTGTGTACATTGAAAGCCAACTTTAAGTGTATTAATATCAATAAAGTATTTTTCAAATTTTTATTATAGGTCATATAACACTGTCAATTAGAGGTTTGATCTGGATACTGATTCATTTCAGAAAAAAAGTGATAGCATTATTATATGAATTATGAAAAACTGAATTTCAATATAAAATTTTATAATTGATTGATTTAGACACAAATGCACTTTTTCCCCTATGATAGTTCAAGCTGACTGCACTTGCAGTATGTTATCTGTGTGAAGTCATAAATCACATTGCCCACTTTAACTTTTCATAGTGAATACTTGTTAAATGTTCCTTTTGCTTCAAGAAAACACTAGGCAAAAAATGTTTAAAGACAAATTGGTCCATATCAATATACTCAAGAGTCTATTTGAGAAATAAGTGAAACCAGTAGGTCTAAACCAGTCGAACACTTATAACTTTAGGTTTTGAGGTAGTTATTCCTTAAGTTTGTAAAATCACTTTTTTTTGATAGCCCATGGTAGAGGAATCTTGGGTGACTGTCCATGCCACCAGCAGCCTGTCATTTCTATAGTTTTGGAAGCTGCTTGCTCTACACTGCATGTTTACTCAGGCAATATTTATCCTTCTCAGGTCTCTGATGGGGTTGAAGACTAGATAGTTATAGCCTCACAATTAAGCTTAAATTGCTTAGGATTTAAGAAAAGGTTTTAAAGTCTAAAATAACGTTTTTTAGGTTGCTAAATGCAGGTTATGACAGAAAGTGATTTAGGAACAGGACTTTAGACTCACCAAGCAAGATAGGACAGATAGAGTACTTTCTCCAAGTTTGTCAAATTCAAATGGACTGGGCATTGTAAACATAATTTTCACCAGATAGGGTATAGTTTGTGGATGTTAGAGAAAGAGGCTTTTATTTAGACAAAAAATGGGAACGTATTGCAGGATATTTGATTACCCTGTGAACCCCAAGGTTGTATGGTGGAAAAACCCGTCTCTAATTGAGTTGTGGCTCAGGCCTAGCGCACACCACTAACCTCAGAGTGTAGTAGGATATTCAATCATGCTGTGAGATTGTGTATTGGAAAACCTGTTTCTAGTTATGGTGTGGTTCAGCTCTAGCACACACCTTTAATTCAGGAGTTTTCTGTTTATTGTAAACAAGATGGAATAAAGTCAACCATAGGTCAAGAGGCAGAGCAAGCATCCAGTTGAAAGGATGTAAATATAGGAAAAAACACAGAGAGTGAAAGGAAGTCAGGAGGATGGATAGAGAGATGAACTAGAAGTAGAAAGGAGGGACATTCTGTTGGAAGAGTTTTAAAGACAGTGTGGAGAAGAACTGGCTCTTCCTTTTCTTTTTCTTCTCTTGGATATTTTATTTACATTTCAGATGTGATCCCCTTTCCCCATTACACCCCCCAACCTCTTTTCCCATCCTCCATCCTCCTGCTTCTATGAGGATGTGCCCCCACCCATCCACCAACTCCCTCCTCCCCACCCTCGAATTCTCCCACACTGGGGCATCCAGCCTTTCCCAGACCAAGGACTTCCTCTCCCACCTATGCCCCACAAAGCCATTCTCCCCTACATATACAGTTGGAGCCAAGGGTCCCTCCCTATGTGCTCCCAAGCTGGTGGCTTAGACCCTGGGAGCTCTGGTTGGTTGGTATTGTTGCTCTCCCCATGGAGCTGCAAACCCTTTCAGCTCCTTCAGTCTTCTCTCTAACTTCTCCATTGGGAAACCCTTGATCAGTTCAATGGTTAGCTGTGGGCATGGGCCTCTGAATATGTCAGGCTCTGGCAGACCTCTAAGGAGACAGCTATATCAGGCTCCTGTCAGCATGTACTTCCTGACATTCACATCAGCGTCTACCTTTGGTGACTGAACATGGGATGGATACCCAGGTGGAACAGTCTCCAGACCGCCCCTCCTTCAGTTTCTGTCCCACACTTTGTCTCCATATTTGCTCCCATGAATATTTTGTTACTCCTTCTAAGTAGGACCGAGGCATCCACACTTGGTCTTTCTTCTTCATGAGCTTCATGTGGTCTGTAGGTTGTATCTTGGGTATTTCGAGCTTTTGGGGTCTTTTCTTCTGGGATGTTGGTTGAGGAGGAAGATCAGCTTCTTGCTTTGTCTGTCTGAGCTAGCAGGCTTTCACCACCACAGTGTCTGGCTCCCTAGTATTCTTTTGGTAAAATCAAACCGTTGGGATTTTGTTTTGAATACAATAGCCACTGACTTCAACCCCATTCTCAAACAATAGTCTTTTCCATTAGCTAGGGATCAGACTAAAGCACGGGTCTTATTTAGTAGTTCTGGAGTGGGGCACGAGCTTCTCTCTTTCTCATACACTCCTTGATGGTGTCAATGCTGCTGATTCCCTAACCACATGTTTGAGTAGCAAAGGTTTAAACCACAAAGAAATGTGTAATTTGTTTTAAAAGCAGAGTAGAAACAAGCAGTTCAGAACTTGTTCTGTGGCTCAGTAACCTCATCATACACTTACTCTTGTGTTCCTTCAGAGTACTTGGCAGACTTCTCTAAAACGGAATGTGCCTTTGTTACAAGCCTCAGAGAACTCCCAATACCACTTTCACTCTGTTGCTTTCTCTGGGGCTTTGTGTCTCTAATGATGGGAACTCTCTCAAGCAATCAAAGCAAGGTAATTGTTCTAGGAAAAAGAAAGTGTGAAAAGTAAGCAAACAATTTGTTCTACAAACTAAAGTGAATTCAGACACACAGTTGTGGGCAGGGGAGAACATGGAAAACACAGTGTGGTCAGATTGTAGATGACCTTAAAAACTATTCCAAAAAAATTTAGAATTTGTACCCCAGATCAATAGTTTCCAAACTGACAACCCATAGAACTAATTCTACAAGATCAACTGTGTGGAATAAAAACAGGTAGTGATGAAGTCAATGAGAATGAATGGCATAGTACCCAGCAGGCATCTCTATGGACACTATCAAAAGCCCACAGCAGAAATCACCATATCTACAACTCATTTGTTTTATTTGTTTGTTTTCTGTGTTTTTAATTAAAATATATTACTCTATTTTTTCTTTCTTTTTTCCAACCCCTCCCATGCTATCTTCCCTCCTCTTTCTCCTCCTCTCTCTTTCTCTCAAAAATGGCATATATATATATATATATATATATATATATATATATATATATATATAATCTCCCGATGAGCTTGCTTAGTGTCTATGTTCGAGCATTGACTACTTTGTATTACATAACTAGTTAGGAGGCTCATCCCTCGGATAGGCTAATTCTCTTTCTCTCTGTAGTCATTAGTTGCCTGTAGGGTTGGCTTTTTTTTTTTTTTTTTTTTTTTTTTTTTGTCCTGGGATGAGGACACATGAGATTTCCCCTTCCCAGGTTAGCACATCTATTATTTATCATTGTTCAGGTCTTGTCTAGGCAACCCTATTTTAAGGTATCATAGGTTTATCTTTCCTGTCATTTCTAGGAGATACAATCTCTCAGGGGCTTTCCTGGTTCTCTGGATCTTTCCACAATGCTTTTCCACAATGCTTCCTGAGCCTTAGGTGCTAGAGTTGCATTATAGATATATCCATTGGTTCTGGACTCCCCATGATCTGATAGCTACGTAACAATTGCTTGTGATTTCCTATAATGGTTTCCATTAGTTGCAAATAGAAGATTCTTTGATTGTTTTACTTCAGTGTCTTCAAATCTTTTTAGAACTTTATGTTGTCATATAACATTGGTATATTTTGTGGCATTTCCTACTATATTTGAGGAAATACACTTAAGGAAATAAGTTCCATATTTAGTGAGTAAAGATGCTATATTGCTTTGAATAGGAATAGCCCCCATAGGCTCATATGTTTCAATGCTTGGCTTATCGGGTGTGGCCTTGTTGGAATAGGCGTGGCCTTGTTAGAGAAAGAGTTTTATGGTGGAGGCTGGCTTTGGGCTCTCCCAGGCTCAAGCTACACCCAATGTGGCACACAATCTCCTGCTGCCTTTGCAACAAGATGTAGAACTCTCAGCTCCTTCATTAGCACAGTGTCTACACTGCCATGTTTCCCGCCATGATGATCATGAACTAAACCTCCGAAACTCTAAGCTAGACCCAAGTAAATGTTTTCCTTTATAAGAGTTGCCGTGGTCATTCAGTCTCTTCACAGCAAATAAAACCCTAAGACTGATGCCTAAAGGAAAATAATTGTATAACCAATCTATTATAGTTGGAAAATTAACTCAAACTTTATAATGCACTGAAGAGAAAAGCAAGAGAGACACCCAACAAGAGAGCCCCAGAATGGATACAGACACCATGTGCAGGTTCAGGCAAGGAGAAAGAAGGGGAGCAGAAAAGAAATGTAAAGATAAACAGCAAGAGTGTATTTCTGTTGACAGAAATAACTTACCATCTGAAATTGGGTAAGAAAAGAGACTTTTTGAAATTAGTAACAAGTGTCTAATTAAAGGAGTCATAATGGGGCTTGGAGAACTTATAAGAAAAGGGTGAGGGTGGGTTTGATTTCAGATGTGGACATTTCATGTTCATTATCTCGTAACTCATCTCTGGTTCCTCTGTGCATTCTCAGTATTCTGCCCATGGTAGCATTTCATTGAGAATGTTTTACAAAGAAAAAGGACTCTAAGATTAAACAGTAGTAAAAATATGTAAAAAAAAAATGTGGAGACTTATGTAATCAAAATAG
This sequence comes from Arvicanthis niloticus, assembly GCF_011762505.2. Lineage (NCBI taxonomy): Eukaryota > Metazoa > Chordata > Mammalia > Rodentia > Muridae > Arvicanthis > Arvicanthis niloticus. Next base: position 21,221,977 of record NC_047660.1, read on the forward strand.
TGTTGGCCTCTTGGAAAAGCTAAAATTAAATCATCTTGGTTTTTGCACACCATCATACTCTAAATTTATACGTAAAATAGGAAATTAAAGGTCTTGATAGCCAGAAAAAGGAACTACAGAGAAGGACAACATCCCCTTTCAAATACCAAGTTCCATTTTAGACAAGACAAATAAAAACGTCAATAACCAAAGGAGATAAAAATAGCCATCAGTGGCCCATGGCGTGGCAGAGGAAAAGCGATGACAGTGATCAAAATTATGTCAAGAAGAAAAAACAGAGAAAACAAATGCCAAAATGCTAAATGTAGACGGAAAATTTAAATCTATTTTATGTGGGCAATATTCAAAAAGCTTATCATTTTTCCATGTGGAAAAAAAATCTCCTCCTCCTCCTCAAGAAAGAGGAGGGAAAGAGAGCTTTAAAAATTACTTTAAGCTTGTGGTAATCTATTGTCTGCCAGCATCAGACATGGTATTTACTGGAGTCCATATTCAGCCATGTACAGTATTTCAGCATTGCCACCTAGTAATTTAAAATGACAAGAAAAATAATATAATGGATGCATGCCTGATTTCTCCTTCTCCCTTTCCACAATAAGGGTGAGGTGCCTGAAGACTCTTGATTATTCTCTCAGCAGAAGTTGAAAAAGACTACTGCACAAGGAAAGGGGATTTGAGTTTCACTTGAAACATGGATTTACTCCCCTAAAAGAGCAGCAAGCTCTGAAGTCACTGCCTTCAGAAGGATAGACTCATAGTGGCATCACTAGTATATTTGGCCTGACATATTAGGATGTGCAGAATCTAACAGTTGCTTAGGTCCTGGGTACAATGAGGAGGGAGTCCTTAAAAAAGAACCCTGGGGAATTTGTCTCTTCCACCTTGTTAAGAAACAAGGAGAAGTCACCTTTTATAACCTAGGAAATGGGCCCTTACCAGACATTTACTGTTGGCACCTTGATCTTAGACCTTGTGGTCTCCCTCAAGTACAATTAGGAGTGATTCCAGTCATTCATAAGCCACCCATTTGTCATACATTGTCACAGCAGCAAGAACAGGCTAAGACCATTCTGTCAGGTTATTCTGGTTTCCTGTCTTTGGAGTCGTTTTCCTACAGGGAACTGTTCAGAATACTGGAACCAAATCTGCCCTAGTCACTAATGAAATACTTTTAGAGATATCGTATGAGAGACCCTTTCCCTGTTAACCTATCTTCATTTTTACCAACCCACATATAATCTGCTCTTGCCTGGAGTTTTCTGCCTAAGCAGTGAACATGCTCATGGTTTATGAGAAGAAATCCATCAGACTCAGACTCATTCTGCTTCCTTGTCTAGGAACTCTTCCCTCTACCAGGCAGTCTTCTCTCTGCACCCCCCCCCCCTGCCAAGTAGACCTTGCTATTCTACCATAGCCATAAGACATGCAAAGGAGAGGAGATTAAACCCAGAAGGGAATGAGGTCAATATCATCTATGTAAATCCCATCTCTTTGCCTTAAAAAGAAAATGTATGTACATAAATATACTCACACGAATACATGGACACATAAAGGTATATTACTCCAGACAGTAATAATGGCTGCTGATATGAAAAAAGTGACAGTCAGCCAGATTGTGTTAATGACACTAAGAACCACACCTATGAAATATTGTTGCCAAAACACTTGAATATGAATTTAATCAAGCCTAGCTTTCTGAGGCCTACTTAGGAAACACTGGTCACAGTAGAGCAAAGATGTCAGCAACAAAATCCAGACCTTGGAAAAGCAGTACAAGACAAATGACCACATTCTGTCAGTGATGTGATTATTAGGATAATAGAAAAAAAACTGCTGAGTGAGGTTTTTATTGAAACTTGATATATCCATGGATTGCAATACATAAAACTCTAAATCAGAATTCTAACAAAAACTTGAAAATGACATGAAACATTAGGAACCTGTGTTGCTCAAGAATTATCAAGAGCTCTGAGGGCATCATTTAAGGGACATCCCAATCCCTTAAATTAACCTTGGTAAGAATTCACAGCTTAGGAACATCAGTGTATAACTCCTGAAGAAATCAACACAATTATTATCTCTGTGCTTCAATGGTGCTTTCTCAGTGAAAGACAACAAGTATTGAAAAGCAAATATGAACAGTCTATTAACGGGTAATTGTCAAAGCACTAAAAGTGTCACTCTTGACACAATATAAAATTAATACATGTCATAGCTTGTATTCCACCCATTCATTGATGAAGAAAAACGGATGTATATATGCACATGTGTATGAGGATGTTGGTAATAGATGCAAACCTGGCTCTTATAGGGAAACAAAAAAGAGTATCAAGTTCATATTGTCTTTATGAAGAATTCAAGAACATCTTTACTCATCAAAATCCATGTGCATTACTCTGGACAGGAATCATTTACATTACATGTTTAACAGGATGGCATTCTTCCAACCCATATTATAAACAGTCCATGCGATAGAAAGATAATAGCTAACCATCTAGGCAGTTGGAATGGAAGATAACAGTTGGCATACCAAGGCAAGTTGGAGAAAACTCCTTGAGTTTTATAGTACCTAAGAATTTAAACTATATGTGGGTCCTCATTTTAATAAAAAGGATTGAGCCAATGATACCAGCTAATGTTACTTCCATGTCTGTAAACACCTGGTTATTACAAAATATGACCTTTTAAAAATGTATTTACCTGCCACAAACAACTGAGTTATATTCAAAAGATTACCATATTCAAAAGAAACAGATTATTTGAGATTTCAGTCATAAGGAATCTTGTACTGCTGATGCATATGTTCTAGAGAGATATCAATAAGATGCTCTGCTCTTGTGCAATTAAATATATGGTATTATAAACATTGTAAAAAGTGGAGCTATGTTAAGAGATCTAGAGAGTGGCCTATGTCAGGCTGAGAATTCAGAGGATGCTTTCCTGATAAAATGACTTTCTTGGTAAAGTTTCTTAACTATTGCTTTGGTAAGATACCCTGATCAAGGCAACTTGGAGAAGAAAATGTTTATTTGGGGCTTACAGTTTCAGAGGGTTAGAGTTCATGACACTCACACTAGGGAATGTGGCATCAGGCATGGGGCTGGAGCAGTCTCTGAGAGTTCCCATCTAGAGACACAACCACAGGTGGGGGTTGTGGGTACAGTAAGGATGACTTGATCTTTTTGAAACCTTAAGCTTGGACTCTAGTGACATAACTCCTCCAACAACCATACCTTCCAATTCTCCCCACATAGTTCTACCCACTAGGGAGCAAGTATTAAAATAGATGAGACTATGGGGGCAATATTCATTCAAACCATCACGATAACAAAGAAAAAGAACAGGCAATGGGTTATTGAAAAAATAGGGAGTTTAACAAACATACAGAACGATTACTTCAAAACTAGAGTTACAAGTGTTTGAAAACACAAAAGAGGCTACTAGGGAAGAAGCAGGAGAACGAAGGGAGAGAATGCTGGAAAGTGAGGAGAGGTGGAGCTGGGAATAAGATGATGGAGGGCTTGTAGCTATGGAATGGTCTTAATGCTGATGAGACAGTCAACTCTTCCAGACATGGTGAAGAGAATGGGATGATGTCCCTTATTGTGTGTTTGAACTGTAGGCTCAACGTATTTAATGGAAAGGTTACCTGGTGTCTTTACCAGCCTTATAGATCTCAGCGGACCAGGGCACAATGGACTTGCGGAGAAACCATCACAATGCCACAGAGTCAACAGGGTTTGCTGATGAGTTAAGTATACAGCACGAGGGAGTCAAAGACAGCTGGAGTTTGGGCTTGGAATGATCATGTATTGAGAACTAAGTTGTGGGTTTTTTTTTTCCATTTTGTTAAGAGAATTAGTAGTTTGAAAATATTAGGTAGATTTTTGGGAAAGGTGTTACGAATTTATGAATGGAAGTCACATCATATGGTTGGTATTTAAAGCTATGCCCTTTATGACTTATGAGGCCCCCAAGAGAAATTTTTTCTTGAAGGCCTTCCAAATTCACAAAGAAATGAAACAATGTATCACCAAACTTGTAGCACAGATATTTTTACATTTTTTACAAGTGCCTAAAGTATTTCAGTGAGATAAGAAAAATAAACATTTCTAGCCTGACAGATCGTATCACAGCTAGAGGAGGTCAAAAAGTCTAGATTTATTAAAAATGTAGAATAAAAGATTGGCATCTTCTTTCTTACATCCCTTTTCTACTATATGATGCACATTTTAAAAATTTGTGCTCTATTTTCCTAAGCAGACTATGTGTCAAATATACAGTTGTTAAAATCATTCAGTGAATATGTGTAAAGTATTGCTTGTTACCAGTTCATAGCTGTTAAAACAAACACACAGCAACAGATTAGAAGATTCACATCTGTTGCCATGCTGTTTGCTATGTCATGTGAACACTTTACAAAGTCTGAATTTACTTTTGACACTTGGAAAAATAATGCACCTGGTGGCCATTAATTAGACTGAGTCATGTCCAGTGCTCAGATTTTTAATATCTGCGAAGCTAACACAATTCACAAAACAGTCACACTCTACACAAAAATGGAAACTAACACCAGAGACTGTCAACTAGTCTGTCACTAGGACTCACTGCTACAACAGTCCAGATAAGGTGCTCATTCTACTGTAGCCAATTAAGTACTTTCTGTCGTCTTCTCTTGTTTCTTCATAACAACCTCAAAGCATGTGAATCTATGAGAGACACCTTCATTGAAACCATCACAGTAACAACAACAACAACAACAATGACTGGAGTATCCACTGCACTGGACTGCTGGACAAACAGAGATTGGAATCCTGGCAAACAGAGATTGGAATCATCCCAAAGAACGACTTCTAAACAGGTCCACGTTCCCTTGTCATATCTACCATCTTTTCTCCCCTACCTTTGGACAATGGGCTGGGGATGGTGATTAAAGCATTCAAGAACCCTTATTAAAGTAGGTTTTGAAAAATCTAAGCCCCAGAAAGCCTTGTTCAGTAGTGTCAAGATACCAACAGTCTAGTTCAAAAGTGTCACCAAACATGAATCAGCAACCATAGCACTATCCAGCAGAAACTGTCAGGCCTCTGATGAATCAGCACAAGTCAGCAGGCATGACAAGAAGCAGTTAGAAAGCCAGCTGTTCTCTCCTGTGCCTCTCTCCATGAAGTGAAGATCGGCAAAGACATGAGAACAATGGACTAAGACGGCTAACTATGCACGAGCCCCATCACTGTCTGTTGGGTCTCATTTATCTTCTCTCCAAACATAACATGTGCTCCCAAAGGTCTTGCCTCAGCAAAACACCACATCAAATGACACAACCAGAAACTTCCACTTACTTAGACTTTCTTTGTGTCCTGCTTGTTCACACACATGTGTGCAGAGCTGTTAAGACATGTGTGTGTATAATCCTGAACAATAGAAAGAAGTTCAGGAGGAATCATTGTTCCTGATCTCGAGCTGTACTACAGAGCAGTAATGATAAAAACTTTATTGTATTGGTATAGAAACAGACAGGTTGATTAATGGAATCAAATCAAAATCCAGAAATAAAGCCAAACACCTTTGGACACTTGATTTTTGATAAAGAAGCCAAACCCATACAATGGAAAACAAATCATTTTCAACAAATGGTGCTAGACTAACTGGATGTCCTTATGTAGAAGAATGAAAATAGATCCATATTTATCACCCCCCACAAAACACAAGTCCAAGTGTATCAAGGACCTCAACATAAAGCCAGATACACTAAATCTCATAGAAGAGAAAGTGGGAAATATCCTCGAATGAATTGGTGTAGGAGACAATTTCCTGAACAGAAAATTGTTCCAGTGGCTCAGGCTCTAAGATCAACAATTGATAAATGGGACCTCACAAAACTGCCAAGTTTCTGTAAGACAAAGGACACTGTCAATAAAACAAATATGCAACCCAGAGATTGGGAAAGGATCTTTACCAGCCCTACATCTAACAGAGGGCTAATATCCAAAGTATACAAAGAACTCACGAAATTAGACAACAACACCCCAAATAACCTAGTTAAAAATGGGATACAGAGTTGAACAGAGAATTTCTCTCAACCGAGGAATCTCAAATGGCTGAGAAGCACTTAAAGAAATGTTCAAAGTCTTTATTCATCAGGGAAATGCAAATCAAAACAACTCTGAGGTTTTATCTTAAACCCATCAGAATGGCTAAGATAAAAAATTCAAGAGATAGCACAGGATGTGGAGCAAGAGGAACACTTCTTCATTGCTGGTGGGAGTGAAAACTTGTACACCCACTTTGGAAATCTATTTTGTGGTCTCTCAGAAAACTGGGAATAGTTCTACCTCAAGATCCTGCTATACTACTCCTGAGCATGTACCCAAAAGATGCTCCAACATCCCACAAGGACACTTGTTCAACTATGCTGTTCATAGCAGCTTTATTCATAATAGCCAGAAGCTAGAAACAACTCAGATGTCCCTCAACTGAAGAATGGATAAAGAAAATGTGGTACATCTACACAATGGAATACTATTCAGCTATCAAAAACAAAGACATCATGAATTTTGCAGGCAAATGGATAGAACTTGATAATATCATCCTTGAGTGAGGTAACACAGTCCCAAAAGGACATGCATGCTACTATGCTCACTTATAAGTAGATATTAGCCATAAAATACAAGTAGGTACCATGCTACACTCCACAGACCCAAAGAAGCTAGAGAAGATGAAGGCCCAAGCAAGGAAACTTGAATCTCACTTAGAAGAGACAGATGGAGCAAGGCAACTTAGAGGGAGAGGGGATGGGGAAGGGAATGATGGACTCAGGATCAGATATGGGGAAGGACAGGAGAGATGGCTTGATTGCCATGAGAATGAATTGAGGTTGAGGAGGTGGGGGCATCTTCAGGATGAGACAGAGATTTAGGATAAAGAAGGCATCTAAGAATCAATGGGGATGACCCTAACGGTGACTCACTACATTGGGGATATGGAACCTGAAGGGGACACATCCTGTAGCCAGGCAGTAACCACAGTGGAGCAATAGAGTGGGTTGGTGAACCCATCCACAAAACTTTCAAGCCAAAATTTATCCTGTCTACAAGAAATGCAGGTACGGGGTATGGAGCTGAGACTGAGGGAATGGCCAAGCAAAAGCCTGGCCAGCTTGAGACCCATCCCATGGGTAAGCACCAATCCCTAACACCATTAATGATACTCTGTCATGTTTGCAGACAGGAGCATGTTGTCCTCTGAGAGGCTCCGGACAGATACAGACACCCATAGCCAAACAGTGGATGGATCTTGGGGACTGTTATGGAAGAATAGGAGGAAGGATTGTGGGCCACAAAAGGGATAGGATTTCCATAGGAAGACAAACAGAATCAACTGACCTGGACCCTTGGGGCTCACAGAGTCTGAACCAATAACCAAAGCACACACACAGGCTGGACCTAGGTCACCCTGCACATATGTAGCACATGTGCAGCTTCATATGGGTCATGAACAACTGGAACGGGGGCTAGCCCAAAAGCCTGCCTGTGGGATATGTTCTTATAGCTTGGTTGCCTTGTTTGGCCCCAGTGGAAGAGAAAACACTTAGCCTTGCAGAGACTTGAAGTGCCAGGGTTGGGGGATGTTCAGGAGGAACCCCGCCCACTTAGAAGAGAAGAGGAGGGAGTGTGGGAGAAGGATTGTGTGTGGGGTGACTGGGAGGGGACAATGAGTGGGATGTACAGTGAATAAATAAAAAAATTAGTTAATTAAAAAAAGAGATGTGTTTACAGTGACTCTCCACTGAAGAATATGGAAGCCCATTCAACCCATTACAGCTAAGAGACAGATCTGTGGACCAGTGCATGTGGGATCTCAGAGTCTGTTAGGGCAGGGCCCAGGTAAATTGATCAGTTAGTGACTGATAAAAATAGGAAAAAAGAAGTTTCCGGCAGGACTTGAGTAAAGATGAATTCTTAGTACTCCATAAAATTATAGTTAGCGGCACTTTATTTATTTTTGCACTCTTGTGAGAACTTAAACAGTGTAGTGAAATGTTTACAAGAGTCAAATCTGTCAGAGCACAAAGTAAATTAAGATTCAAAATGTAGGATTGTGACATAAAATACCTAATGGCCAATTACACTTGAAGTTATAGTTATAAAAGATAATTTGTACAGCATGTCCATGTTCATGAATTGTGTGGGACATTTATCTATTGAAAAAAAATCAATGTTCACCTAAAATTCAAATAGCACTGATGAGTTGTTCTCTCTTTGCTATGGAAACCAAGTTCTTCACTGCATTTTAATTGTACTGGACTCTAGGATGACCTCAGGATTCAATGCTACAGGAGACTGTAGCAGAAAATGTTCCCATAGAGAGTCTCTTATGTGGGATGGAAGAGTGAGAGGAAGAAATACTATTTTTGAGTCTTTAAGCCAGCAGTTGTCAACCTGTGGGTCACAACCCCTGTGGAGGGGACAATGACCCTTTCACAGGGGTCACCTAAGACCATTGGAAAACACATAGATTTGCATAATGATTCATAGCAGTAATAAAATTACAGTTATGGAGTAACAACAAAAATAATTTTGTGGTTGTATTAAGGGACTGTATTAAGGGGTCTCAACGCTAGGTCATCTACTCCTGAGTCTAGGCTTCTCTATCCACGTTAAGTCGGTCTGGGGTTTATTCTCACTGTCGTCACATTTCCCATCAAATCTAGAAAGAGCTTCTCTGCATTCTGCCTCTCAGGTCATCTCTGAGGCTGTTTCCACTGGCAGCCAACAGAGGTCATAGGCAAGCATCCCCTGCGTGTTGCCAAGATGAGGGAATTGGTCCACCCAAGGTTCTAATGTTACATCCTATGATTCCTTTACTTTAGAAATGGCCTGCTTTAAATCATTCTTACAGTCTCGGTCCTGAATCCCTCTGAACAAGGCCCAGCTGGCCCTCTCCCTCTTGAGTGAGGTACAGACTATGTTTGTTCACGTTTCCCACACCTGGGATTTGCCTGGGAGGAATGTCTTGTCACAGTTGGGTCTCCTGGAAGCCTCTTGGGAGACAAACAGGAATCTGGAGTACAGATGGGCCTCTGCCTTCTGGACTCTGCTGGCTGGAAGGACGGCCCCAGTTATTGGCAGGCTAATTGTGTCCATGTGTGAGCTGGAATGTGAAATTATGTAAGTGATGCTGTGAACTCAATGATACGTTCGAATGATCCCGTGAAGAGAATGTAGCGAAATTTTAAGTAAAGGGACATTTCTGAAGGTCTGAAGTGTTTTCAGGTCATTTTGCAATTTTGTAAAGTCTCTGTCGTTTACGTTCTGCGTGCTCCTGGTGCATGGCATACCTAATCATTTTGTGTTTCCAGCCAAGGACAAGTAAGTTATCTCCATCTTTCTCTGACTTAAGCCTGCTCCTGTGTTTACTTTCCTAATCTTTGCTAAAGGGGTTATCCCTCACCCAGTCAAACAACACCATGAGTTCAGCAGCCATTTCAAATCGTTTTCTCCCTCAGTTCTCCCCACATGGGGATCAGAACTCCAGTCTCAATGCTTGTACACCAGATGCTTTACCAATGGAGCCATTTCTTCAGCCATCACCCTCTCCATCCATCCCCTGTATTCATCACGTTCTTTCTGTTTGTAAACTACTGAAAAATTTGCCTTTCTTTGGATCTCTACTTCTTAGTCTTACCTTGCAACTAAAGGATCTGCAGGATCTCGTTCCAGATCCAAATGAGCTACCATCGATGGGGCACAGAATAGAGGAATGAACTAGAGAGCATTGCATTTGTAATTCCATTTTTGGTGTAAGTTTGAGCATTTACCACAGTATCTTTGTCTTCTTTCTTGGCTAGTGTCCTGGGTAGCTTTCACTGTCAACTTGACAGATATCTGAGAGAGACTGCCTAAATCACATTGGTCTATGGGCTTGTCTCTGGGGTACTGATTTTCTTGCTGTTTAACTAATATAGGAGAGACCAGACCACTGCACAAGTGGTTCTGGACTAACACACAAAGCTAGCAGAGCACAAGCCTGCCAGTGAGCCAGTTAGCAAGCAGCATCCTCCATGGTTCCTGCTGTGCTTCGGATGAGAAGTTAGTTCCCTGGCTAACAATCTTGTTGCTCGGAACAGCAAGAGGCCTGCCTTCAAATTCCTGCCTTGACTTCCCTCACTGTTGGACTGTAACCTGAATGATGATATAAACCCTCTCCTCCAGTAACTTTTCGGCCATGTTTTATCACAGCAATAAAACACAAACTAGAACAAACAATATGTCCACAAAGGTGGCCCCAGCATGGCAAATCAGTGTAGCCAGGAGCATAAGATTCTGAGCTCTGCATCCAGCTGCCCTAAGTTCAGCATAAAGCCACATCACTTTGTTACTTTGGATAAGCAAATTAACACTGCTATGTTTTATTTTATTCCTAGATTAGGAGATGATATGTCATAGTAGGGCTATTATAAGGATGAAATGAGACTCCTGATGAAGGTGTGTGGTGGGATGTTCAATCTGAGCCTACCTGTGTCACAACTACCATAAGTCAAAAACTCTTTAGAGCTCTCGTTGTCCTCTTATGGTTTGATGGTACTTCTAAAATACCCAAGTGTAGCATCATCTTTGCATGCTAGAATGGGCTAGTATCGTTATCATGTCACTACACTAGTACAGAGAAGGGAAGATAATTGAGCCAAGAGATACTGATTCCAGGCAAAAGTTAGAGATGAGTTATTTCTGGAGAGCTACTGATCTTGCTCCAGAATTCATGTCAATACTAGGTTTCCTGGTATGGTCCACTACCCCACCATGGAAGTGACCCAACAGCCTGGAAACTCAGCCTGTTTGTTTATGTATAACCGAATGGGGACGGACATTAGCTAATGCAGGTAGGGGAGCAGTCCCACGCTACATACATCCCAGAGGAGCAAGCTTCAATTGATATTTTCTCAAGGCTCTGCCAATATCTAGTCTGGGCCTTGCTATTCCTCTGAACCTGACCTTGGCAAGACATCCCCATTCTCATGGTTTTGAGTCATTGATGTCCTTGACCTGGCCATCCTCTTGTCATACAAGGATACACTTGCTCTTCACCCAGGAGGAATGCTGACATTATTTGGAATTACCAGCATTGCACTGGACACATAGCCTAAGTGCACATAAGGCCAAAGCAATGTGGGAGATGGTGAGTGGACGAAAGGACAATGTGTCATCTCTGTGGACCGTATTCCTTAGGAGAACCAGATCATGTGGTTGTTCTCTCTGTGCTGAAGTTGCGCATCCCCGCATCTGAGATGGCCACCTACGACCTCACTGAAGCCAGATGCTTTCTATGCCTTCATATGAAGTATGGTTTTACTTAGAAATTGAGGGTGACTACACTTCGAAGAGTGAGGAGCCACTTTGAACTTGTCTTCTCTGATGTTCTGAGCTAAGATTTTAATCCTAAGAGATAACCAAGAACATGCAGGATCTATTGCACGCTTTTCTGAAAAAGCCATCAAACTCTTTGAAAACATTTTTTTTTTCTATTTTCTGGAGCACTACCACCACCACCACCACCACCACCACCACCACCACCACCACCACCACCACCATCATCTAAAGGTTTTCATCCTTTTGAAATGGCTACTAAAGTCTGTGGTCATGGAAAACCCAGCCTTGGAGATGTCCTCCTGGGACTTTGTTGAGAAGCAGGGTTGGTGAGACAGTCAACTTCAGGCGTCCCAAGGAAGGAGCTCAGGGAAAGAGCATACTGGAGACACTGTGGGATGCACTGTGCTCTGTATGCAACACCCTTGGGCTAGGTCACAGTGCTTTCTGTCACTGGAAAGATCATGGGAAGTGGTATGTTGTCCTATTATTTCAATTTGATAGTGAGGAAACTTTCTAAGTAGCATCTTGTAGTGAATTCTGGCTTTGCTATGCTAGCCCTTTGAAAGGGGTAATCCTGTATTCTTTGAATCCCTCGGAGAAATTCCAGGAACCGTTGAGTGGTAAAAAAGGTCCCCATCTTCCTCAGAAACCATGAGGATGGTAAGGTGATTGAACATCAAATGATTTTATACTACTGGGTAGGGAAAACCACAGTGGAAAACTAGCCTTGCAAGCAGAATCTCTAGTGGAATGGAGATGTGGGCATCCCGGGAAACGGGGGCGTCCAGATCACTCTGCCTTTGTGTCGTGTCACTCTCTGACCTCTTGGCATTCAGCAGCCTTAGCCAGAGGAGCTGAAGGCATAGAGAAATCCCCTGAACAAGCCTTACCAAATAGCTAAAAACAAGTAGGTTCTCAGGCTACCCCACCCTCCCACTGCTACTCCGTTATTTTCTAAGAATGCTTACAGTTTCTTTCCTTTGTGTGTTCTCTTTAAGGTTAACTGGGGAAGGAGAGCTAATGGAGGGGTAAGAAGCTCATGCAATTTGTCATTTCTTCTTAGAGGAGTAGGGCTATAAATGATGCAGACTGCTCCTAGGAACAGAGCAGGAGACTTAAGGACGTTCTTTGTTCCAGTCGCCAGTAGATGGCGCTCCGTCTCCGCTCAGCCATCCGTCCAGCCTTGTCACCCATTGGCGGGGTTCTGAGGTCCAAACCGGTGTCACCAGCGCAGGCAAGAGGCAAATATTAAACCTAGCATTCCCTGCATTTTTTGAGAAAGAAAGCCTTTGTGTTTAGGTTGACTCCAGAGTCTCGGGAGATGTGCTTGGGAACTCCCTCTGCCGCTGAACTCATCACAGTGGCCTTTTATTCACTTAGAAAAATGCTTCCCCAGAATCCCAGCTCAATTACCTTTTGTCTCCCCTCTGTTCTAATGCTCTGGTAGGATGCATGAAAAACAAAGCAAGGTTAGACATTTTCTATCTCTCCTACAATAGTTTACTTTCCTTGTTTCCAGAACCAAATGAAATAAGTGGTCTCAAAGCCCCAATACATGCGCAGGCATGTGTATATACAAACCGATATGAATAGTGTCGTGTCTGGGTCCACATTTACTTTTGTCCGAAAGGAAATATATAAACAAACACAAACAAGCAAAATTTTCTTTCCCTGGGGTAAAATGTTTGACAAGGTTTTTACTACTCGGCTCAAAGTGTGGGTTTATTTGCCATTTCGGAGGTCCAGTATCTGAAAAACTATTCAGAATGATGGTTAATCAATTCAACAACTAGCTACTGACTAGGATGATGGAGAAAGCCTTTTATTCTGTGTTGTGGGGCGGGAGGGGGGATGCAAAGATAAGTGCTTAACGTCAAAGAATTCACCACCACGTCTTAGAAAAATCTGCTGTAGACGGATAAATGCCATACATCGAGGGCATGCGTTTGGGTGTGTGATTCTAGGCTGCAGCTATGGGCTGCAGTATTATAGTCATTTGAGATTGAGATCTGGGGGCTGTTCTACTCATTCAGAGCACCGAATCTCGCAGTGAATATAGGATACTTTGGTTGCCTCAAAGACTCGCCAGGCTTGATTTGAGCTGCACTATGCTACACTGATAAAGACGTGAATTAATTCCCCAAGGGACAAAATTTACCTTAGGTCAGCAGGATAATCTGCCTTTCTAAAGCACCTCTACACGTGTTAACTCAGGGAGAACACTCTGCAAATATTTTACATTGTGCTTATGTTCAACGAAATGTAAGCAAGAGATGAACACATAGATATTGAAGACTTCAGCATGTCCGGAACCAAGAATGCCAGACTCCTTATTGTTACTGTGGCTTTATGTTCTTCCCTTGTAGAATATATTTAGTGGATTTGGACGGAAAGGGACAATTTCTCCAATGGGAAAGCAAGTGCAGACTCTCTCTCTCTCTCTCTCTCTCTCTCTCTCTCTCTCTCTCTCTCTCTCTCTCTGTATTTGGAGAGCGAGGAGAAAAGGGGCGGGCATCTTCTAGAGGTCTTCTCTGTTGCGATAGCCTTGCCAATCCTTCAATTACTGCGTTTCTTTCATGAGAAATTGTTATTAGAACGCACTCACCCTTATAGGGAGCTGTGAATGTGGTTATAATTGCTTGTTTCTGAGATAATTAGCCTGACAGCAGAGCTCTGGAAAAGTTACTTGAACAAACGGAACAAGGGCACTAGCCTGGGCTGCATATGGACCGACTCTGTCGGCTGCGAGGATACAGAGAAGCCACGGTGGACACAGGAAACATAACTGGAAAGTCCTCGAAGCAAGAGCGTTTCAGAGTGTGAGGACCACTTGGATTTTGGTATTTCCTTGAGGAGGGAACTTGAACTACTGGGGCTTTTGGTGGGTTCAGTTCCAGTCGCTGATAATGAGTGGATTATCTAGGTGATCTCTTTTCTCCCCATCCTCCTTCATGGGCGGCTTCGCGGATTCAGATTTGAAATCACCTGACTTCCACAGTAGCAAGGGGTGGGGGTGTGGTGGTGGTAAAATGTTGATTGATTTCAGGCATTTAATCGAGGCAAAATTTTCTGACATCTGTATTGTTGGTGCTGCTGATAGCCTTTGATGTCATTGATCAAAGAGTTGTGCTAATTCATTACAAACTGACATAAAACGATGAGTTTTTAGCTCCTGGGGAGTAAATGTGATACAGTTTGTCTTAAAAGTTTAAGCTCTCAAGATCAGCAGACTCATAGTGTTTTCCCCCTGCCTCTAAACTTCTGGCTCATTTTATTTTCTTAAATAGAAAAAAAAATTGTAGAAACCTCCCAAGGAGACCGGTTTTTCTGCATAATAACCAAACACTGGTAATCAGAAAGGTTAAAGAGGCCTCCATTGGTTAAAAGTCAGACAGCAACCATTCACAGGGGAGAATAAAGACCTTATAGCAACAAGGCGAATCATTCAGTCAACACCAGAGTTTAGTAAGATACTGCTCAGCCATTCAGGATCGATGCGAAGGATCAAGTACGGAGACCACCTCAGAGAAGCAGCTCATCTGTTTCTTATTTCATCCCCTTCCCAGCATCCCTCTGTTGAGTTCAAAACCTACTGAGTCACAGGATAATATAGGTTTCATGTAAAACATAGTCAGATTTGGAAATGATCTGACCATGACCAGTTTAAAGTAGGTAGCCCAAAGACAGAGAACCAAGACTTTTCTAGAACACTTGCTAGATTCGAAGGCAGAAAGCAGCCAGCCTGCTCCTGATGGGGTCATTTATTTTGTTAAGTGAGTTTTCGATGACTAACAACTTAAGCATGCACTGGCAAGCTACAACTTTTTTTTTTTTTTTTAAGTTACAGTAAAACCAGGCCAATGTTGCATAACCTTTCAAACTTACTTTAAGCTGCAAAAACACAATTATGATGTTCTGCATCAACCACACTCAACTCACACTTTGTAGAGCAAAGCAGAACTCTTTGTTCTGGCATAGAATGGGTTCCTCAGAGATGTGAGGTTAAACAGAAAAAGAAAAGCAAAACGTAGAAACTGAAACTTGTAGTTAGAACAACAACAACAAAAAAATCTATGTGGTTCATTTAATATACAGAAAAATGATTAAAATCATAATACCCTAAGTATGGTTGCCTGCAGGAAGAACAGTAGGAGTGTGCAAAAGCTAAAAACGTGAACTCACTTCAGTGTACTCTCCACGGTGTTTGAATATTTTTTTATTTTTGCTGAAATAGATGAATGTATTATTCATGTAAGAAGATAGTTTTGAAGAGTACACCTCTCATCATTCCGCCTCAGACACGCTGGACAAAACACTGATCTCACCTCCTGTTTTGCATTGTGGAACACTACAGAAATGTTTCCTGGCTGTCCCATTTATTATAGCACCAACAGATAAAGAGTTAAGCCATCTCGCTCATTTTAAATGCCTGGATTCTCACAATCAAAGCGATCAAAACCCGATTGCACCTTAGCCCTCTGACGTCATCCATCAAACGGGTCTCGCTCTGCCCTGCCGGGAGACAGGGCTGCTTCTCATGTAGGAGAGTGTTGAGCTGCAAGCAGCCTGCACTGTGCCGCTGAGGAGAAACCTAGGGAGGGTCCAGGAGAATCTGCTTAGGGGTTCCTGCATGGTCTTGGCCTGAGCTTTGTTTCTCCTACGGAGAAGGCTCCTCCCACTTCTATCCTCGCTTGAACAAGCAGGGTCTTGGCATACAGAGAGAACATCAGAAGTGGATGTTCAGCTAATTCTAACTTGGAAAAAAAAATTCTCACACTTCTCTGAAGGGATAGGAACCTGCCTGGCTGTCTTTCCAATGTCACTGTGCTGTCAGAAGCTCTGTGGTCATCCTTTTGATGTCTTACTTAACTCTAATGTCTATTTCTAAACCACATTTTAAACTGGGGGAAATCTATGCTAGTGTGGGCAGACTGGGCTCTCACAGGCAACTTATTCTCTCCTCCACCTCCCTTTTTCTCTCCTTCCTCCCTTCCTCCTTTCTATCCTGCCTGGCTCCCTTTTCTCTTCCCTTCTCTGGACTTTCTTATTCCCTACCAATGTTTCACCTTCTTGAAGTAAACACTCTGGACACATTCTCATTGGCCCTTGCTGGGCTCTCTCATAGGTCTGCACACAGAATGACAGTGCTTTAATTTCCAAGGCTGGAGAAAGCTGATTGCTTTGTCATATCTAATTGAATCTGTTGTTTGCTTGTTTGTTTTCTTCTCCCCTCACCCCCCCCCCCCCCCCCAATCGCCCTAAGTGTTAGGGAAATGCCAGATTGCATTCGGGTTCAGTCAGAAGTCATGGAGAGGAATTTGGGGAGAGTCACCCCTTCACAAAGCCTTTCCCATGTATAGGTTCCTTTGGGAATCCCAAGAGAATATTGAAGGGAAAATGTTTTAAAGAGTGAACGTGCTATCAGAAGCTGCTAACAGGCATAAAGCACACGGATAAACAAGTCATTCTCCCTCGTATATCTCAGGATTCAGACCTTTAGTAAAGTGCTTATAAAATTCTCCATTTCACACCTAAAAGGGGCTTTAAGCTGGCAGAATGTGTATATGAAAGTTATATAGTTCAAAAAGTTGTGATTATAAAATACAATGTGGAAAGTTAGGGGAATGGGGCTGTTGAACGCACACAACCCTGGATGAAACTAATCATAGGTGTCTCACAGTCTAGGCCTACTTCACTGTCTCGAACAGACTTTTGTCTCTCCCTGCTGCCAGTAGCCCACCCCTCCTGCGGTGGCTGCGGCTGCGTGTGATGACAAATGCCCCACCCAGAGTCTGCCTTAGATCTACGATAAAGGTTTTATTTTTGGAAGTTTTCTTCACGTATATCCACTGCCCTATTTTTTCCCTGAGGTCCTCTAGATATTTTTATCTGGATGAAGAAAAGGGATGTAGTTTGTTCTTGCCCTCTGGGTTGCACGTGGAGGCTGAGCTGTGTGTCTTGCCATGCCACTAGAGTCAAGAGGCACTGTGAGAAAGGGACTGGAGAAAATTGGGCTTGAGGAAGAAACTGCCAGCTGATAGAATGCAGCAGAACGCCCTTGTGACAATTCCACTCTGGTGTTCTTGATGGAGAACAGGAGAGGAAAACCACCCTCTGCATGGTGGAGTCTGGTAGGTACCGGCTTTGTAAAACACTCAATGTCTCTGTCTCTACCTGTCTGTCTCTGTTTCTGTCTGTCTCTGTCCCTACCCCTACCCCTCCTCTTATCTTTATTCCTCTCCCTCTCTCTCCCTCTTCCTTCCTTCCTCCCTCCCTCCCTCCCTTCCCCCTCTCTCTGAAGCACTCAAATCCTAGAGCACACTTGATAAGTGTCATGAAGTTGGCTTTTAGGACCCATTTGCTTCACAAAAGGCAAGTTAGTTTTTTTTGTTTTGTTTTGTTTTTTTTTTTGTTTTTGTTTTTTTTTACAGTGTAATTAGTTGGTTTTAGTTTTCCTACAATTGATTTAGACTAGACATTTCCCAGATTTTTCTGTAGCTAAACCAAATTCCTTTTCATTTCACATATATAACAACAATCAACAATCAACTTTTCATCAACTCTTACCAATTAAGCAAATGTAAGCTTCCCATCCTTAAGTCTTACCCGTTCTGGTCTTCATTTGGGTTCCTAAATCTTGAAATTCCCTGAACCGATGAACTTATGCTTTTCAAAAACATTGACCACTGTAGTCTCTTAAGGGGCTTTTTAGCAAAACTAGCTAAGCAGATAAGGCCATTTGAAGATGCAGTATAGGACGTTCTCGGTGTTTTGTCTCTTTGCACGTTGCTATCACCTTTGCTTTGTGGTAACATGCCCCAGACTTCTGAAGCTATGTTCAGATACAAGACTCTCCTGACAATAGTTTTTATTCTGGATTTAAGCTTCCCAGAATAGAAAACAATGAATATATATATATATATATATATATATGTATGTATGTATATATAGTCCTGGAGGGTTAAAAAAAGTAATATACCTCCGATTGGATTATTTCCCTGTTTATGGAAAATAATGTCTTCTTGTTTTAAAGTAACAAACTGTATGAGTTTCCATTTGGTCTAGGGATCTGTGCAGTTTGGATTTATTTTTAATGCATCCTATACTTGAATAAGTTGTGGTTATTTACCATCTATTATATCCCTTCAAATAACTTCCATAGAAAGTGATTTTTTTTAAAAATGTATTTTAATCTTTGCACTTATGCTTGGGTAGCGTTTTGCCACATACACAGTATTTTCACGTTCATTATTGTATTGATTGTTGCCAAGACATTTTAAACAACCTTGCAAATAGTATTTAAAAATCATTAGGGCCATTAATATTTTATTTAGTCTGCAAAATTTTGAAATAGCTGATGCATCCATATCACAGAACCAAGAGGATATGAAATTTTGCCTGTGGCAAAAAACGCCCAGGGCATTTGCTCAGATGCAGGAGCCAAATTCCAACGAAGAAACACAGAGAAGAGAAGGTAAACACAGAAGAGCTGTGTACTCTAGTTATTTTTAGAAATACTGGCAAAACTATGCTTCTCTTGATTTAAAAAACATCTGATCATGTTGTTTCTAAGAGTACTGTGTATTCTACAGCCTCAAAGATGATGAACCTTAAACCATTCTTCAGTGGTTACCAGGAAGTCAAGACCCAAATAAAAATACTTCATTTGCTGTTAATTTACCTATAACTTTTTGGCAGGGAATACTGTTTTTATGGGAGCTTTTCAAATTAAGATGTTAGAAATTGGCATATTTTCCTTTTTGGAGGAAATAAGACATATTTTTGAAAGGCCATGTTGTGAAATTTAAACTCCTTTCCCCTTTCAGCCCCACTTTGATATTTCTATATGAACCATTAAGTCTGAAGCAGTTGCATTCAGATCTCAATGGTTTTTTATTGAATTTATATATGCTTATGTTCTTTGTCAGTGTAGAATTGACAATTCATAAATCTCTATGTTTCAAGGATATCCTGTTTTGACATAGGCCTACCTGTGTGAAATGGTCACTGCACTCAGAATAACAATGATTTCTACCACCCTCAAGTTTTATCTCGGTTCTTTGCCATCTCTCCCTCTTCTCAGCTAATAATTGACATGTTTCTCATCATTACCACCTACACCAGGAGGAAAAATATCAGCCTGGCACATTTATCTATCACCCTCTATATTCTTGTCTTTGCTGTGTAGTTAAGTGAAAAATTATTAGGAAACAGTATGACTAGATAGTGGAGCAGATACAGTTTTATGGTTACACTTTTTTGAATATTAAAAAGTCATCTGAGGCACAACCTAAATGTTCTAGGTATCATCAGACAAAATTTCAAAATTCTCTTTAACATGTCTTAGCAATTGCATGTAAAAAAATAAAGCCACAGTGGAAACAAACAAACAAAATAGATGCCTACCTTAAAATATGGGTAGGAATGAGATGTTAATTAAACAACATTTCCAACAGTTATATAATTATCCATTGACATGTGTGCTCTGAAGAAAAGAGATGTGATTTTATATAAAAACATAAAGGAAATGGGTTGATTTCCAAACCCAAAGTTAGGGAAGGCATGCCAGGATAATGACTATTAAGGGTGAATTGGACAAACTAAGCGAGGGTTGGATGGTAGCAGAAGATGGGAAGAGCATTTCAGAAAGAGGAAAAATCACATGCTAAGTGAGAGTCAAGAAAACGGAGGTGCATGTGAGGATGAAAAGGTCCAGGTGGCTGGAACAGAGGGGCAATGGGCAGCAGGTAGGTTGTGTAGGACCATCTGACTCGAGTCACAATGGGACCCTCGTTTTAAGAGAATCTGAAAACAGCTAAAGAATCTTAAGAAGAGACTGTAACTGAACTGAACTGGTTTCTGCGGCCTACACTGTGGTGACAAGAGCAAGGACAGTATGAAGTGGAAATTTTTGGTTCTTTGGAGACTCAGTTGTGACATGTGCTATTTTTCTGAAAACTGTCTTATGAGAAGATGTTTTTGCTGAAACAGACATGCGGAGGATGTTTTGTTGAGAACAGATATGTGGTATTTTTCTGGAAATAGTCTGGAAAAAGAGGATGTGATGTTTTGCTAGAGTGGACACTTGAGAAAGCACATGATGTTTGGAAAGAGAAAAAAATATAACCCAACAGATAGTGAATGGTGCTGAGTGGTATTGGTATGCCTTACCATTCTTTGCTGGTCATTGTTCAGCTTTGTTTATGCTGGTCTTTGCTGATGACTTTGTATGGTATTAATTTGCCTTGCCATTTTTTGCTGGTCATCATTTGTCATGACTTCATACAGAGAAACACACCAAAGAACTGGCGGTGGTTTGGTGGCTTCTTGCTGCTTCCGTGGACTTGGGCGGATTGGCAGAGCCTCAAGGTTTCTTCTGGATTGAACTACCGCTGCTGATTCATGAATGGTGCTTTTGAGTGGGTCAAGCTACTGCTGTTGGTTTGTGTGAACTGAACTGCTGATAACTTGACAATGCAAATCGGATTCACTCCAAAGAACTATTTCTAAACAGGCCCACCTCTTCCTTTGCCCTATTAACTTTTCATTTCCACTACCCCTGGTGGATGGTGGGCTAGAAGTGAGGTTAAAGCATTTAAATACCCTTATTAAATGTAGGTTTTGAAAAATACAAGCCTACAACAATACTTTTCTTTTCCCTGGTGATGTCAGAATAGTGTCATAGTTATGGACTCAAACTGATGGGCAATGAGTGGGTAAGGGTTCCGATATATGAAGCAGTGACAGCTACTGAAAGCCACTGCTAGAACAGGACTGAGTTTGTGGGAGGCTGTCAAGTTTTGTGTGGAAAAGTTGACTTGGAGGTACCTTGGAATCATCGGAGTGAGTGTGCCATGTGATGGGCAGGTAGTCTGGTCTCTGTATGATACAAGGAAATAATGAACATGATGTGAAGCCAGGACAGCTAAGTGTAGAGTACTAGCTTTTCAGGATCCATGCTTTCAGTCTGACCATCCGAATTTGTTCTTAAAGTGAGTAGTGAATTGTTGTTCACTGATCTCTTTGAAGTGACTTGTAATCCTGAGATTTGATACACTCCTATTAGATAGTAGGAAACCCTTATTGGTAGCATCTTAAATGAGTGCTGTCTGTTGCATCAGCTCAAGCTTGGGTCCATAGTCTGGTTACTGATCTCAAAGGACAGAAGCTTGGGCTCATGAAGGGCATGAAAGTCTTTTGCTTTCATCCTGGGCAACAACAATTAATAGCAAAAGTGGCCATGTGTTGAAACCTTTATGGGTGGGTTGGGAAGAAGTTTTGTGGCTTACATAGAAAGACTTGTCCTGAGACCCCGTTTTTATTCCCTAGGCCACTAAACTGCTTCCATGCTCCCCTGGATTGTCAAATGGCAGCACTTGAGAGGTTCACTTAGAACAGCTTTGTTATCTTTTCTGCCTCAATCCTGCCTTAAAGTTGAAGTTCTGAATTCACGGCATTGCAATCCCTTTCGTGGCAACAGACTGTAGCATCATAAAACAGCATGGTGATGACTTCACTCGAGGAGGAAGGAGAAGGGAAAGGTGGGTTCTATGCCAAAGTGTTTTTCAGACACAATTTGGTTTTCTGACAAGGAAAAACTCGGGCCATTTTGCTGATGTAGGAAAAATATCTGCTGAAACAGACCTGTAAACATTCCTATCCACTGTGGCCAAAACCAGTCTTTTTTTTTTTTTTTTTTTTTTTTCCTTTTAAATGACTGTACCATTTTTTTTGGCATTTTGAAAAAAAATTATAGTTATTCATTGAAACTTGCATAGGTAATGGAAGTGGTAAGTGGATTTTAGAGTCAAATTTTTCATTATTTTCTGTTTGACCAGTAATGTCTTAGAACTGACCAAAGGTTTATTTCTTAATTGTATGCGGTCTCAAAATTACAGTATATGTGAAACTTGTAGTTCTAGCAGTGTACTTCTGATTTCTTTTTACAATGAATTTTGGTTCAGTGAACAATGTTCCTGATGGCCTTTCCAGGCAATCTTGTCACAGTGCACAATGCTGCATTAAACCCATTGCACTCTCCGTTCTGGTGATAGAACACAGACGCTTCTCTGTCTACTACAGAGAGAACACTGTAGAGGCTACAGGGTTTCTGCAGTGTTGCTCTATTCATCAGTGTTTGAGAGTTCAAGTTTTGTTTAGCTTAATACTTTTTCTAGTTTGTTCAGAAGTATATTTCAAACCCAGCAGTATATTGTGATATAATAGCCTCTCTTTGTGTACCATGGCTCACCAGGAACATGGTCAATATTCAGTGGTATTGAGCGTGTTTTATGAGTCCAGCTATGTGTCTATCCTTGGTGAGATGCCTGTAGATAGAAGCATACAGTCTGTCCTTGTAAGAGTGTTGCTGTGTGTACATGAACAAGGCAGGAAAGGAAAATTTCCTTTTCTAGTCTCATCAGCTAGACAAGAGTCTCCTGCTTCACAGCCATTTTTTGAAAAATCATCAAAACAGGTTTTTGGACAATGTAATTGAAACCAATTATTGAAAGTCTGTTTTCATAGAAATGTACCAACATCTGATTATCTTAATATAATGTCAGACAGTTGGTGTTTGATGTGCTCAAATGGGAGAGTTATCCTCTCTTGGTCTTTGACCCATGAAAGTTTTGTTGCCATGATTCTCCAGTAGAGTTAGAGACTAAACAATAGATGCTATGGTCCAGTAGACCTGATGTAGTTCTGATTTGGGGCCATATTGTCTGTATAGTGGCAATAAACATGTAAGATGATAGTGTGGTGAGCCTAGTTGTTTCTTTTGCTTACATTTTTTTTCTTGTGATATCCATATATGTCTTGTGTTTTCAATATGTATGTTGTGTTTTGGTTTAAAAACTGTCATCTTAGAGACGACAGTATTTTTATTACTTTTATTTTTGAAGGGAGATTTGAAACAACTTCTCATTGTGTTTCACTGACTGGCTTGGAACTCACTGTGTAGACCAGGTTGGCATTAAACTTCTGTATTTTTCCTGTCTTTGCTTCCTGAGCACTGGAAACCCAGAGTACACAGAGGCTTGCACCACTGTGACTGGAGAAAGGGACTTCTTTTTCCCTTGAGAATTTAACTTAGGGTTGTATGCATGCTGAAGGAGTACACTACTACTGAACTATTCCCAACTCCCCGTTTTTCTCATGTAGCTCAGGTTGGCTTGAAGCTCTTCTGGCTCTCATGCTCTCACCACCAGAGTACTGGAGTTATAGGTGCCATGCGTATTTTGTTTCATGTGCCAAGGGTCCAGGTTAGTTGACTCTGTGGAGTTCCTATTCCCTTTGGGGATCTCATTCTTTCCCACAGCTCTTCCATACAGTTCCCCAAGCTTCATCCAATGTTTGGGTGCCAGTTTGTGCATCAGTCTGAGTCATTTGCTGGGTGGAGCTTCTCAGAGGATAGCCATGCTCTAGACTCCTGTCTGCAAGCATAACAGAGTATCATTAATAGTGTCAGGGATTGGTACTTGCCCATAGGATGGATCTCTAGTTGGACCAGTTATTGCTTGGCATTTTCTACAGTCTCTGTTTCATCCCTTTCCCTGGAATTCTTATAGAAAGGAAAAATGTTGATTTGAAAGTTTTGTGAGTGGGGGTTAGCATTCTTATTGTGTTTCCTGCCTGGCTACAGGAGGTGGCCTCTCTAGGTTCCATGTCCCCACTGCTGTGAGTCTCAGCTAAGGTCATCCCTATTGATTCTTGGGAGCCTTCCCAATTCAAGGTCTCTGCCATGTCCTTCAGATGACTTCCACTTTATGTCTTCTAACCATTACAGATTTCATTCATTCTCACGGCCATCTGGCCATCCCTCCTGTCTCTCTCTACATTTGATTCTGAACACTCCCCCAATTTTTCTCTCCATTTTCTCTCCCACCCAGTTCTCTTCCTCCATCTGCCTCCTACAACTATTGCATTCCCCATTCTAAGTGAGATTCAAGTATCCTCACTTGATATGCCCTTCTTGTTTAGCTTCTTTGGGTCTGTGGAGTGTAGTGTAGATATCTTGTATTTTATGACTAATATCCTCTTATAAGTGTGCACACACCATGTACGTCTTTTTGGGTCTGGGTTACCTTACTCTGGATGATATTCTCAAGTTCGATCCGTTTGCCTGCAAAATTCATGATGTCTTCATTTTTAATAGCTGAGTAGGATTCTACTGTGTAGATGTACCACATTTTCTTTATCCATTTTTCAGTTGAGAGACATCTAGGTTGTTTCCAGTTCTTGGCTATTATGAATAAAGCTGCTGTGAACATAGTTTGGCAAGTGTCCTTGTGGTACAGTGGGGCTTCTTTTAGGCATATGCTCAGGAGTGGTATTGCTGTGTCTTGAGGTAGAATTATTTCCAGTTTTCGGAGAAACAGCCAATTGATTTCCAAAATAGTTGCTATTGTACAATATTTCACTCCACCTTGCCCCATATCCTCTCCAGCATGTTCTAGTTCTTGAATTTTTGATCTTAGCCATTCTGACAGGTGTAAGATGAAATCTCAGTCATTTTAATTTGCATTTCCCTGATGACTAAGGACTTTGAACATTTCTTTAAGTGCTTCTTGACCACTTGAGATTCCTCTGTTGAGAATTCTCTGTTTAGCTCTGTATCCCATTTTAATTGGGTATTTGGGTTGTTGGTGTCTAACTTCTTACGTTCCTTGTAATTTTTGGATATTAGCCATCTGTTAGATGTAGGGTTGGTGAAGATCCTTTCCCAATCTATGGGCTGCAGTTTTGTCCCATTGACAGTGTCCTTTGCCTTACAGAAGCTTTGCAGTTTCATGAGATCCCATTTGTCAATTGTTGATCTTTGAACCTGAGCCACTGGTGTTCTGTTCAGGAAGTTGTCTCCTGTACTAATGAATTCAAGGCTACTCTTCACTTTCTGTTCTATTAAATTTAGTGTATATGGTTCTATGTTGAGGTTCTTGATCCACTTAGACTTAAGTTTTTTACAGGGTGACAGATATGAATCTATTTGCATTATTTTACATTCAGATATTCAATTAGAGCAGTGCCATTTACTGAAGAAGCATTCTTTCTTTTTCCTTTGTATGGTTTTGCCCTCTTTGTCAAAAATCAAGTGTCTGTAGATATGTGGGCTTATTTCTGGGTCTTTGATTCAATCCATGTGTATTGCTATAACAATACCATGCAGTTTTTATCACGGTTGCTTTGTAGTACAGCTTGAGATCAGGGATGGTGATATTTCAAGAAGTTCTTTTATTGCACAGGATTGTTTTAGCTATCCTGGGCTTTATGATATTCCATCTGAAGTTCACAGTTGTTCTGTCAAGGTCTGTAAGGAGTTGTGTTAGGATTTTGATGGGAATTACATTGAATCTGTAGATTGTTTTTGACACAATGGCCATTTTCCACTATGTTAATTCTACTAATCCATGAGCGTGAGAGATCTTTCCATCTTCTGAGGTATTCTTCAATTTTTTTCTTCAGCCACTTGAAGTACTTGTCTTACTGATCTTCCACTTGCTTGGTTAGAGGTACACCAAGATATTTTATATCTTTAGCAAAGTGGCTGGATACAAAATTAGCTCAAATAAATCAGTAGTCCTCCTTTATGCAAATGATAAATGGGCCAAAAAAGAAATTAGGGAAGCAACACACTTTACAATAGCCACAAATAATATAGCTGTTCTCTGAAGGTGTCATATTGCCCTGGCTTTTGTTGATTGTGTTCTTTCAAGGGCCTTTATCCATTTTGATGTTCCTGTTGTAGTGGGTATTGACAGGGAGCTTAACTTAATAATCCTGGTGTGGCAGGCCTCTGATGGGTATCCTTAGGATTTATGGTTCCAGATCAGCAAGTTTGATGAAGGTGGGTTGAAAGGTGGTAGAAGAATGAGGGTCCAGTGGGGATAGTAGGCTGGTCAGGGCAGCTGGGATGCCACAGAAGACTCAGCAGGCAAGGGAGATGGGTGGAAAAGAGAATCTCAGTCCTCATTAATTTTTAATGTGATTTTTATTTTATTTTTTATCAGCTGTACTTTCATCTAAAAATTTAAAGTAGCAATTGTCCTTTCACATTGTTTTTAGTTGCTCCTGTTTCTGGAAGCTTCTTGAATATTTTTTTTCCTTTACTAGAGTTATTTTTTTCATGACCCTTAAATGTGGGTCTGTAAGTTATAGGAATCCATGTATTTGTATGCCTAGGACTGTTGTTATACTGGTTTGTAAATGGAAATCTCGAAAAACAAATATTATCTTCAAAGAAATTTATGAACAGCCTTTCTGGAATTTTGAGGCAGAGATTCACCAATGGTCCATGCTGGCCTTAATCCTGATCTTGCTTTAGCACACTGATCAGCTAGTGTTATAGCCTGAGCTACCCAGGCTGTCTTCTTTCTAGGAGCAATTAGAGTTGTCTTTTTGTTGTCCTCGGTTTGGTATACTTCATCTGGGTACAGCTTTCTCTTACCTGAAATTCTGTGAACACCATTAATCTGAGGCTGTTTGTTTTTGTTAATTTTTGAATATTCATCTTCACTACTTCTTAAAATATGTCCTTATATTCTTATTTCCGTCCAGGGCATCTCTTGGAAAATATTGTTCTCTCGATGTTGGAACTAGTAGTATCTAGATCACTTATCTTTGAAGTTAAAAACAATCTCCTGTGGTCTTCCTTTGCCTTCTCCATTTAAACTTCTGCGTCACACATTTATAGTTCCCCTCCTGTTTACTCAATAACTATCTTAAGATTTCAGCCACTACAGCTTTACATCTAATGTTAGTGGGCCTCTTTTTCTCAGCCACTTCTATTTTCTTATTTTTAATATCTTGGCTTCTTAAAGATGGTTAATGTCATGTGATTTCTTTGTACGTTCCGAGACATTCACTTCAGAAATGGTTCCAATGGTTTTTTTGTAGTAGTCACAGTATTCAGATGTTTTGCTATTTTGTCTTGTGAGTTCAAGTCCTTTAACAGTACTACTGCCTATGTTCTGTTTTGAGAAAGTATTACAGGATGTACTCTAATCTGTATCAGTTCTAGTGGGCTTAAGGAAGGGAAAGACAGTCCTAATGAGTTGTATGTTGCAATATCAGAATGCTATAGTGTGGGTATTTATAAAGAGAAATCCCTTTGTTTCATGGTTAGAGACTGAAAAATCGAGGTGCATGGCTCTGGCACTGGCAAATCCTTTCATCTGTGTCATCCCATGGTAGAAGACAGAAAGGCAAGGGAGAGTGAGACCGAAAGCAGGAGAACAGTAGGGGCTGGATTTAAATTTAGAAAAGACTGATTCTTGAGATGATTTTCTCATTCCCACAGCGATGACATTATCCATTCTCAACAGCAGGACCTTTGTGACCCATTTTTCTCAGTTGCTTTGGAACTTTGGAGGACACATACAAACCACAGAAACCTGTTCCTTAGATACTACACAGCTTACCGAATCGGCAGTGTTCTTGGGCTAAAACTTTTATGCATTTAGAGAGAAGCCATCTTGGTGAGAGGTAATGCAAGCTTTGGAAGAGGGGAGGAGCAGGTCTCGATCAGCCTTGCATTCCTTAGCATTCTGGACATGAAACTTATTTCCACTAAGCTGGTGTAACCTAGAAGCCAGTGCTGAGACCAATTTCTGCCGTGAAGTACCAGGCAGAGCTTGTCCTCAGGCAAGGCTTGAAAGAGATAAGGTAGATGCAAAGGGCTTCTCTCTGGCTTGCCCTTCAGTCATTCTTCCAAAGTCAATTTCAGTTTCCCTAGTACTTCTTCCAGCAGTAGGTGCTTACAGTAGAAAATATGATAATTCTTCCTTTTCCTCTGCTATAGATTCTCCATGACTAATTTAGGAAAGGAAGCAAGTATTATTCAGGTAGCCTCTCTCTTCTCTGATAGGGCAATGAATGTCCCCATGAAGCAGGCAGTTCAGGTTTCTGGAGCTCTCATGTCTGCAAACTACCTGGTCCTAGAAGGCATAGTTTAAGCTTATCTTGCTGTCTACCTTCTTTCATAAGTCACTTGTTTCTGTCTATATTTCTATTTTTTGTTGATATCAGTTTTTGTTTGTTTGTTTGTTTTGGTCAGAGTTTTTCTACATCACCCTAGCTGGCCTGGAACTTACTATGTAGACCAGGCTGGATCTTATATTCTAGGTCCCTCTGTGGGTCTCTCTCTCTCTCTCTCTCTCTCTCTCTCTCTCTCTCTCTCTCTCTCTCTGTGTGTGTGTGTGTGTGTGTATGTTAGAGAGAGAGAGAGAGAGAGAAGAGAGACTGTGTTTAAGGCTACAGTCTTATGAATCACTTATTTTCAGATATAATTTTATATATTAACTATCACCCTCTAAAAGAGAAAATTCTTTGCTCCAGACTGAGAACCACACTAACCTATGAGTATAAACATAAATATCTAGGAAGAAATCTGACACTATGTTCAGTTAGAAAAACAATGATAGTGTTTCCCCATGCCCTCCCAACTCACAAGCCACTAAATTTACTGTATCAAGTGGGTATTCCCTCCCACTTGAGCAGGCCTCAGCTTAAGTTACAACAGTTTATCATCTCTCAAAGTTGCATCACTACATTGCCAGTGGGCATATCTTATCTCATGAGTTGGTGTTGTAGCATGCATGATATATAGTTGAGTGTGGTCTCTGATGAATTTCCTCCCTAGAATAGGTCTTTCTGATACTGTGTACACTTATATGCAAAAATGGAGTTTCTAGTTTGGTTCTGTCTTGAATTCACTGTATCCTGCAAACAAAGTATGTAGTGCCTTCAGTCGCCCAGGTTGTCCAGATTTTTTTATTCTTGAACTTTCTATTATTTAGGAATTAATTTGCTTGTGACTCAAAAACAAGTTTAGTTGAATTTAATACGACAACATGGTAAGCAATGTAAGGTTGATAAGGTGTCTCTCTGCTGCACAGAGATGTGTCACTAGTGAGGACCAGTCTCTTCACAGTTGACTTCTTTGTCAATGCAAAGATGTAGTCCAAGAGGGTGACATCCTTTCCACGTGGCAACATGAAGTCAAGAATGAAAGATTAGCTAAAGATGTGATCCAGATGGTTTCTATTCCAAGAAGCTGCATCACAAAGCTGTCTTTTCATAGATGCTACAACCAAATCGCACAATAGTTAGTTGAGAAGAAACTGGAAAATCACCTTTGCTACCTACACACAGCTACAGTCATCTAAATAGTCTATAAGAACCTTATAGGGAAAGAATAGGTAATAAGCCCAACCATTAGTCTCTGTACATCTTTCTTCCTTTATTTATCTAGTCTTCTGGGTGACTGTTGTTCTGTCTTCTCATTCATTCCTCTCCTAAACATTATTTACTGCTAGTGTACACCAGGGGCTGTAATAAATGTTTTATAACCTCAGTATTTTAGCCTGCATAGCTATCATTTATCTGGAGGACACAGATACTTTACTTGTTATGAGAAAATCTCTGGGAGCAAGTATAGGTTGAATGTAGAAGTTCTACTTGATGTATGAAAACTGTTTGCTATTTTATAGATAAAGAAACAGACTCCAGGAAATGGTGTCAGAGATTTAGGGTGAAGTCTACTTCTGCAACTTCCTAGGCAGTTACAGTCATTAAACATTTATTCATTCGCCAAAAACGTCAAACATTCTGTCAGCTAGTAGGAATTCAATCATAAAAAGACACCATCCCTACTTCAAATAGACTGAAGGTTGTAACTTAGGCATGACAGTTGTAGCCTAGAGTGTAACCAGGTAAATAGGCCACAGAAAGCACCTGTACTCCCATTCGATAGACTGGGAGTTCCAGCATTTCCCTGTAAGACCATAGCACATCATGAACAAAACAGAGCAAATCCTTTCTTTTGTCTGTATAATGTTTCCAGGTACAGAAAATAGTCTTCAAACAGTAGGTAGCTAAACAGAAATACCATGGGCTTTCCAGGAAGGGAAGATGATAAGGATTTCAGTCACTGAGGCATAAATAACTTGGATGTAAGGAGATCAACACAGTCTAGCTAGCTTAGGAGAAATGGCAGATGTCAGTGCCAACCCAAGAAGAGCCCTCCACCCCCATTTTTTTGACTAACACCTCTAGACTTAGCTAACAGGAAGGATTTGATGTTTAACCATGAAGAATGTTCACAGTGTTTTAGGAATAAGATGGTACAAAAAGCATGGAGATGTCAATGCTTGAGCACTCGAATGTTGACAATGGGGAAAGGCAAGGTAATTGGAAGATCTAAACTTTCTTTGTCTCATGATAGCCAGTACTGGACTCCATTTTTGTATTTATCTAGGTGTGTACAGTAGCCTCAGACAATGTTGACACAACCTCCAGGTTCT
This sequence comes from Arvicanthis niloticus, assembly GCF_011762505.2. Classification (NCBI taxonomy): domain Eukaryota; kingdom Metazoa; phylum Chordata; class Mammalia; order Rodentia; family Muridae; genus Arvicanthis; species Arvicanthis niloticus. The sequence goes on from NC_047660.1 coordinate 21,252,647, forward strand.
TGGAAGAAGGAATTTATAGGAATCAACCCATACATGCAAGTCTAGTGTTCATACTGATCTTCCAATACATCTGGTTTTATCTCATGGGTCATAATGTTGTAGTCATGTGAGCCCATTGTTGGTTAGAAGAAGTGGAGAACCTAATATTTTGTGCTGGAAGGTAATTAGCTAAATTAAAAGAATCATCAGTTCATTACTAAGAGAACAGAATCCTAACCCTGTTATTAGGAAAGAAGGAAGGACTGACAACTGAAGCAGCCAGCTGTATGGTCCCATCATTAATTAATGAAACTAAGAGAAGTATGTTGAAAATTACACAGATAGAAAAGCAGGGCATATGCTAAGGTTCTTTATCCTGGGTAAATATTGTGACATAAATATTCATAGAGTAGAAAAAAAAGACATTTGAGATTGGGAAGTTGAGGATCAGATTATTTGCAAGTTGTCTGATTTGGGAAGCCTTTTAGCTAATGTCTCTACAGTGGAGCATCACCAATGGAACAAGCTTATGACAAGGGGACTGGGATTGCAGGGGTCAGCTGTTTTTGCCTCACTGCATGCTTCCATGAGGCACCATTGCTGAAGAACCGATGGGAGGTGAGCTGAGACCATGGGACAAAGCATCAGTCTATGCTACTGCTGGCCACCAGAGGCTTCTTGGCATGGCCACCTAACTTCCTCATGAATCTTACCAGAGCAAGGACTTTAGAGTGACCCCAGAAGTTTGTTCCTTGTGTCCTCTATTTTTTTTTTTTTTGACAAGGTCACTTACACAAGTAAGAAAGAGGGAGGAGGGGGAGGAAGAAAAGAGATCGTATGAAAAAAAGCTTCACTTTGAATGCCTGTATGGCTAACAGTCTTCGTTCAGGTTAGAGTAAAAATTAGGAGCCCTCTCTGAGATCAAGTTTTTACCAGCAATTGCAGTTGTTACTCCAGGAAATTTTAAGATTAAACTGAGTGGGTTTTAACAGAGGCTTAAAAAGAACATCCAGTGGAAAAGCTGATGAAATGTGTCTTTACTTTTTCATTGTTTGATGTTCTTGAGACAGAGTTTCATTTGTAACCCAGACTGGTCTCGAACTGAGTCTTTTCCCTTTGTGTCCTAAGTTCAAAACTAAGAATAGCTGTAACTAGCTGCTGTCAGTTCAAAGTAGATGTCAGCACTTCTGACCAACGTCACCGGTCTGTCCCTTGTTAGCTCATAACTAGTGTGGCTGGTAGACCCAGGCCTTGCCTCTCACACTTGCACATCTGTGTCCTGAGCCTGACTGGGGTGGGAAGAGATCTACACATACTTGAATATTACTACCATATTAAAAAAATGACGGCCAACCTCAACTTAGTCTTAAATGCTTCTAGCTGGTTTGTTTTTGCTTTCTTCTATGCTATTTGGAGCAACATTAAAAAAAAAAATCTATGTTTTCCATATTCCAAAATACGACTTCCTTTCCTCTTCCTGCTCTTCCTGTTAACTGGAGGGCGGCCTTTTTCTAGATGTCTGGTCCTTCTCACTGGCTTTAGGAGTCAGTCCTCATCTACTTTCTTTAGATTCGGCTTCATTGTTTAGCCCATCTCCTTGGTGTCTTTAAACTTTCCCTTTCCATTGGTTCTTTCTTCTGAGCACTTAAGCCTGCCTTATATTGTAAACAGAATCCTCCTTGACTAAACTTCCAGTCATGGCTACTACTACCTTCCATTCTACTCACATTCAATTGTCAAGAGCCAGTTTTAAGACAGGGCTCAACCGTAAGACAGAGAGGTACCGGTGCCCCTCCCATCAGGATGTGCGGCAGGCAATGAGGCAAAACTGGCGGATGTAGAATCTTGGAGAAAACAGAGGGGAATCAGAGCACAGCCTACCACCTCCTCATATCGCCAGACTTTCTGGAAGAGTTGCCTATACTTCATATCTCTATTACTGGAGTATTTTTATGTGGTGCTGGGAATTGAACTCTGGGATTTGTACAGTAGGTACTTATTTGTTTATTAATTAATAAATTAATTTGAAAAATCAATCCTGTGCCAGGCAGGCTCTTCCTCTACCACTCTAAGGACACTACACTTGTCAGTCACATACAGTTTTCTCATCACTTTGCATACAGGACAGCTTTCAGTCATATCATACATGTTTTCCTACAATAGAAATGTTCATCTTACAGTTGGGAGTCAAATTATAGATGATGGAACCTAGGGTGTGTGTGTGTGTGTGTGTGTGTGTGTGAGAGAGAGAGAGAGAGAGAGAGAGAGAGAGAGAGAGAGAGAGAGAGAGACAGACAGAGAGAGAGACAGAGAGAGAGACAGAGAGAGAGACAGAGAGAGACAGAGACTGACAGAGATAGAAACAGAGACAGAGAGACTGTGAAAAGGGCTAAGGGAAGAGATGGAAAGTGGCAGTTGGGCAGAAGCAAGAAGTTCTATTAGGCTGTTACAAAACAGGAAGATAATAATTAGCAATAACAGTAACAATAACAATAACAAATATACCATATGTATCAGAAAAACCAGAAGAAAAGAATTTTAAAGTTTATACCACAAAATGGTGATAAAATATCGAGATGTTCAAACTGATTCACACTTTCTACAATATATCTATATATCATATTCATAGTTATTCTATTGATGTGGATACTTTTTATGTATGTATTTTCCCACTAAAATAAAATGACATGTAAGTTAGAACAAGAAAAAAGAAAATGCAGACCATCATCATAGTAATTACTTCTGTGGTGTCTAATCACGTTCTTCTTGTTGTAGCCTCTTCTCTTGCTGTTTATTCTCACAGATCTATGAAAGTTCTTTGTGCAACTCCTTAAGTGATCATGTGGTTTTATTACACACTCATTCCCTTTTCAAATGGGCACACTCATTCTGATTAATCTGTACCCACTAGAAGGAAGTTTTGACAGGACTAAGACTCTTTGTTATGTGCCACATCTTATAGTTCAGTTTATTGATCGTATTTAACTAACACCAATCCTATTTGCTCTTGTTCATTTCCAGTGATACCCACTTAGATTTCTAAGAAGTGGGAAGATGCTTCTTTGCCTCTTCATTATTAGCTAGTTGCCTTCAATGGCCATCATTGCCTATCCCTAGGAAGGAAAGGGTTTTATAAAAAAGAATTTGACTGTATTTTTAAATCTTGTGTTGATACTCTGACTGTAAGAGACACAGAAGTACTTCTTTCTCTCACTAGAAACTTCTATGTATTTTTAGACATGTCTTCATGGCTGGTTTAAATTATACCTCTTTGGACTTTGGGCTTGCTGTTTCTAGAAGCCATATGGAGTCCATCATCCTCTGAGTCATATTTCATGATTTTGGAAACACTGCTTCCTGGATCTAAATGTCTTGTCTTCAGAGTTCTCTTATATGAAAATATATTTTGTGTTCCTAAGGTCAGAAATCCTTTTCTTAAAAAAGTGTATTTTATTTTTGTTTAAGTCTGTGTGACTGTATGTTCTCTGTCTGTCTGTCTGTCCCTCTGTTTCTCTTTCTGTGTTTGTGTGTGTGTGTGTGTACCCATGGATGTCAGAACTTCTTTAGATTCTTCAGTACAATGTATTGTGTCTTCTATTTCAGAAGCTGTTCTTTTCTTTAACAATGATTTCTTTAAGTTGTAAAGAAATATTTGAGAAGATATTTTATCTTTCTCCCCACATTCCCTTTATTCAGGGCTATCCTGTTATACTGTCGGTTCAGTTGGGACTTTTAATCCTTTCCATCCTTACATGAGATATTGGGAATTAACCCTTGTGCATTGATGAACAGCAGCATAGCAGTTAAAGATGGCTCAGCTCTTCATTTGGAAAATGGTTTGCTCACAACCCAAGCAGAATGCCAGAATCAAGTGAGTGATGGGTGAGATGTTTGTCTTTCTTGAAGGACAAAAGAGAACATCTTCTAAAATAGAAGACACAATACTTTGCACAGAAGAATCCGAGGAGGTTGTGAATGTGAAAGTTACTTTCTTAAAACCCTCCCAGCCTACTCTTCCTTGTGGAAACCCTACTAGTATACTAGCAGGATTGTAGTTACTGTTTTAAAGGGAAGGCATTCCTTCTGAATTTACCTGTGTCTGGCTCCCTTCCTCCCTCCCTCCTTACCTCCCTCCCTCCTTATCTCCCTCTCTCCTTCCCTTCCCCCCTCCTCCATCCTTTTCTCTCTCTCCCTTCCCATCTCATCTTACTGAATGTTGAGGTTACGGCTCTATGTACAATGTCTCCCTCTAATTTATGTGTTCCTACATTCCCCCAAGAGGAGATCTCATAGATCTTATTATCCTTCAAAAATGTCTTCTGTGCCCTCAAAGGGTTAAGAAGTGCTGACAGACAGCTTGACCTCCTTTAGCAGTCCTAATAGTCAGGCAACAGTGGGTGCAACATATGACCGTAGAGCGTGTACTGTACATAACATTTCTGCCTAATTTTGATTCTGCAGACCAAATGGTCCACTTCTGTCTCGATCTCCCCTTATTCACTGGGGACTCAGCTGCCATTCCACAGGGCACGGAGTGCAAATTAGTTATTCCGGCTCCTTTGGCAAACAGTAAGTGCACCGTGCAATCTGTTATCCTGTCTAAATATCTGTGGCACAAACAATGACTTAAACATGATTACAGTTATTTGCTGCTACAACTTAATCTCATGATAAAATTGTTTGTGTTCTGTTATCTCCCTCCAGTTTTTTTTTTTTTTTTTTATAAAATCATGTCACACACATGACTTACGCTGCTCCAAATCAGATATCTACTAGTAATTTGTAAAACATGCACACTACACATAGAATGTTTGCATAAGAATGCGTAAAGGCCAACAGCAGAACTATGGCTGTTTTTCTTTGGATAAATCTTTTAATGCAAGTGTTGTTTAAAGACTGTGCTTCTTGATGGGTGCAGAGGTGACCAGCAGAAGGGATAGCACTCCTTTGTAAACATAAATAAACAAATAAATAAAATACAGCAAAGCATCTTAACTGTGGCTGAGCTCTTATGCCCACGGATAAAATGATGATAAAAAGAAAGAGGGAAAAGTGCATCCTAATCTGATGGAACTAAGGAAACTACCAACCTGTCAGTTCACTGAGCTGTGGATGTACAAGCAGAATGGAGCCTTTCAATTCTGCTGCCTTCTCCCTGGGGTTAGAGACTGGTTGCCATGGATATTCTGGATTCCTGCAGCTAATGGGAGGGAGTTCTGTAGCTTGGCATCCTGGGGACCCGCCAGGGTGAAACATGAAATGGAGGCTGGTGGGTGTGGTGGTAGAGGCTGGAAGCCAGAGGTCAAGGGGTCCACTTCCAGCAGAGTTGAAGCAGATTGTATTTCAAGTCACATTCATTTGACAATCTATATTTTCCAGGAAAAAAAAATAGACCTTTTTGTCCCTCCTCTACTGAGCAAAGAGAATCTCAGTCTCCTTAAAATGGTTGTGAGCACATCACTGAGTAGTGCATGCTATAATTAGATGTGCAGTGATGTTTCTAAGAAGGATGTTTTTAAATGTAACTTTTGGAGGAGAGAAACTAATTTAGTTTGGTTCAGAAATTTGACCATTTAAAACTAAATATGCATGGTAAATATAGTGAACAAATAAGGTACTCATTCATTCCGACGTATTTAAAATATTATTTGGTACTTGGCCCTTTGTTTCCTTCCTAGCTCACCGGCGTGTCAGGTCTGTTCTGCGCGCCTTGTACTCAGCCTTAGTTTTTAACCAGGTCACAGTGAAAACATTTTTCCTCTGTGGAATCTTTTGGAAAAAATTTCTGTCTCTAGTTAGATACCATTTCAAAGTGAACTTCTTGGGTAGTGATGGCTAAATCAGATGAGCAGGAATATGTCCGCTCTGACCTCGTGAGCCTTCTTCTCAGAAGAATATAGAAAAAGCTGTGAGGTTCCCAGTTAGATGACTTCAGAAAGCAAAATATTTAGCAGTGACTTGAAGATGCTCCATCAGTCTCCTCCAGTCTTCACGGGAAGAGTAACCCTCACACACATCAAGAAAATATCAATTATGCATCCTGTTATAAAAATATCATGTTGTCTTTGGATAATAATCCTCCTGTAACTGGTTGGCAAGGGCAACAGAGAAAGATTGCCCTCTGCAGATCTCTGAAAGCCAAAAATAGAACTCTAGCTTCAACATTATAGCTTCATGGAAAGGAGAGGCTTGAAATTTCTTCATTGGGCAAACTTAAGGCAGTGGTTTGGAATCTGGGAGGAATAGCTTGTCAGACTCAAATGAGAACATGCCAGCTAAGGAAGAAGATGTCAAATTTCTGCCAGTCTCTCCAGAACACTGCTCTTCGATCATGAATTTCTATAATTCCACAAATCCATTTCTTGTTGTATCTATCATTAATTGAGCGTTAAAATAAACATATGGTTATCTCTACTAGCAAAGCTATCCCCAGCCCAGCAGGATCTGTGGAGGTCACCATTAAACCCTACACCTAAGTATTCAAGCAACTGGGACAATGCAGCAGCCATTAAAGCCTGGATAGGATAGAAATCAGTGATGTGGTCATTGGAACTCAGTGAAATTTCTCAAGATCCTACTTTCTTTACCTATAAGATAATGAATTTTATCATTTAGTGAATTATTATTATACAATTATTATTATATAATTCATATAACAATTTATGATTTATTATATAACACCCATTGTATCTTCTAATTTATGATTTATGTAGGAGAAAATATCATAATCTAAAGATGAGGAAAAGTGTGCTTCATTCCATGAAAAAAATGTAAAACAAAGTTTATAGACTTCACATAGAAGATAGCTGTATATCCAGTATATAAATACTATCAATTAAATAAAATAATAAGGGCCTATAGAGATTGCTTAATAGATAAGAGTGCATACTTCTTTTGCATAGGACTCAAATTCAGTTTCCAACAGACATGCTGTGTAGCTTCCAAACACCTATAACTCCACCCAGGAGATTTTACATTTGTTTATTCCTTGGGCACCTACACCAATGTATGTATCCACACACACACATAATTTTAAAATAATAAAAAAAATCTTAGAAAGTTAAACATTAACAATATATGACAAAGATTTTATATCATTATTGCATAAAATATAGGCATCTTTGTACTCAACTTGGCCTGAACTCACCAATCTTTCTGTCTAAAATGCTTGAATGCTAGATTACAGGCATGGTCTACCATGCCTGCCTACAAAACACAGTTGTTTAAAAAAATGGACCAGTGACACAAACACAAAAGTGATGAGAGAGATATCCATTGTGGAAGTGAGGAGAATACTCAAAACTGTCAAATCAACGATAACGTATAGATCACTATATATATTCCAGCACAGGTCATTCCATGTGCTGGATGGTTTTATGTCAATGGGACAGAAGCTAAAGTCATCTGAGAGGAGGGAACTCAATTAAGAAAATGCCTCCATAACATTCAGGTGTGGGAAAGTTTCTTAATTAGTGATTGATTGGGGAAGGCACAGTCCATTTGGGTGGAGCCATCCCAGGGGACCACATTGGGCTGGTCCCATGGTCTAAGAAAATCATTGTACAAGCCATGGGAAGCCCACCAGTAAGCATCATCCCTCTGATCCTGACTCCAGGTTCCTCTTTTCTTTGAATTCCTGTTGTCAATGCTTTTGATGATGAACTTCGAGTGAAATAAATAGCTTTCATCGCCACATTGCTTTTGGCCATAGTGTTTCATGCCAGCAATAGTAACCCTAACTAAGATGTTCTCTCTACACTAGCTGTTTGAAAAATATCCAATTAATGGTAATATACAGCAACACATATATTCTCTTAAATGTTTTAGAATTACATTCTAAAGAAATTTCATTTTAGGAGTAGTATACAACAAGGAAGTAAGAAAATGACATATAAAATATTTAATTATTGGGAAAAAATGAAATCCCCAGCAGTTTGTAATTAGTACATTTGTGGAATGGAATACAATTCAGCAAGTTATCTAGATGACACATAAATATTTATCTTTAGATGGGAAAATTTTAAGCTTTCAGCTTTTTATCACACTGGCAAAATACTTGTGGTAGGGCAACTTAAGAAGAGTCAAGGTTTATTGGCTTCCGATCTGAGAGTCTCCAGCCCAGGAACACTCAACTCTATTGCTTTCAGCCTGTGGTATAACAGCTCATCATGGCTGCTGTGTGTTATGATGAGGGAAATAAGAGGAGTAGCATTGTTTCTTCACTCATCTACCTTCTTCCAACATGGCCTCACCTCTTAGAGGTCCCATTACCTCCTAAAGATCCTAGTTCCCTGGGCTAGGCTTCACACCTTCAGATCACTGGCCTTCAAGTGTATACATATCCAAACCATAGAAGACGCCAAATGACCAAATAATATATATGACATTATAATTATTTTCTGAAAGCAGTTTCTATACATGTATATAGAGGCATAAGAACAAATTTGAATAATAGAAAATAATGTATTTGTAGTGATTTTAAGTGGGTAGAAAATGATGTATTATTTGCACTAATTTTTTTTTTTTTGTCTAGCTATTTTGAAACTAGAATTTATCTTTTTTATATTAAAAATAAACCTTTTGTAAAAGCTTCAACATTTTGTAATTTGGGGAAGAATGTGTGTTTAAATAGCAAACTGCTAAGTGGGCAAACCTCTAGGTAGAATAGTGACAGGTGGGTCACATTAATTAATAAATTAGTAGTCATGGTATCAATAAAGGAAGTGCATTGTTGTTTAATTATTCAAGACACAAAAAACAACTGATGTTCACTTAGTAATGCCACAAGTGTATGGCAGCACACATGCCTAAGCATTGTCCTAGTCCAATGAAGACAGAAATACGTTTCCATCAGTTACAAACATCCTCAGATCTGTTATAACAGTTGCATGGATTGCAGTAGCAAGAATCAAAATGTTTTATTGGATTTGATTTTAAATGAAAAGTATCATGTAGTCAAGTATGCACACACCATTAATATCCACTTTGTAAATGGACGTGGGCCGCTGATGGATGAATTCTACTTCGTGTTGTTTATTTTAGATTTGTCTGTATTTGAGAGCAAGTGCATCTATTAGAAAGCATTTTATTAATATAAATCCACTCTGTCTCTAAAGAATAATGGTAAGTTGGTTCTCACAGTCTTAGGACATTTATCTACAGAGATTGACAAATCACCTCAAGACACTCACTGAAGAATTAAACAATTCAGCTTGCTTTCTGTTTGTAACAATGGGAGGTTCTGCTTAGTTTTAAAGGCTTCTCTGTTCAGCGCTTCTAACTTTCACCTTTTCATAAGCATTCTTACTCATTTGCTCATTCATTCTCCACCCCACACCCACTCACCTTCCTGGTCCTAAAGCTGTTCTCCATTAAAATAAAACTGCTTTCAAGTGGAATCACAGAGTATGTAATTTTCAGGAACTGCATTTTCCCCCTGCAGCGTATGTAATTCCCTGGAGAACTACCCAGTTATCAATGTTTTGTTTAAATCCTGTATAATGGATGTGTCACTGTCTTTCTATTTGCCATTTGTAGGACACCTGGTCTCTCTTCAGTTTGGGTCTACTGGGCATACAGCTTCTATGCTTCTTCATAAAGGCAGCTGTAGACATCACACTTTTATTTGGAGAGGACAGAAGATCACACCAGTACAATGTTTGGCTTGGCAAGAAGTTGCTCAATTGTTTTCCAGAATAGATGCATGATTTTATATTCCTGGCAACAACTAGGAGCGATCCAAGTTTCTCCTCATGCTCGGTAGCAACTGATGGTGTCACTATTTGATTTTTAGTCATTTTGATGGTTACATAGTGATACTCTATTGTCTGAATCTGCGTCTCCCTGATGGCTAGTTATGATAAACTTTTGTATATGCCTCCCTTTTAACCTCTGCTTCAGTTAAATGTCATTTATGTCTCCACCTACATGTATACTTAGAACTGTTAGACTTTGATGTGTCTTTATATATTCTTAGCACTAGTTCTTGGTTAATCATGCTGATTATACTTATAGTTCAAACTTCTATCTTCACACCATCAATTGTATTTTAAAGCTTTATTGTGAGATTTAATTATCTGTCATTCTATGGGTTGTGTTTTGGTGTCAAGTGTAACAATTCTTTCCCTAAGAGGATAGACCTAATCCTGTAGAGACTTGATGCCTCTCTCAGAGGCAGTGGGGAGGAGGATGGGGGAAGAACTCCGTGAGGTGGGATCAGGAGGGGGGGGGTAACTTTTGGGATGTAAATAAATAAAATAATTAATTAATAATAAAAAATGATCTTAAAATAGAATTCTTTCCTCAACCCTAAATCCTGAATATTTTATCTTATTATTTTTTCTTAAAAATTTAAATTTATGTTCTCTATTTAATTCCATGAACTATTTTGAATTTACTTTTGTCTATGGGGTGAGGTTTGGGTCCAGGTTCATCTTTTCCTCAGGAGTGTTATTGCTCCTAAACTCCTTAATGAAAAGTCTGTTTATGGATGATTCTGAGTGTGTCAGAGCAGCTGGGAGTCAAGCTTCCTCTAGGTATTGAAGGAGTGGATGCAGAGCTAGCGCCCCGGGTTTGCTCTGGGTGCAGGTTCAAACAGGAAGGAACTCCTGCGTCTGGCTGGGCAGGGGTTCCTATTCTTAATACCAAGAAGTGCTTACTGACAGGAGCCAGGTATAGCTGTCTCCAGAAAGGCTCTGCTACAGTCAGACCAATACAGAGGCAGATGTACACGGCCAAACATTGGACTGACTGCAGGGATCCCATTGGGGAAGTTAGGGCAACGACTGTAGGAGCTGAAGTCCTTTGCAATCTCATAGGAAGAGCAACAATATCAACCGATCCGACCCCCCAAAGCTCCCAGAGACTAAGCCACCAACCAAAGAGTACACAGGGGGTATGCATGGCTCCAGCTGGATATGTAGCAGGGGATGGTCTTATCTGGCATCAATGGAAGGGGAGCTCCTTGGTCCTGTGAAGACTTGATGACCCAGGAGAGGAGAACACTAGGCTGTTGAGGCAGGAGTGGGTGGGGGAGCACCCTCATAAGGGTAGAGGAGGTAAGGAGGGGAATAGGGGACTTGTGGAGGGGAAACTGGGAAGGGGGATAACATCTGAAATGTAAATAAATACAACAAATAAAAATAAATAAAAAAAAGAAAAAAGAGAAAAGTGTGTTTATTATTACTATCACTGAATTGATGTTTTATCTTTTCAAAAAATCAGTTGAACATATTGATATGGATTATTCTTGAATTATATGTATCCCATTGTCAGTTGTAAAAAAAATGTAGAGAGGATAAATTATAAAAAAATTATTTGGTTCATAGTTCCAGGGGTACAAAGTTGAAGGATCTCATCACCGGATAAAATGTTGTTGGCAGAGCCCTGAGGTGATAAATGGCATTCAAGAGCAAGCAAGAGGGAAACTCAAGGTTGGTGTCTGTGTGTGTGCCTGGGAGTGTGCGTGTGTTCTGGTCACTCCCTTCTTATAAAGCCTGTAGGATTCAATCATGGGGCTCTACAGTAAGAATCTTACATAACACTAATTATCTCTCAACACTTCCACCTCTAGACATTACAGGACTAAGCTTTCCCCTCTTGAAAACTTACACTGGGGATTGCATTTCAATTCACAGGGTTCAGGGCATATACTAAAAAATTATAGCAGCTCTCTCTTGTGTTCCATCAATATTTGTCATTATCTTTCAGTCATCCTTACTCAGTCTTTATGACTGTCTCTATAGATCAAGTCTTAATATTGCATATCAATCTGCTAGTGCTTCTGCAACAAATTACCACAGATTTGGTTGGCATCTTGAAACCACAGAAATTAATTTTGGAGGCCAAAGCCTGGAGTCAAGATATAGGTAGGGCTATTATCTCTTTGGAGGTTTCTTAGGAACATCCTCCCACCCTTCTCTCTTTCTCTCTCTCTCTCTCTCTCTCTCTCTCTCTCTCTCTCTCTCTCTCTCATTAGTTATTTTGTTTATTTACATTTAAAATGTTATGGCCCTTTCTGGTCTCACCCTTCTCTTGAGCTTCTGGTGGTTGGTGATTCTCAGCTCCCCTGGGCTGTGTGTCTTCACTTTCCTGTCTCTGTCTTCATGTCATTTTCTTTGCTCTGAGATCTTCGTCATCCAACATTTATATAACTGTTCTTGTTTCTTTAATTTGGTATTTTCATGGTGGGACCTTTCTCATCCTTTCACTTTCAGTGAAACTATTTAATTGAGTTCAAAGCAAAGAAACAGTCATTCAAAATATTTACTCAGACAAGCATGGCTTTTTGATTACTATAATTGAAGTATTTAAAAATATAAGAGTTTTTATATTTATGCTTAATTCTTCTTCTTGTTCTTGTTGTTCTTCTCGATTTATTTTCTTCTTCTCTTGTTTCTAATTTTCTTTTCTTTAATTTTGGAATTTTGTGGGTCAATTGAATATTTTTTAGTATACCACCATGAGTTGTTCATAGTACTTTCAAAATTAGCTTTGCATAATTACAGAGTGATTTCTTTAGGTTTTATGATACAGAAACATAATTCATCAATACACAAAGAAGAATGTTTTGTTCTACAATGTCCGTGTTCTAATCCATAAAACCCATGACTGTATTACCTTGCATTGAAAAGCTTGCTTTCAATGTATCATTATTTATGCATCTAGAAAAGAGGACTAGTAATGTCTTTTCCTGTCCAGATTTTTTTGTATCTTTCTCTTGTCTTGTATGTAGCCTGGCTTTTGCTGTTAGGGAGTCTGAAAACATGGGTCTTGGTGGGATATAAATTCTGGTGTATAAAAACAGGGGCTGCTCAGTTGTTCTTTGGGTCTTATGGCTTCGAACAAGTTTGCCTTCTTCCTTCTTAGCGTGTTCTCCTTTCATTTTCTATTGCATTACTTCTAAGATTTGTAGTTTGTAACAGGAATAGCATTTGTCTAGATGAAACTTACTATTTGGCTTTTGATAAAAGTCCCTTGTTCATTTCGTCTTGGCTTGAGAGAGGCTGTTCCTTGATATGCTTTGGGAATTGGTTCTGGGAATTCTTCCATAGATATCAAATCCTTTATACAATTGTGTGATGGAATTTATATATGTATTTCCTCATGTACTTAATTTAAAATAATACACGTATTACTTACATGTAATACAGTGTAAATCCTATCTAAATTAGACTGTTTTGTCAACTTAAAGGAGTTGTAGAGTCACTTGGGAAGAGGGAACTTCAAGATGAACTGCTTTGAGCAGATTGAACTATAGGTATGTTTTAAGGGGCATTTTCATTATTGATGGTTGATGTGGGAGGTCCCAGCCCACTGAGTGATGTTATTCTCTGGGCAAGTGGTCCTGGGTTGTATAAGAAAGCAAGCTGAGCAAGTCGTTGGAAGTAAGCCAGTAAGCATTCATGTTTTCTGTTTCTGCTCCTACTTGAATTCTTGCCCTGACTTCTCCCAATGATGGTCTGCATTAGGAAATTGACACCAAATAAACCCTTTCCTCATCAAGTTGGTTTTGGTCAGTGTTTCATCACAGCATATATGTATATATATGTAATATATATATTATACACACATATATGTGTATATATGTGTGTGTATATATATAATATACACATATATACATATATGTGTGTGTGTGTAATTTATAAATGTGACACAATAAAAAGTAGGTTCATGTTAAGTATGACATATCTTTTTCTTCAATATTTTTTATTCAAATTGGTTGAATCAGAGATATAGAACCCAGAGACAGAAGAAGTCAACTCTATTTGATGAACTGGAAAATGAGACTTCAAGATAAATTAACTTAACTAAGGCACATGCAATACAGTGCGGTTGCAGGCTGTGTTAGAGTCAGATTTTACTGTGGGTGCAATAACGAGCCATGCACAGCTGTAAGCAGAGGGCACTAGATGCACTTGGAACTTTCGAGAATTCACTTCTGTTTCTGTGTGGAAAAGAGATGTTAAAGCTGATAAATGGACAGATATAGAGTAGACTGATGAGTGACAGTTCCTGAGCAAAGTTTAAGACAGGAGAGAAGAAAAACTGGAGCGAGAGACTTCACTTGTATTTCCTGTAGAGTTGGTGATGGATTGGCCATGGATGTAAGTGACAGGAGCAAGTCATGACTGCTTCTCACAGCTCAGTGTACTCAGTAGTCAGACAGCAAGAGGAAGGGGGGACTAGCAGACGGTTTAATGAATGAAGTGCCCGCTGGGCAAATATAATGATCTGAGTTCAGATCTCCAGCACCCATGTTAGAGCTGAGCAGAGTGCTGAGTGTCTATTTACCCCAGCAACAGGGCTCAGACGGATCCCTGAAGCTCACTGGCCAGCCATTCTAGACAAGTCACTGAGCTTCAGGTTCAGTGAGGTACGCTGACCCAGAAATTAAGGTGGGGAGTAGCACTGGGAACTCTGGGAGTGTGTGTGACCACTAAGGGATCATGGGAACCCTGGGAATGTGTGAGATCACTAAGGGATCATGGGAACGTCGGGAGTGTGTGAAAACTCAGGAGAAAACAGTGAGGAGGATGCTCACTTCTCAGCCAGAACTGAAATTTACCCATCACTTACCAAACAGGTCATCTTACATAAACTAGTTAACCCCTAACTGTATTTTACTGGTGCCACTAGTGAATATCTTAATAGTCCCTACCATGGGGATTATTATCATTTATAAGTAATATTATGTGCCTAGGCACAATATGTAGAACAACACGGGAGAACAGTCACAAATGACTAACAGTTTGCAAACTTTGTCTATGCAAAAGTCTTTTAGCTCATACATTAGATTTTAAACTCTTTAAGAAATAAGAATTGGGCTTTTCTCTTTCGTTACATAAAATGATTCACGTGCTTAAAGCTGTAATTTAGTATTATCATTCCAAAGAGAAATACTCTTGGCATAAGCACCAGATCTCCGAGCACATCTGTATTTTAAGGACTTCTGGATTAACTGTTGTCTTCTTCTCCTTGAGTGGATATGGACTGATGGCCCAGTGATGACAATCAACCCTCTGATACTACTGGCAATTGTTTCCATGAACAACAATGTATTTTTTTGCTCCTAGTAATTGATTTGTTTTCTTACCTAGAGACCTGTGCTTACTTTGAGCCATGTTTTCTGAAGAGTAATTACTGCAATGACCTCATTTATCAAAATACTGACCAAGACTTTGGACTGAGTGGAAAGGAGAAGGCTGTGTTTATTTTCAAAATTAAGTCAATAAAACTGAGATCCTCAACAGTGTTGTCAAATCCTAGCCAAAGAAACAGAGACATATTGGGAACTCTGTCTTTATATTGCTTTAAACGATGAACAGCTTTAACTTCTATTTTCCTTTGAAGAAAAACTAGAAATCATATACTTTGGAGAAAGAGTATGACTTATGTGCATGTCTGCTGCTGGACAACTAGTAAGTGGAGAGCTCGTGGTCTGACATCTGAAACGGTTGTGGGTGTGTAATTGAGTGTGCCTGTGTGTGTGTGTTTTCAAGAAATGACTCTTATCTGCACATGCACACATGGACATGCACACACACACACACACACACACACACACACACACACACACATACGACACACATTGTTGTTATATTCAGTTTGTGATCTAGTCTCCTTAGTTCTCATGTAAGCCTACCACAGTCTTGAGTCTTGCTGGAAACCCCTTTTTGTAAATTTAGCTCCTGTAACCCTTCAACCACACTCTCTTTCCTATTATTCTCAAACATTCCTGACCTTATGGATCTTATGTTCTTCTTGTGTTTAGTAGTGCACGAAGGTTGCATCACTACTTAAGCACCTATGTGATGAATCCTTGTGTCCCGCCTGAGAATTATCCCTACTCTCAAACAGATATGCTTGACTGTGTCCGAGATTGTGGGTATGTGATCTTTAGGGGCTAGCTCTATTTCTTCCATTATGTATACATGCATTCTTGTTTCTTTGGAAGTTTGAGGGCAACGTCTATAATTCTACCAGTTCTCTTAGGTTGACTTAGACTCTTTTTCCTAATTACTCCATGAAGGGCCCTGAGTGACAGTAACAGTTGGCTGTGCAATTAAAACCTTTGGGCTGTGAGTGAGGAGCTGGAGAGAATGACTGGAAGGGCAGAGCAAATAACTTACTAACGGATTTAATAAGATGGAAAGCATTGGGCCACTTGCTTAGGAATTCATTTTGGCTTGAACAGAGAAGACCCATTAGCTGCAGGCAGGTGTGATAAGAGCCGACAGCTCCTCTATCCTCAGTGTTCCATGAGAGTGGAGATTGTCCTTGCAGTCACACGTGCCCTTTCCTTCCTCTCTCATCTAAACTTTTAGAAATATCTTTGGATAGTTCTTAAATAAATGTCCAACATGAACTGTTTAATAGCCAACAGAATATTTTTATTCTGTGGCTATTAATTACAGAATTTTCACAAAGTAATAAAATCTCACTAGCATCGGTTAATAAAAACCATAATGCCTAAACCATAGCTGTGTATATTGCCATTCTAAGTGGCCAGGTGTCTCAAAGCAGAGATATATGGAGATGCTATGTTTGTCTCATTCAGACTTATTCAGGTGATTTTTGATACATACTCCACAGAAAGATGACGTTCCCTAATTTTCAATACTGCCTTGATAAAGGCTAGTATGGTGTGTTCGCTTTCAAATAATTGTTAGCTGTGGTGAAAATGAAGGACAAAACAACATAGCTTCCTTTAAGATTTTTTTGTTCCTATTCATTGATTTCGGATGTTTGCTTAATGGTTTTAACATGTTCCAGGAGAGAGAATGCACAAATTAATAAATAAATTAATAAGAGCAATTTTAATACTCAACCTCCTTAGAAATGTGAGATACAAGTTATGATTAAAAGGAAAAGCATGTTTTCTTAGTCTGGTTTGAGGATGATTTAAGGAAACTAAGTGAAAACCACCAACCAACCAACCAACCAACCAACCAAACAAACAAAAAACCAAGTACCAAAAAATAAATAAATAAATAAACCACTTGGCACATTTATTTTAATTCTTGAGCCTTTTGATGTTGACATACACAAAATATATATTGTGACAGCTCATTAAAATTTATACTTGGGTTGAACAATGTCAGGGTCAATTCTGTATCACCTTTTTAGTTCCACTACTCATCAAGATGCACCTCACAGTAGGTTAGTAGGTTAATAGGTTAGTAGGTCAGTGGGTTATTCATTAGGTTATTAATAGTTCTAATATTATAGACTTGGTCTGTAGGCTTGGTCCAGAGCAGCACTTTCTGGAGGGTAGAGAATGTCAGAAGATGCAGCACAATGGGAGATCATTACAACACTGAAGACAAGCTGCTACAGGGGATTACGAAGTCACAGCCTTCTCTTTTCTGGCCATGGGATGAGTAGGTTTTTATTATCATTTTTTGCTGTTTTGTTTTCCACATGCTCCAGTCAAGACACATTGCCTTGTCACAGGCTCCAAAGTTATGGATGATCCTGATCTTGAGCTGAAAGCTGCAAAACAAGAGTCAAACTAACCTTCTTACTTTTGAAGTAAATAATTTCAGAAATGATACAATTTAAATAATAGCTATTATATACTGTGCCATATTCTAAGTATGATTTTATTTGCATAATAGCTATATGGGTTATGGATTGCTGTATAACAAATAACTCCAGGACTTAGTGGCTTAAGGTAGCATCAGGTATCATCGCGTAAATTCCAGAGTTATTAACAATCTGGGTGCAGTTTGCTATGTACTTGTGGTTTCAGGGTCTCTCATGAGGTCATAATGAAGATACTGGTTGAAGCTAGTCATCTGAAGGTTTCTGAGGTGATTCATTCGCTCCATGCCAGACGTGTTACTGTTGGGTATTGGTGGGAGGCCTGAATTCTTCATGGATTCCTATTCATGGAGGTTGACTTCTTCCAGAGTTAGTGAATAAACAGAAGATGGAAGATGTGATGTCTATGGTCTAAACTTGGAAAGTACATTCTGCCACTTTTCAATATCTTATTGGTTTCACATATCAGCCTATTCCATATATAGGAGATACTGGTATAAGGACATAAATACCAGGATATCATGTCTCTTTGGGGGGTATACCTTGGAGGCTAGCTGACATATCCTAGCATATGAAATATGTTGTTATATTTATCTTGCAGTAGGGGAAATGAAGCACACAAAATTGAAATAATGATGACTTGTGATTAAATTAGATAACATTCACCCACACCTAAAGAAACAGAAGATGTGGAACACATCTTAGCCATTACTTTTTTCTCTCTGACAAAATAATTGCCTTTGTAAGTTTCTTTTAAAAATTTCATTGGTCTAAGAAGGAAAATTGGGGATAACTTTTAGGGAAATACAATTTGAAGCTCTTCAGTATGAAATTCTTGGTAGGAATTTCTGACATGAAATTCTTTGCTTCCTATTTCTGAGGCAACAAACCCCACAGTTAGTTGTGGCTTAATATAACATAAATATATTGCCACACAGTTCTCTAGATCCCCGTTTGTTAGGGGTCCTACTAGATAAAGGCATTGATAAAACTTTATTCTGGAAGCTGTAAAAGCCAGGACACATGCTCCACTATGTTCATAGCAGCCTTATTTATAATAGCCAGAAGCTGGAAAAAACCCAGATGTCCTTCAACAGAGGAATGGATACAGAAAATGTGGCACACTTACACAATGGAGTACTACTCAGCTATTAAAAACATTGAATTCATGAAATTCTTAGGCAAATGGATGGAAGTAGAAAATATCACCCTGAGTGAGGTAACCCAGTCACAAAAGAACACACACGGTATGTACTCACTGATAAGTGATATTAGCCCCAAAGCTCTAAATACCCAAGATACAACTCTCAGAACATATGAAGCTCAAGAAGAAGGAAGATCAAAGTCGGGGTGCTTTGGTACTTCTTAGAAGGAGTAACAAAATACTCACGGGAGGAAATATGGAGACAAAGTTGGGAGCAGAGACTGAAGGAGAGGCTGTCCAGAGATTGCCCCATCTGGGGATCCATCCCAGTCACCAAATGCAGACACTGTTGTGGATGCCAGGAAGTCCATGTTGACAGGAGCCGGATATAGCTGTCTCCTTAGAGGCTCTGCCAGAGCCTGACATATACAGAGGCAGATGCTCACAGCCCACCATTGAACTGATCATGGGGTTTCCAATGGAGGGGTTAGAGAGAGAACTGAAGGAGCTGAAAGGGTTTGCGGCCCCATGGAGAGAGCCACAACCAGAACTCCCATGGTCTAAACAGCCAGCCTGGGAACACACATATATGTAGCGGAAGATGACCTTTTCGGGCATAGGTGGGAGAGGAGGTCCTTAGTCCCGTGAAGGTTAGATGCCCCAGTGTGGGGGAATGCAAGGGTGGGGAGGTGGGAGTGGGTGGGAGCACACCCTCATAGGATCAGTAGAAGGAGGATAGAATAGGGAGCTTCTGGGGGGTAAATGGGAAAATGTAAATAAATAAAATAAAAAATAAAATGTGAATAAATAAAATATTCAATAAAAAAGAATAGATACAATAAAGAAAATAAAAAGGGTATGACAGAAAAAAGTAACAAGTCAGCTCAGAGCAAACAAACAAAAGTCAGTTAATTTTCTTTTCTTTTCTTCTTCTTTTTAAAAAACTTGTTGAGATTTTTTGTTTTTGAATTGCTTTTTGTTCCTGGCCGCTTTCTTCAAAGTCACTTCTACAGGTCGTGTTCCCCTGTCTTATCTGACTCCAGTTCCCATCGCCATACCGTCTTTCCAGTTTTTGCATCGGTGGCTGCATTGCCTTCTCTGGCCTTTGAACCCCAGTCTTATAAAGACCTCGGTGGTTACATTGGGTTCACTTGGACTACGCAGCCCAATGGCATCTCAAATGTCTGAATCGGAGCAGCAAAGTTCTGGGGATTTGGAGATAGACATATTTGGGGAGCTCCCATTCAGCCAACCGTGAGATGCTCTCTTTATTTACCTCAAAGCTTTATCTAAATTTTGTGCTCTTATCAGGCAATGCACGGTGAATTAAGCAAGATTGCCCCACTCTCTTGGGGGTGATCTTGAAGTTTATCCTCTCCATTTCCTGTGAATCGTCATGCCATGAACTGGGAAGACTTCATCTGTATCAGAAACCAAGTGGCAGCACCTACATCCTTGCATACTTTCTGCCACTTCTTGGCTGTGGTATCTTCAGATCATTTAACACATTAACCATGTTTACATTAACCAGATGTGATGGAGTAGGTTTGTGTTTCTAGCTACTTGGAAGCTAAGACAGGAGGGTCACAAGTTCAAAGGCAGTCTGGATAACTCATTAAGCTCCTCTCTCAAAATACCCAGTTGGTAAAAGACAGAGGGTAGGGGCGTAGTTCAGTGTGAGACTGTTTGCCTGGCACATATGACTCTGTGAGTTCAATTCCCAGTACAACCAACAAGCACAAGTCTCAGGTGGTGAGCAAAACCACTTGCCTTATTTACTTCTTAAACGGCAGCATTCATCAGTCAAATAATTGGAAGGAGCATGGTTTGTAGAATGTAAAAAAGCCAAGCACATGTATGACCAGCTATGTAGCACTACATTTTATTGAGGAGATTGTCCTGTCACAGAACATCTGGGAGCAGGGTGACTATAGTAAGGGTCAGTATAGTAGAAGTATCCTTTGCACAATCCATTCAGAACACCCTGTTTTTCTGTCCTCGATCATTCTTCACTGTGAATGAATATTTGACACATGCCACCCCCCTTCCTGACCCCAGAGTTAACATAGCTGGAAGCCTAAGTCTGGATAAATTTTAATATTCTGTGGGTCCCTATGAATAGATAGAACCATGAAGGGATACGTTTTTGTCTCATTTCTTTAACATCATTTTCTAATTCTGTGAAGTCTGATGAATATAGGAGAGCCAGACATCCATTGTTTCTACAGCTGTGATCTTCCATGTTGTAGTAAGAACAAAGGTCTCCATCATGAGGTCAGGTTAAAGTAGCATATAGGTGAAGTTAGAATGTTATTAAGTGGCTTTTATGTGTCCACAAGGGGTGGGGTTAAGTGTTGGGAAGTCTAAGTTGTTGATTTTTCAATTCTTTTTTTTTTTTTTAATGCATTTATCTAGCGTATGTCTTGAAAACTGGCCTTTGAGGGCCAAAGGGTATGTTAGATGACCATGTGGCCGCAGCCACATGAAGGGACAGTGTTCTTACCCACAATTACACAGTATTTGTATTATTGCTTTCTCTGTAAAAATGCCTGTGGGCTGCTTTGTGTGGCCTGAGCAGGGCCCTGACAGCCCAAGGGCTTTCATTTATCGAGCCTTTCAGAGCCCACAGACACATAAAAGCTAGCGGGCTCCACCTCCCTGCACTTGGCTTTTCTGAGCAATTGTTTATATAGCAGAAGGCCAGCACCTGCCCCATGAGATAATGAGCTGATAAGGAGGTAGAGAATAGGCACAGAGACTCGGGGGATGGGGTTTGGAAAACACCCAAGAGGGCTTTAACAGGTCTAACAGACCTTCAGCGGCATCTTAGAGTGGGGTATTTTACAAGCTTTTCAGCTCTTTCCATTTGGGGTTTAATTTCCTTAGAATCATCATTGATTCATCTCAACCAGAGGTTCGGTGTGTTTTTTTCCCCCCACAGCTGTCAAATGTCAATTTTTCTACATAAGCATCCATCCTGCTTCACAGCCTCACTGGAATGGGAGCTTCAGGCCCCTCTTCAGCCTCCTGCCTGGCTTCCTGCCCGCTAGGGCAAGCACACAGTGGTGACATCAATCACTCAACAGGAGGTAGCTACACATGACTGGAGCCTCTACCCAATCATCATCCTCTAACAAAGGCACGGAACACTGCTGTAGGGAACAAGTTGGGTGGTTTCACACACACACACACACACACACACACACACACACACACACACCCATCTTCCTGGAAATACAGATTCCACAGTCTCTTTGGAGACAGGAGTTACTGCCTGTCCTTAAGGGGGCACCAGAGAGTTGTCTACCTGTATAGTCCTTTGTTCTTCCATGTAAGAGACAGCAAGGAGACTTAGTTTTGACAGCCTGGAGCAGTTGTATAAACATAGAAAGGAGTCTGGCCTTTTAAAAAGCATGCCACATGTATTCTCCTCTCTCGGGTTTTCCATGAGAAAATAGTTTTGATGAGAACAGCCTTTTACAAAGAGTTAGTTTTTACTTTCAATTATGTGACTGTGTGGGTGTTAGAGGAAAATACACATGAGTGAGGAGCCTGTGGTGGCCCAACGAGGTTAGCGGATCCCCTGGAGCTGAAGTTACAGGTGGTTGTGAGCTACCTGATGTGGGTACTGGGAACTGAACTCAAGTCCTCTATAAGGTTGATGGGTGTTTTTAGCCATTTTTCTAAGTTTCAAGATCAGTCTGGAAGCTTTGATTATTTTCTTCTTTTTTGCTGCCTGACTCTGGGCCATTTTGATGCTTCTTAACACTCTCCTTCACATGAAACAAGAAAAAGACAGAGATTGAGTTTGAACCTGACTTTGACTCTCTGGAGATGCTAGCATAGTAACACAAGGTCTGCATTGGTGGGCATCTCCCATATATCATTGTTTGCGCAGAGGTTGCTAAGAAAAGTAAGTCCGATTTCTTTGATTAAGTACTCAAAGTGATTAATTGGTAAACATTTTCCCCCCCATGATCACTAATGTTACAGCCAAACAATCTATCTCTAACTGGTGTTGCATTCAAGAAATTTCAATGCAAACTTTGGTTCTCAGGAATCAAAGTGAACTGTCCTAACTAAAGACGTGGACCATTTAATGGCTGAGGTGGTCAGAATCATCTCAGGCATCTCTCAGGACACATGTTGGCTCTGCAGGGTAATCACTACGTTAGAATGTAGTAGGCAGGAGATACACTGCATCCCAAAGAAGATCAGTGGATCTCTAACGTAAACTCAGAAATGTGGCGATCTACTCACTTACTAATTTGCTTCTGTGGCTTTTATCTTTGTGCATTGTCACTTTCAGTCATCTTTATTTCTTCTACTCTGATTTTCCAGCCAATTGGAAGATTTCAAAAAAAAAAGCATTGAAGTGATTTGGATCTGCTTAAAATGAAGAAATTTGGAAATATCGTGGATCCGTGCACATGTATACATGTGGATAGAGTCAGAGCAAGCAGGGGAGACAGTAGGGCACGGTGAGGACAGACGTAGAGAACACGCCACTAATCGGGTGCTGCGATCTTCGAATCTTTTTCTCTTTGGCGAGTGAGTGAGTGTATGCGTGTGTGTGTATGAGTGTGCCCTACGTGTCCCGTGTGTGCCTGGGTGTGTGCTGAGGCACACAGAGAAGCCGGAGGAGGATACCGAGTGTTCTGTCACATTCTGCTTTATTTCCAAGGCACAAGGTTTCTCATTCAACCTGGATTCAGGCTGGCAGCTAATCCATACCAGAATTCCTCATGTCTCTCAACCCCAAGCCCTGGGTGTTCTCAATACTGCTTTGTTCTGTGGGTGCTAGGGATTTGAACTTAGATTCCCATGCATGTATAATAACCTCTCTTGTGCAGTGATCCATCTCCTTAGCCTTCAGAACAATTTCTTGAATAAGTAAGAAAAGTGACAGATATGATGAGCCAGGTTCCGGTTCAAGAGAGGGTGGGTGTTTTTATGGTTAATTTTAGAATTATAGTATATTACATTAAACTTAGAATTATACTTATCTTTGATAATCACCCAAATATTTAGTAATTTGAAATAAAAAAATGATAGGCTTCTGTGGATATGCTTGATAAATTCTTTTTAATGAAAAATAATAATAATTGAAAGACTCAATTATCTGAAAGATGGTTTACATACATAAAACGGCCAGGTAATTGGTGACAGACGAGAGTACATCAAAGCCTTTCAAGCTTCTGGGAGAGTCCAAGGTAGAGTTTTTTCTGGAAATGTTAGGGAATCTAGTTTCTTCCTCCAGTGGTTATACTGAGAGCTAAATTAGAAGAATGCATTTATTCTCTTGAATGCATTTATTCTCTTCCCCCTCACTTATTTACCTTGCACTGTTAGTAGCAGCACTCGAGGTTAGAAGCAATTTGAATTATACTTTGTAATGATCCTCTGCACTGAGGTTAGGCAACACATAGATCCTAGCAAGTTGCTTTGTGTTCCAGTCACTAGTCCTCTAGTGTATTATCATCATGTCAACATCATGTAGGCAGGGGCTGAAGCCGTAGCTAAGGCCAGTATCCTCCTCAACAGGCAGAGAGAGAGGTCGGGGAGGGAGCAGATTGATTGATTACAATTATAGGCTTGATTGAAATGGTCCCTGTCTTTAAGATAGTCAAGTCTAGTGGTGTACAGCATGTCACTGAGTGGTGGGCTGTCTTGTGTTTTTTCTTGGTCTTTCTTCCTGCTCAATGACTCAGGTGTGACACCTAGTGCACTTAATATGGGCACCATTTTAATTTCAGTTTGAGTACTGTCATTAACCTGTGCCTTTGGCTCAGTAGCTCCTCCCAGAGAGGTTTTGCATCACCATCTACAGCTACAGGTAGAGGGCGTGACTAACAGGCTTCTGCCATGAGATTTTCCATATTTATGAGTTACCTAAGGGGGCGGGGGGGGGCGTAGCTAAATTAAGTTATTCCTCTCCAGTTCCTCCTCTTTTTCCCCTCCCCATTTTAAGCCAGCTCCACTCTGGCTTGAAGGGAGAGGGGTGCACACATCCAGACCCAACTACCACACCATGAACAATAAACTTTTAAACCCATGGACTCCACGTGTCTTCTGGGACCTGCCCGACGCCAAAGTTTCCAGCCTTTGGAACCTTGGACCTTCTCGTGTATGTGGGACCCGCCTGCGTGGAATGCACTGCCCGGGGCTCTGCCGCTGCGGGAGTTTGATCCCACATCTACCTGCCTAGTGCTGGCCACCACAACTGGTGCTCTACCTCTCTTGCCTGCACCTCTCCACTCCTCCTTTCTCCCTTTCCTAAAATTTCCAGGGATTGAACCCAGGTTCTTATATTCTTCTGTTATGAATTTAGCCACGTCCCCAGCAGCCAGATTGTTAGTTTTAAATGTTACTTCCCAGCATTGCTGCTTAATGTGTGTGATGCTATAAGGAGCGGTGTGTGTAGCAGCGCCATACTTGCTGATCTTCTCGACACTTCCCTTCCCTTTTTTATTTTTTCTATTCAGACTCTTCGCGTAAACTCGACGTCTTCTCTGTGAAAAGCCCATGTTTAGCTGTCCTAGGAAGAGACACAATTCTCCCAACAGTGAGAGATAATTGAGCCCAATTTTATTTTACTTTTTTTTTGGCTAAGTTCTTGCTAAGGAGACCTCGACTACTATTGTCCTTAAAGAAAGACAATCTCATCAAATGCTAATTCTAGTAAATAACAGAAAATGAGTTTCCAAGTGTGAAGAACAGCCAGACAGCCTCCCAGCGGCATCTTCTCACATGCCCCGACCTCAAGGCCACCCTAAAGCTGCCAACTAAATGCCCGGGGAAATTTCCAGAGAAGCAGATGGCGCTGCCTGGAGACAGTGGCCCACAGCTTAGCATCTGGGCTCTTGTACTGTCCAGCTGAGGGCTTCTCAGGCAGAATCCTGGGCAACAGGCTTCCTACGGAAGTCCATTAGCACCCTGGCAGAGTCACGTCTTTCTCTTAAGATAGGGATTTGCACATCAGAAATCATATAAAAACTACTTACCCCTCCTCTGCAAATGTGTGAGCCAAAATGTAGCCTGTAAAAGAGGAGACACATTTAGAGGAGACAGACAGGGATGAATAAATGCACTGTTTCCTATTTAGCCAAAGTTGGTATCAAGCCCTAGCCCTGTAGTCTGTGGGGGGTGGGGAGAAGTTTTCTATGTTGCTTCACGTATTGTTACTCTTCTGCTGCTGCAAACCATTTACCTCCACAGATAACTAAGAGGACCGAGTTATTTTGTCTCATGCTGGCCAAGATGTGACAGGACTTCCTAGTTCACATGCAGATGGCCAGGAATCAGAGAGAGAGAGAGAGAGAGAGAGAGAGAGAGAGAGAGAGAGAGAGAGAGAGAGAGAGATCTCCCCAAGGATTTGGTCAACTTCACCTTTTAAAGCTCCATTTAAAAAAATGATTAATTTTGTGATTTGACAATTTTCTACATGTGTGTAATGTAATGTTCTGTTATTCTCTCTCTTCCTGTTTCTTATCTCTTTCTTATCTGTGCCAGCATGCACCTCCCCCATACCCACCAGCCCCTTTCCAGACTCATGACTTTTGGTCTTGTTTTGTGACCCATTTAATTTAACCAGGACCATCTGTGTGACAACTGGATTGGAATTATCTCTTGGAGTTTGATGGGGTCATTAGTGGGTACTTGACTAAAGGCAGTGATTTCCTCTGTCCGTGAATCTATTAGAAGCAAATAGCTCAGAAGTGAGGAGTAGGGACCCGGAGTCCCCAGCTGCTCCCCTCCATTCACGTCTGACTGTTGATGAAGCCAGTCTTGTGCAGACCCAGAATAAAGGCATCTGCAGCTGCTGTGGGGTTGGGGTGGGAATGTCTGTGACTTGCTTGGATGTTAAGATGCTGTTTTATGACTCTGCCGTTTATATTCTGGCTCTTACATTCTTCCCGTGCCCTATTACTCAAAGCTCTTTGAGCCTTGGAGAGGATGCTGTAACTGACGTGTGTGTCCGGAGCTTAGCGCTTATCATTGCTCTCTCTCAGCACCTTGTGCAGCCGTAAGTTTCTGCATTTACTCCTGCTCACTGAGAAGAGAGGCTTCTCTAATTAAGGCGGAGAGTAGCGTTCATCTACATAATTATTTACAGGACAGCTTTACACTAAGTGAGCTTAGCTAAACGGCACTATTCAGTTCCTTCCTAGGGCTTGCGATTTTTCCTGTAATGGGGTCTTGATCAGGTTCCTAGTACGAGGCAAGTATTTTCTCCTGTGGAGTGAGTGTAGTGGCCTACTTCTTGCAGCTTGGTTTCACCTTCTAAAGTTCCATTACTTCCCCCCACATAGTACCAGTAGGGAGTGTATATTTTAAAATGACACCTTGAAAATTTCAGGAAAATTTTAGGAACAAAAAGGAAATCATCCTGAGGTAACCCACACCTAGAAATACAAATATGGTACAATCTGTAGACCCAGAGAAGTCAGGTAAAGACCAGGGGTCTAGGGGGGAATGCATGGATCTCCCTGGGAAGAGGAAATAGAATAGATTTTATGGATAAACTGGAGGCCAGAGCTAGATGCTATCTGGTAGGAGGTAGATGTGATACATGGAGAGAGTTCAAGGAGAGTCAGCCGGAATTAGGAGAGCATTTAGGGCTGGTGTCTAGTACGGTGGAAACCTCTTGGAATCTATGAAAAGATGATCGTAATGAGGACTCCTACTAATGGGGCATATGGGATCTCAACAGACATCTCTTGTATGGAAACTATAATCAGGATATAGTGTATGAGAAAAGAATCTATTTCAAATAAAAAAAAAAAAAAGAAAAAAAGTAATCAAGATATAAGCCAATGGGGGGCACTCTATTTCCATAACACTTCTCTACCTTGAATTACTTTCTTGGGGCTAAAGACTTTTTCTTTGACTAAATTGTAGTTTTGTATCTTTTGTGCTTTCTTTCAAACTAGACTTTGCCCTTAGACCTCTGTGTCTGTCTTTGCCATTGCCAAATTTTAGGATGGATGATGCTAATTCCATTTAGAAAAAATCCTCAGGTGGTGTTTTTTTTTTTTTTTTTTTAGATTGTGTTGGTCTATCCTCAATAAAAGTCCTGACAAGTTGACTTAGCAGCAATGACCCAATCCTGGAGATCTAACATTCCTGCAGAAGCAGGGTAATTTCAATCATGGCTGAATAAGTTCTGACTCTTCTGCTATTGCTCAACTAGGCTTGTTTCCTGAGAAATAACGGTAGGTGGGAGGTATCTCCTTCCATAACCAACCAAATGTATTTTGTCTCTAGGTTCCTAGGAATCAATATGAAATGATCACATTGTCATCTTCATGAGTACCCAGCTGTAGGAAAAAATATGGCTGGGGATCCCAGGGTTCCTCCCGCCATGCTGTGGGTAGTTGACTGGGAACACTTTGGGTTCCTCTAGCTGGAAGTTGGGCCAGACTGCTCATTGACTAAAGGCCTCTCCACGGTTCCTCATGGCTTCTCACCGAGTGGCCCCAACTCACGAGGAAGTCCTTGGGTTTCCAGAACCGGTTTATTGACATGGCGGATGGTGGGTGGATCTGGATGCACACCCCACAAAACCCAGGGCGGACCTGAGTTAAATAGGGAAGGGAAGAGGGGGAGGGGCTGGGGAGGAATGTTTAATTGGCTCCACCCTCTGGCCTTCAGGTACCTTATTAGTATGTAAATCTCTCTAGGGCCTGGATCACGCCCTCCACCTGTGTATGAGACTGAAGGGTGAAGGTGGAATGGAGATTAGACCTTGGGTTAGGTCACCCGGCTCCTGTGGAGGTCACTGCTGCTCCCAATTTGGACTGTTCAGAGGAATTTTGTAAGGAGCAAATGATCGAATTTGATATAGCTGATTTCTATTATATAAGATATATATGGTCTATAAATAAATGGAAGCTCAAACAGCATTGTTAGAGAAAATATGAACACACATCTGCTTATCTTTTACATAGACTGTAATCTTTTTTTTGTTTTGTTTTTTTGTTTTTTCGAGACAGGGTTTCTCTGTGTATCCCTGGCTGTCCTGGAACTCACTCTGTAGACCAGGCTGGCCTCGAACTCAGAAATCCGCCTGCCTCTGCCTCCCAAGTGCTGGGATTAAAGGCGTGCGCCACCACCGCCCGGCTAGACTGTAATCTTAAACACTAAAGTCAATTCCTCTTGTAGGTCCTGTTCTGTTTATTTTACTTATAAGAAAACAGAGTTCAGAACATAGTGCCTTGCCTTGATTTACCTGAGGCCACTCTACTGAAGAATGAAAAATTATAAAAATCATTTTTATAGAATATATACATATATAGATGCTTTTTAAGTTCTTTTAGGGACATGGAAACTTTTCTCTGAAACCAGCCTGGCCAGTTTCAGGAACTGGCTGTCAAGAATGAAAGTCATTCAGATGGTAAAAACACAATAACAGGGTTGTGGCTCTATGGCTGGAGCTAGTGAGAAATAGTTTAGTTAATAAATAGTTGACAGGGTAGGGCAGTGATATGGTAAAACCACATTTTTGAGAAGAATGAGTGTACTGAGTAATTTCCATGGCTATTAACCATTCAGGGTGGGTTTCTCTGGAATGTTTCACTATTCTTATGTTATATATCCTTGGCAACCCCTCACTCCCTCCTCACTCCCCTGGTTTGCGGTTTTCCTCTTTAAAAGACCCCTTAGCTCGCCACTGGAGGCCAAACCTTGCTCTTGAGAGAGAGCTTGTGGTTTGACCACCAGCCCATTTCCCTAATAAAGCCTCTGCTGATTGCATCCAGGTATGGTTTCTTGTGATCTTTGGGTGGTTGTGATTTCCTGAGACTTGAGGAAGGGTCTCCCGAGTTTGGGGGTCTTCACTACCAGCAGATGCTTCTGTTGGAGTACAGACTCCATCCACCTGGCCTTGGCAACCTCACAGTATCCTGACTGCCCAGAGCATCCCTATCCCCCACCCCACCCCCACCCCCGAACGAGAGCTGGAGTGAGGAAGCTGAGCCTTTGTCTTTTTACTGCATGGCACATGTCCACAAATGACTTTGAAACTGCCAAAAAGGATTGATTTGGGGGTTACAAATAAATGCTACCAAGTAAAAGATGACAGTTGTGGTACCTGCAAGCAGCAAACACCATCTGTAGTAGCATTAGATGCACAGCTGTGCACTTGCTTTTTGCAAGTTACACTCACTGTGTTCCTATTATTTTTCACCTTACAGTTGAGAGAATTTAGTTCACCTAATTTGTATATGACAAAGACAGAATTCAGTTCTTGACCTGGTTTATTTGATTTCAACAATTGTGTGTTCTAAACCATTACTCTACATTGTTCCCAGGTTTCTAAAAGATTTTTATTTATTTATTTATTTTTTGAGATGGGATCTCACAATGTAGGCCAGGCTAGTCTTGGAATTTATAATCTTCCTATCTCAGCACATCAAATGCTGTTATTAGAGATGTGAACTCCATGCTCGGCCTTTGAAAATTCTTATATAAACTTCAGTGAGTATATATTTTGTCATCTTGATGTTAAATTATTTTCTTGTCTTCCTTATATTATTTTTTTTTACATTAGGGATATGGGCTAATTTCTGTTCTTTATTTAATGCATAGTTCTGCATAAACTTTAATATATTTATATTATTTTGACTCTATTGAGATTCTCAAGAAAGATGATCTGAGGGGATATAAACATGTTCATGGCTTCTTCTGTGTGTTGAAAGTTGGTTTTCCACAGGATGACTGAGGCCACCTCTGAGCGCTAAGTTTGCTGAACTGTCTGAATGGTTGTTGTTTTTAGCAGAAACTCATGTCTTTCCTGGTGTCTTAATTTTCATTTCCTTAGCCTGCTACACTATTTCTGAATAACATATTTTTTGTTTTAATTAAAGAATCTAATAATGTCATTCTCAGTTGGTGGCCAGAATTCCATTGTTTTTGTCTTATTCATGTATATTTTCTATATACTGAAGAGAAATAAACACATTGTATTTTGTGCAATTGATTTTTAGTTTGTTATTGCCCAATTTAGGTTGGTTGTTTTCTTGTAGAGGTGACTGTATACTTTCTTCCCTTTTATTTTTCAAGTTTCTTATGTGTATATAAGCATGTTGAATATACATGTGTGTGTGCGTGCATGTCTGCTCACGCTATGGGTATGTATGATTATGGGTAGTATAATTTAATCCTAAGTGAAGCAAGTCTAATTGGGGATTAACATAGGGAGAGATTCCTTTATTTAATGAAATACATGTTTGATATAGTAACTGTGTTTGTCTGCCAGGGTAGAAGTATTATCACTGTTATAGAGGCTGGATATCTAAGAGCAAAATACTAACTCCTACATAACTCAGCTCTTAGCCTTTCTACCCAGCCTCAAGCATTTTCCCAGGCTGCAATGTTTCTGTTTTTGTTTTCTGTACAACACTTGCTATCTGTTAAAAATTGGCTCACTGTTTTCTGTTTACTTCTTTGCTATCTGTCTTCCCATCTGTACAATATGAGGTCCACGGTGCCAGAGCTGCGTCTGGTGCATTGCTTCAGCTCCGACCGCAGCTCCTGTTAACGTGCTAGTCTCTAAAAAGGCACTGCCAAGTGATGAAAGCCATTACAAGATTTCAAATAGTTCCAAATACAAAAGAGTGGTAACTACTCAGCAAATAGATGCTGAGATGGCCTTTGACATGAAATAAAGTATTCTGAGATTTAGGCAAGCGGCATGCACCAGAGGAACCTGGCATTATTCAAACTGTCATTTTCTGAAATCTCTAAGCAATTGTATACAATCTGTATTCTACATGATTTTGTCTACACGAATGGGGTCTGGGGAAGCAAGAAGGAATTAATTTGTGAGGTTAATAGGTAAGAAAAAGTTATTAGAACACAGTTCTGGAATGTTAAGAGGTATGGTTTTCTGAACTGTGCGTCAAGTTTAGTAACATACTGAGGAGTTCTGGCCTGCAGGTGGCATTAAATGGTGAACTGGTTTTGAGTCCTATAAACCTGTTGATCATATATAAAATATAAAGACTTGATGGCTGTTGCTTCTACAGAAAACAGAATATAGGACCTGAAAGACAGAAGTAAATGAAGAAAATTACTCGTTTCTTCGATTTTTACTGAACTTCTGACAACTGGCCCCGTTGACCTTTGATATTCAGAATTGGACTGTTGTTCCTAATATCACCAGTGTTTTAAGCACCGACTTGATTGTATTTTGAGGCTTTATTATATGTGGAAAACTAAGCCATAAAGCATATATGGAGAGAATTAGTGAAGTCTACCACCAAATGCTTTTGTTTATATTACAGCAATTTTGCTCATGCATTCTTATTTAGCCTTTCTAGGCTAGGGGCTGCTAGATCTAAGAGAAAGCACTTATGCTCTACTTAGTATCTCAAGGAAGATGTTTAATCCCATCCATCTGTATCTTTTGTGTTGGTTATAAATTTCTGCCAATGGTCTATAAGCAAACAAATATGCATTGTAAAAAATAAACTACACATAGTTAAAAATGATAAGACCCAACTTTTTACTAATCAAGCTCTGAGGTAAAGAAGTGGGGATATATCAGGCAGAATATCATTATTTTGGTATTTTCAAAGGTATTTTATGTTAGGAGGGAAAATAAATAAATGAGGGAAAAATTTAAGTAAAACACAAATCTTTTCATTGATCCAAACTAGGACACTTTCTATGGAAACATATTTGAAACTCACCTTACTATTGACTTCTTGGGAAATAAAGAACAGTAATTTTACCAATTATTCTCAAAATTGCCTTCAATAGCAATAGAAATATGGCTGATGAAAGAGTTAAAAGCTTAGGGGTAGGGAATCTCCCTGAAGTGTGTAGAATTTGGTCTGAAGAACGTTAAGAAACGTAAAGGGTTTTCCTCCTTGTAACTCTTGTTCTACACAGTCTGAATCTACACATTAAACATGAATCAAGCAGTTAGTACAATAAATTCAAATGAACAATTGATAAATTCTCATATGAAAAGAAAATGTAAATCATATTCTGGACTCAATTCAGTTGTATAGGTAGGTCAATCAAAACAATAATTAGATCCTAGGCTCTCACACATCGGGGACATAAATTGTCTCTGACCACACGGCTTTCCCTCTCCCTGCTGATCTCTCTCCTGTGAGGAGTGTCTCAGCTTTTCTTGCTGTGTCTTGTGGAGATAGTACTACCATGTTTGTTACTAGGTTGTAAATAATGTAGGCTTCTTTATCCTTTAATGAGCAGTATGGGGTCAGGCTAGAACTTTATTAAAATGATGGCCCCTTTCTGCTAAATGGAGAAGAAGGACAATCTATAAACAAGATGTCCTTTCATCTTTATTTTTATCTCCTAGCAGGGATACTTATTGTGCCTTGCATTTCCAACTGTATGGAGTTACTGACCCTGGGAAGGAAGATAGAATGTCTTATTTCAGTATGAGCTCGATGGGCTTCTCTTTTTCCATTCTTCAGCAAGAATGGCAATAGGAATATTCCTCTACTCCCAGAGAAAAATCGTGCCATAAAGTTACAAAGTTGGTTTGGCTTCCAGAAAAATACTTATTCTGAGTCTTAGCTATCCAAATCACAACATTGGTTTTATTAATATTTAAATGGCTCTCATCTGTAGAACACTAAGATTTGGGGTCAAGTTTATCCTTTCTTAAAATCTTTCATCAATATTTTAAAGCATCTTCATGTACAGTCTCATCTATCAAGTTCATATGGTTTGAAACCCAGTACATATCTTACTGAAGGTAATCTTATCTCCTGGTCTTTCCTTCACTTTCCTTTTCATCCTGTTTGTCTTAGTTAGGGTTTCTTCT
This sequence comes from Arvicanthis niloticus, assembly GCF_011762505.2. Lineage (NCBI taxonomy): Eukaryota > Metazoa > Chordata > Mammalia > Rodentia > Muridae > Arvicanthis > Arvicanthis niloticus. The sequence continues at coordinate 21,286,120 of NC_047660.1, forward strand.
ATTGCTGTGAAGAGATACAATGATCACAGCAACTCCTTTTTTAATTTTATTTCTTATTGGATATTTTATTTATTTACATTTCAAATATTATCCCCTTTCCCGGTTTCCCCTTTGGAAACTCCTTCTCCCATCTCCCATCCCCCTGCTTCTATAAGGGTGCTACCCCACCCACCCACTCCTGCCTCCCTGCCCTGGCATTCCTCTACACTGGGGCATCAAGTCTTCCCAGGACCAAGGGTCTCTCCTCCCACTGATGTCCCACATGGCCATCCTTTGCTACATATGCCACTGGAGCCATGGGTCCCCGGATGTGTACTCTTTGGCTGGTGGTTTAGTCCCTGGGAACTCGTGGGAGTTTGGTTGGTTGATATTGTTGTTCTTCCTATGGGTTGAAAACCCTTTCAGCTCCTTCAGTCCTTTCTCTAACTCCTCCACTGGGGACCCCATTCTCATTCCAATGGTTGCCTGCTAGCATCCACCTATGTATTTGTCAGGCTCTGGCAGAGCCTCTCAGGAGAGAGCTGTATCAGGTTCCTGTCAGCAAGCACTTCTTTGTATCCCCAACAGTGTCTGAATTTGGTGTCTGTATATGGGATGGATCCCCAGATAGGGCAGTTTTTGGATAGCCTTTTCTTCAATCTCTGCTCCATACTTTGTCTTCATATTTTCTCCCTTTAGTATTTTGTTACTCCTAAGAAGGACTAAAGCACTCACACTTTGGTCTTCCTTCTTGAGTTTCATGTGGTCTATAAATTATATCTTGGGTATTCCAAGCTTTTGGGCTAATATCCACTTATCAGTGAATGCATACCATATGTGTTCTTTTGTGACTGGATTACCTCACTCAGGATGATATTTTTCTGATTTCAACTATTTGCCTAAGAATTTTATGAATTCATTGTTTTTAATAGTTGAGTAATACTCTATTGTGTAAATATGCCACATTTTTTGTATCCATTCCTCTGTTGAAGGACATCTGGGTTCTTTCCAGCTTCTGGCTATTATAAATAAAACTGCTATGAACATAGTGGAGCATGTGTCCTTGTTATATGTTGGATCATCTTTTGGGTATATGCCTAGGAATGGTATAGCTGGGTCCTCAGGTAATGCTATGTCCAATTTTCCAAGGATCTGCCAGACTGATATCCACAGTGGTTGCACCAGCTTGCAATTCCACCAACAATGGAGGAGTTTTTCTCTTTCTCCACATCCTCACCAACATCTGCTGTCACCTGAGTTTTTGATCTTAGCCATTCTGACTGGTGTGAGGTGGAATCTCAGGGTTCTTTTGATTTGCATTTCCTTGATAACTAAAGATGCTGAACATTTCCTTAGGTGCTTCTTAGCCATTCAGTGTTCCTCAGTTGAGAATTCAAAGCTCTGAACCTCATTTTTTTAGTAGGGTAATTTGGTTGTCTGGAGTCTAACTTCTTTGAGTTCTTTGTATATATTGGATATTAGCCCTCTATCAGATGTAGGATTGGTAAAGATCTTTTCCATTTTGTTGCCATTTTGTCCTATTGACAGTGTCCTTTGCCTTACAGAAGCTTTGCAATTTTATGAGGTCCCATTTGTTGATTGTTGATCTTAGAGCATAATCCATTGGTGTTCTGTTCAGGAAAATTTCCCCTATGCCCATGTGTTCCAGGTTCTCCTCAACTTTTTTTCTATTAGTTCCAGTGTATCTGGTTTTATGTGAAGGTCTTTTATCCACTTGGACTTGAGCTTTATACAAGGAGATAAGAATGGTTCTATTTGCATTCTTCTACTTGTGGACCTCCAGTTGAACCAGCACCATTTGTTGAAAATGTTGTCTTTTTTCACTGGATGGTTTTAGCTCCTTTGTCAAAGATCAAGTGACCATAGGTGTGTGGGTTCATTTCTGGATCTTCAATTCTATTCCATTGATCTAACTGCCTGTCACTGTACCAGTGCAATACAGTTGGGTTTTTTGTTTTGTTTTGTTGTTGTTGTTTATCACCATTGCATTGCAATATACCTTGAGGTCAAGGATGATGATTTCACCAGAAGTTCTTCCTCTTTTTCAAAAGCTTTTTATTGATTCTTTGTAAGTTTCACATCATGCACCCTAGTCCCTCTCATCTTCCAGTCCCTCCATATCCTCCCTTTGCCCTTGTACTTGCCCCACCAAAGACAAACAAACAACCCTCCCCTGCAGAAAAAACCCGGAAAGAAAAGAGAAAATGAATACAACAATAACCAAAATAATATAAAAAATATCCTGAGGTGGAAGCTATGGTGTGTCACACAGTAGACACACAGTGTGTCAGTCACACAGTATATACACAATGTGCCAGTCACACAGTAGACACACAGTGTGCCACACAGTAGACACACAGTGTGCCACACAGTAGACACACAGTGTGCCACACAGTAGACACACAGTGTGCCACACAGTAGATACACAGTGTGTCACACAGTATACACTTTTGCTAAACAGCTTTACTTGTAAATGTCGACTGCAGTGAATCATTGGCATAGTTCAAGGCCTTATAAAGGAAAACATGGAATTGGAACTGGCTTACAGTTCAGAGGCTAGGAAGCATAGTGGCAAGTAGGCAGACATGGTTTTGGAGAGCTAGTTGAAAGTTCTACATCTGGATTGGCAGGCAGCACAAAGAGAAAGAGAGAAAAAATGGGCCTAGCTTGAGCTTCTGAAACCTCAAAGCCTACTCTCAATGACTCTCATTTTCTTCAGTAAGTCCGCACCTACTCCAACAAAGCCATACATTCTAATCTTTTCAAATTCTTTAAGCCACTGGAGGTCATTTTTATTTGAACTACCACCATGTTTTTCATCAAAAGACTCTCTAAGAATTTTCATATTAGTTAATATTTATATTATAATTCTCTTACTAGTTTAGTATGTGATGTCTAAGAACATTGAAGTCTTTTGATCCAATATGATAACAAGGAGGATAATTTTTTAATAGAACGCCAAGCTTCTGCTTTGCTGTCTATATTTACAAGCAATATTACATTCCACTTCAGAAAATAGGTGGTGATGAATCTCTCATACTCATATATTTGAACATAATCTTATTAAGGATAATTGGGAGGTTGTATTGGAATAGCAACGAGAATAGAACAATAGAACAAAAATAGGAAAGATATACCAGAAAATGTCACCTTGTATCTAGTCTGGAGATTGTGTTCCCCAAATAACCTGAGCTTGGTTGTGTGCTCGTCACAGCTTACTAAGTAGGTTTCTAAGATCAGAACCCTGTGATTGTGATGGGGAAAAACAATTTAACAGGTTGAGTTTGTAATCATGAGGGGGCTGAGAATGAATTTAGATTCCTTTAAAGTAGAGTAAAGGTGATTCACCAGGGCACATCCATCAAATATAAAAAGCCAATTGTAAACCCGAATAAAAAAACTAAAGAAATAAATGCCTCTTTAAATCTTTGTCTCTATGCCATATTAAGTTTTCTATGAGGTTATTCACACTTGCTCAAGGAATCATGGGATGAAATACATTCTGAATTTTAAAGATATTTCCAGCTCTGTGAGAGCCAGGAGAACAAGATTGGGCAAATACAGAGAGACTCAGTAGGAAGGGCAGAGAGCTCCTGGAGAAGACTGAAGAGACAGGATAAGAGATAAGCATTGTGTGTTGCATAAGGGGCTGTGTTGAACAGCCTGCATCTCCTGACCTGAAGGAGAGGAGGCAGTTCATTGGTACCCAGTATGAAATGGGGCAATGCTTCTGGAAACTTTTTCCTCCATCCCACTCCTCACACCCCACACACAAAAAGTTTACCTTACCTCACAGCATGGCTCAGGAAAATAGAGGTAATCAATTGATTAAATGTGACCAAGATATGATTCTTGGAACATTTTAAATAGTAATGGTAGTTAGGAGGACAACATGTAGAAGAATGCAAATAGATCTATTCTTATTTCCTTGTACAAAGCTTAAGTCCAAGTGGATAAAGAACCTTCACATAAAACCAGATACACTGAAACTAATAGAGGAGAAGGTGGGAAAGAACCGCAAATACTTGGGCACAGGGGAAAAGTTCCTGAACAGAACACCAATGGCTTATGCTCTAAGATCAAGAATTGACAAATGGGACCTCATAAAATTGCAAAGCTTCTGTCCTATCAATAGGACAAAATGGCAACTACCAGATTGGGAAAAGATCTTTACCAATCCCACATCTGATAGAGAGCTAATATCTACTATATACAAAGAACTGAAGAAATTAGACTCCAAAGAACCAAATAATCCTATTAAAAATGGGGTTCAGAGCTAAACAAAAAATTCTCAACTGAGGAAACTTGAATGGCTGAGAAGCACCTAAAGAAATGTTCAGCATCTGTAGTCATCAGGAAAATGCAAATCAAAAGAACCCTGAGATTCCACCTCACACCAGTCAGAATGGCTAAGATAAAAAACACAGGTGATAGCATATGCTGGCAAGGATGTGGAGAAAGAGGAACACTCCTCCATTGTTGGTGTGACTGTAAGCTGATGCAACCACTGTGGATATCAGTTTAGCGGTTCCTCAGAAAATTGGACATAGCATTACCTGAGGACCCAGCTATACCACTCCTGGGCATATACCCAGAAGATGCTCCAACATATAACAAGGACTTATGTTCCACTATGTTCATAGCAGCCTTATAATAGCTAGAATCTGGAAGAAACCCAGATGTCTTCAACATAGGAATGGATACAGAAAATGTGGCACATTTACACAATTAGAGTATTACTCAGCTAGTAACAATAATGAATTTGAAAAATTCTTAGGTAAATGGATGGAACTAGGAAATATCATCCTGAGTGAGGTAACCGAATCACAAAAGAATACACATGGTATGCACTCACTGATAGTTGGATATTAGCCTGGAAGCTCGCAATACCCAATATTCAACTCACAGACCACATGAAGTTCATGAAGGAAGACCAAAGTGTAGGTGCTTTGGTCCTTCTTAGAAGGAGTAACAAATATTAGAGGGAGCAAATATGGAGACAAAGTGTGGGACAGAAACTGAAGGAGGGGCTGTCTGGAGACTGTTCTACCTGGGTATCCATCCCATGTGCAGTCACCAAAGGTAGAAGCTTATGTTAATGTCAGGAAGTACATGCTGACAGGAGCCTGATATAGCTGTCTCCTTAGAGGTCTGCTAGAGTCTGACATATTCAGAGGCAGAGGCTCACAGCTAACCATTGAACTGATCACGGGGTTCCCAGTGGAGGAGGTAGAGAGAAGACTGAAGGAGATGAAGGGGTTTGCAGCCCTATGAGGAGAGCAACAATACCAACCAACCAAAGATCTCAGGGTCTAAACCACCATCCTGGGAGCACATAGTGAGGGATCCACGGCTCCAGCTATATATGTAGTGGAGGATAGCCTTGTTGGGCATTGGTGGGAGAGGAGATCCTTGGTTCGAAGCCTAGTGTGGGGAAATTAGAGGGTGGGGAGGAGGGAGTCAGTGGATGGGTGGGGGCACATCCTCATAGAAGCAGGAGGAGGGGGGTAGAATAGGTGGTTCCAAGGCAGGGCGGGGAGGGAGCATGGGGCAAGGGGATAACATCTGAAATTTAAATAAAATATCCAGAAAAAGAGAGATGTATTGATCAAGTAATGCATAAACATCCTTTCTTTTAACTTTTGCAACAACCCTGTGTGTACAGTTCAATGATCCCGATTTTAACGATAGAGACATTCTCATTTACAGAGCTTAAGCCAGGCATCCCAAATAAGGCATGAACCAAGATTCAAGCTAGTTCTGACCCCCCAGATCTCACGTTCTTAACAACCATGATCCATTTCTTCCAACTGTGGCCATGAGACAAGTTAATGAACTTGGCTGCTTATCTGATCCCAGGTTGGCTCTTCCAGAGCCTTTCAGCGGTAACGTCGGTTTCCAGGGACTGCCCTGTTCTTTTATTTTAACCTGTCCAAGCCCAATCAATGGTGGATACATAGGATAAAAGAGAAGTCATCCTCCTGTAATTCAGGATTTTCAATACAACATGTATGTTTGTCAGCTAATTACTACTTTATGAATTCTCATGAATCTATTCATGTCATGTTTCAAGAATTGATTTTAAGGGCCACAATATTCCCACATGGCTCAGAATGGAACAACTGAAAATCAAGATTCCGTGCTTGGGGCTAGGTTGATACAGTTGCAAGCTTTAGAGGATTTTTGGAAAGCGGGCAGATGACTTATGTAGGTGATGGTTTCTATTCTCTTTTGTTAGCCTTTAATTGCAATCTCAAATCATTCATGTGACAAGAGTTACCCCCTCCATGGAAGCCGCTTAACCACATGTCTGTAGTCAATGATTTACATGCTGTTGTACGTCAGCTTTTGTGGATGTAAATGGACATTTTGCTGCTTCTACTTTGTTCAGGTGTTCAGCCCTTCTCATCATAATTCTGCTGTTCTCTTCTGCTTGCCACAGTTCACTTGCTGACATACTGCAAGACCTAGCTTTGGACTTTAAGAGACAGATGGAAGTCTCTTATGTATTTCTGAGAATTTTTTTTTTTTTTACTAAAAAGAGATAACCAGATACCCTAGAAAAAAATATATTTTTCCATTGGATAGTCTTGTGTTCAGATGTAATGTCTGGTATACTAGCTGCCATCTTATTGCATGCTGTAACTCTTTTGAAAATCTGAGACTATACGATGGGAAAAGAACTGATGCTTGGTTATCTACTTAAAACTCTAGATTGAAAGCTGATCTATTAATATATAATACATTCTTGGTATGAATCAAGTGAGTTTCATCTTTATATTATTTCCTGCCAAAAGCGTTTTAAATGACATGGGTAGCATCTTTATCTCTGTCTTATCATAAGCACTTTTTAATTGTAGAGGAAACATTGTTTTTATTTGGCATCATTATTCAAAAGCAAATATATATACTTTCTTTTGAACGTATATATTTCTTTCTTTTCTTGGTGAGTCATGTGCCCTTTTGTTTAGGTACACAGAAATTAAGAAAGCAGGAAAGTGTTTCTTTTAAGAACAATAAGGGGATGCAAGTGACAAGACACAGACAAAGGTTCAAACACTGCCTCTGGTATGAAAGGTTAATGTAAAATATATGTATCATTCAGCTATATGGAGAAGAGTAAATGATATTTACATTCTTCATCAACTGAAAAATTAGCCCAGTAAAGATAGTCATTTATTTAATCAATCTACCAATCAGCATACTAGCTGAGACTCTTATTTTGTCCTAGTTTTACCTTTCAGAGCCTCTGCTTTAGAAAGGCTACATAGACAACCAGCTTCGGTAAGATGTGTTTATGTATTTATGTGCAATAACATATCCCATAACTTTAACAGTTTAAAATTTTTATCTCATAGCTTCTGTGGGCTGGGACTCTGGACATAGTTTTACAGGGTCCCGTGCTTCAGGGTTTCTCACAAGGCTAAAATTCAAGGTGTAGGACCAAGCTGTGGTCTTACCTGAAGGCTTGTTTTCTAAAGGATCCATTTCTATGTTTATCCTTAGATACTGGCACCATTCAGACTCTCCCAGGGCTGTTTGTGTTAGAGCTTCAGTCCCGCACTGGTGTTTAGCCTGAGGCCACCCCCAGTTCTTGTCATCTATTCAAAAATCTTATTTGTCACAGCAAAACTCTTGCTTCCTCAAAATATCCAAATGGAGAAGGCAGTAGAGAGAAGTTACTAGAAGGTGAAAGTCACAGTCTAAGGGTTAGAATCATGGAATGGCATCGCATTGTGCTTGCTACAGGTATTGTGTTTGGGGCCACTCAGTGGGTATAGTGAGTATGTAATAGGACAGGATCCCGAAGGGTATCAGAAAATGGGAACCATTGAAGACTGGCCATCTTCTTAATAACGATTAATAATGTTTGAATTGCTCTAAATTCATGGCACTGGGTTTCATACTGACTTCTTCAAGGTATATGATGTTCTTTGTGTATATTCTCCCTTCCACTTTCTTGCTCTATTTCCATATATATGTATATGTGGTTGTATATAGTCATATACATTTATTATATATTAATACATGTGTTTAATACACACACGTGTGTGTGTGTGTGTTTGTAATATTTGTTTTGTGACCTAGGTTGGGTCCATAGTTTAGTTAATATGAATAGTGCAGCAGTAAACACTGATTTTTAAGTACTGTGCACCACACTGACTTAGCATCTTCCCAGCAATTATAGAAGTGATAAAGCTGGTCACATGCTATATCTACTTTTAGGCTTCTGAGGACCTTAAAACTGATATTCTTAGTGGTTAGACTGGTTTACATCCCACCAGTGTGTAAGGGGTATCTGTAGAAAAAGCAGTTGAATTTGTTACAGAAGCATGTAGAGGGATAATGTACATGTTTAAGTCATATAAAAGTGAGAGCAACAGCATGGAAGAATATTTATGTAAAAATAGAGTTAAAATTGAAGACACTGCACAGGACAAGTCAAAGGGAAATGAAACTACAGTAGTTTTGCATGTGTCTCATCTATTTCTTTTTACTGGTGAGATGAGTTTTGGATTTCTTCGAACATTGTATCAGCCAGGGTTAATGTCACATCACTTCAATCCCAGCATTTGGGAGGCTCAAACAGGAGAACTGTTACAACTTCAAGGCATTCAGTTCTACCCAGTGGGGTACAAGACTAACCTCAGCCACACCATGACATACTGTCACAGAACAATAAAGAAAACAAAGAAAAGAACAAATAACACCCTAACCATTATTCCTGGCTGTACAGCCTCGACCTACCCCTGGCCTCTATGCCCAAGTGTATCCAGACCTTGGTCCTGCCTCTGCATCTCTTCTCTCTTCAGTTGTTCAGTGGTCTTGGTGGGTGTGTGGAGGAGTGGGGATCGATGAATGGCAGTTTAATACAGTCTATATACAAAAACAGGTGATGGATTTGGCCTGAGTAATGTAAAGTAGGTTTGAATAGAAGAGACATACCAGCATTTTCAGGAGTTATGGGACAAGGGACTATGTAAAGAGCAGAATGCTATAGTTGAGTTCCAAGTCTTATGCTCTCGTGTGTATGGTACATACCTATAACAGCAGAGAAACAACTACAAAACTGTTCTTATCAATAGAGACTTGTCTGGCAAATGGACCGTGTCACCAACAGAAGAACTGGTGGGGTTGAGCAAACCTGAACCCTATGAAACTCAGAAGTACAGTGGGAGTGAGGCCAGCTCTCTGCCAAACTACCTCCTCTGTAACACTTAACCAGGACACCCCACTGAGAGGACCATGGCAATCAGTCAAGTAGATACCCACCCTACCCCCCCTTCTTTATGCTAATGAGGTGTGGGGAACCGACAGAAGGCGGCTATCATCCTTGCAGCCATCTTGAGCCATATACCCTGACAAGAGGCTTGTTTACAATAGCCTACAACAGCTGAGCACACTCTGATAACATCTTGCTTTAGATACCCAGGATTTTCCCTTGGGTGTGTGAGACTTAAAGGTGTGTGACTTAAGGGTGTGGCTTAGAGATCAGATTTAGAGACAAGGCCTAAGGGCATGACTTAAAGGCATGACTTAGAAGTGAGACATATAAAAGGCAAGAGACAGACAGAAGAAATTATTATTAAGTATTAGGCACTTGAGACTCAAGACAGGCAACTAGGTATTAGGCACTTGGCACTTGGAGGAAGAACTTGGAATTAGACATTAGGCACTTAGCACTTGGAAAAAGTAATTTGGAACTTGGAGGCACTAGGGACTAGGAACTATGGACTAGGAACTCAAGACTTGGGACTTGGACTAGGAAGAGAGACTGAAGAATAAGTGGGATTGAATCGCACTCTGTCTGGTCTCCATTCTTCGAGTCTGTCCTCACTCTCTCTCTTGCTGAACCCCAACCCGCAGACCAGAGCTGCTTGGGGCAGTGCAGGCTCTAACAACTTATCCCCCAAGGCTTTTGGCAGTGCAGGTTCCAATATTGACAGAGTGGTCCACAACATTTTGGCCCCCAAGTGTGGGGCAGCTCGGGCCGCAACAATGAGGTATCTAGATAGGTCACAAGTTTTCATTCCTTCCAGCCAAAGGTATTTAATCCCTGGTTCATCCTGAGTAAGATGTATGCATGTACATTCGTCATCAAAGAAAGCAATTTGAACAAGCAAGGACAACCAATTTGGAGGGAGGGGCTTTGTTGTAAAGAGCCTTGCCTAAATCTTTGGCCTTTTCTTCCAGCTCCTTCATAGTCCCGGGCACTCACTGTGAAACAAACCAGGTCTCGTCCCTGTCTCTGAGGGGAAGTGAGGACCTGGGCCCGGTTCCCAACTCCCAGAGGTACACAAGTGGCACCTGGGTACACAGGAGACTGGAAACCACAGCAATTGTCCCAGACTCACACTGTTTTCCATTGGGGAAACACAGAATGAGGACCTCCATTACTGTCTGCGTTCTGCCTTCCTTGAGCCTCGTGCTGGTGCTCCAGGCACTCCAGCACTGATGGGTGAGGGAAACACAGCCTCGGCAGAGACCCACTGGAGCATTATCAGTATAGAATGAGAATGTGTAGCCGACTCATGCCAAGTCGGAGAAAGCTCACGGTCCAGAGGTCACGTGGTATAGAGGGCAGTACAGAGAATGAGGATGGTGACTGAATGCTGGAACCATGTGAAGAGGCAATGAGAACAGAGTGAACTAACTGGTTTTGGTGACGACCGAACTGCAAGTTAACCACAAAGGAGGGCTTGTGGATAGTTCATGCTGTCCCTGCCTGTCTGGGCTAATGATGATCATATTAAAGAAATAAAGAAATTAGGAGGCTGACATTTTCTGTACATCTGTCTGTCTGTCTGCCCCTCTCTCCCTTCTGCTCTCCCTTATTTCCTGCTTCCTCCATTTCTTTCTCCCCTTCCCCTCCATTTCTTTCTCCTTCTTTTCTTATCTTTTGCTCCCTCCATAGAATCAGATAATTGCAGCTTGAGAAGCAACTGAAAATCTCCCAAACCACCTACACACAGTAGTTTTTACCACGTGTTGAAATTAATGTCACTAACAAGTCAGATTTTAAGGCAAGTGAGCAAAACCAAAGCTTATTTAAACCCTGCTAACGCCTTCCATTCTGGAAGATTCAGAAATATATTCCCATCATCTTTAGAGTGCTGGGATTTTGTTCTCAAATTCCCAGGTTGAATTTGTGCCTAAATAAATAGCCATCAGATGACATTATGGGTCAATTTATCATACAGTATTATAGATAATCAATTTACAAAGCATTTGGGAAAATTTTCCCCTAGCTGTTTTATTGGCTACTATTAGTGTCACATGTCAACCATCTATTATTTTGGATTTGCAACGGCAGCTATTCTTCACAAGAAATGTAATCAATTTGATGCACAGAGGCTTATTATTGAGGTAAAATCCACACGAGGAGGAAAGCTGCCTTTGTTCCAATGTACCTACCCCATGGTTTATGTTCCATTAGCGGACCAATATCTAGTTACGATTGTTCATAAGTGGCTAGAGCGATGCTGATCAATAAACTGTGATGGTTTAATTCAAGAGTAAAAGAAAATGAGAAAAAAAAATGAAAGTGTTGTTCCTGCCTTACATGTGTAACACTAATCGTGGACAACGGAATCTCAGCTTTTTATGAAAGGAAACATGTCATGTTCAAGTTCACAAGTTTCTCAGACTGAGTATGAACAGAATTTGGGGGCAGAACTGATGCAGAGCTTAAAGTGGAGAGGAAGCTCGTCCAGCTTCTCCTGAGGCTGCAACACTGGCTTGCTCTGTTGGAACTGGGCCTCTGCCAGTGCTAGGCATTTCAGAAATACGTAATGAGAGAGGGTCTTAGAAGGGGTTTGACAAGATGAAATGAGGCTAACTGGATGCCATTTAATTTGTAGTTCCCATGTCACTTTTAGACAAGTGAACTAGTTGACACCAAAATAGTGGGAACAAAACCTAGACAGGGTCCGGAAAGGGCTCAGTGGTGACTTTGAGTATAAATAAAACTATGGTGAACACAAAGGTTTTCTTGTAATTGGTTGGAGTGGGAGGGCAGTGCAGACAGCAGCGGGGACTTGGACACCCAGAGGAGTGAGGTGGAGTTTACCTGGCCAGTTGTGGTGAGATAACCCATGAGAAGCAGCTGTGTGGGCCGACCTACTGGGTTGTTGCAGAGGACATAGGAACAGGGGTACAGGGTCCTATGATCACAAGATGAACACAGTGGGAAGCCGTCAAAGAGGAAAGCACTTCTGGTACTCACATGTGTCTTGTACAAAGAGATACTTTTTGTTCATTTTGGATCTTGGGACACATATGACAACTCTGGTTTCTCTAAGGCCTTGTCTCTGAAGATGGGAATACAATATAATACTTGAAAAGCTTTTCTTTAAGGAGCATGTTAGCAGGGGTTCTTTACAAGAACAGAATTGATACAATGAAAATATATACAAATATATAAACACACATATATATATTCATACATAAATATATATATGTTTGGATTTTTATATATAATTATTATTATTTTATATATAATTATTATTAATTTATTAGAGAAGGTTATAGGTGGTGATTTGGGTAATCCAACAATAGCTGTCTCTCTGTATAAAGACAAAGAATCTGGCAGTTATTTAGTCCAAAAGGCTGGTTGTCTCAGCAGTCTCAATCTGAGCTGGAATCCCAAGGAATTCCTAGAGAGTTGCTAGTCTTGAGTCTATGTTGGAATCCTGAAGATGTAGGTTCTAACCCCAGGGAAAGAGGGCCAGAGCCATAGGATAAATGAACTTGTCAAAGAAAGTGAAGGCAAACAGACAGAAAGTTTGAGGGTTTTTTTCCATGTTCTTTTATGTGGGTTGCCAGCAGAAAGTATGGCCCATATGTAGGCCGGGTTTCCCACCTATAATGACTGAATGAAGAAAAGCACCTGTATGCATGCCCAAGTGCTTTGGTTTTAGTTAATTGTAGATGTGGTCAAGTTGACAACCACAAAGAAAGTCTTTAAAGAAATGTGACATCACATGGAGTCAGATTTTCATAGTAGTTTTTTGTAAGGGGAAAATACTTTCTCTATAAACGAAGAATTTGTATTTCCCCCCTTTCTTCAAAGATTCTCAATTCTTTTCAGAATGCATAGCGCTGAAAAATGCACCGTGCTCTGCCACGTGAGGAGAGCCACGTCCTGAGAGAACAGGAACAGGGCTCAGTGTGCTGAGGATGGAAGTCTCACAGGTGTGAATGTGACCTAGTGTTTCCGCCATGACTCTGCTCATCCTGTCTCACCTTATTTAATGTATATGAGTACACTGTCACTGTCTTCAGACACACTAGAAGAGAGCATCGGTTCCCATTACAACAGATGGTTGTGAGCCAACATGTGGTTGCTGGGAATTGAACTCAGGACCTCTGGAAGAACAGTCAGTGCTCTTAACCTCTGAGCCATCTCTCCAGCCCTTGAAACTTTTTTTTTTTTTTTTTTTTTTTTTTTTTTTTTTTTTTTTGGTTTTTCTCTGTGTAGCCCTGGCTGTCCTGGAACTCACTCTGTAGACCAGGCTGGCCTCGAACTCAGAAATCCGCCTGCCTCTGCCTCCCAAGTGCTGGGATTAAAGGCGTGCGCCACCACTGCCCGGCCCTGTCCCACCTTAAAATCATGTTTCTAGAAAGCAAAAACCCATTAAATTTCAATTGCAAACTGAAATTAAACTCTTCATTCAGGAAGAAATAGTTAAGTTGTCAGCAGTAAAAAAAAAAAAAAGAAAGAAAGAAAGAAAGAAAACATTTATTTTCTTAAAAGATGGCCTTCATTTATTTAAGTGACAAGTTTTAGTTTACTTTTTAATGGTTCTAAAAGAAATGTGTCTTTCTGTGGCCTATCAGGAAACATAGGAAAGACTACAACAAGATGGAGATTTAATTTGGGTTCCCTCTACCAAAGATACAAACTTTTAATACTTTCTTCTGGTACATTTTCTTTGTTACATGAAGTTTATAAATTAAAAAATTACCTTCCAGCTTTATCTGAATTTTCTACCCTTCATGAATATTCTCTAGTACTCAGTGAAAAGGCAGGTAGTAACCTATGGCTTAGATGAATATCACGGTTTTAACCATTCCCTTTGGTTTGATACTGCTTATTCTCTGTCTTTTCATACTTATCAAGTACAGCCGTTATCTCTAATTGTTAATATTCCTGTTCTTGAATTGTAGATCATGTCTCTTCTCTTGGAGTGGGTTCCTAGGACAGGATTGCTGAATGAAAGGAAGGAATACATTTAAAGTGTTAGCAGTTATTGACAAACAGTTTTTTCAGATTGCATTAATCTAATTACCCCTTTACAGTGCACAAACATTTATATCTCATTGTATATTTTTCAGAGTTTAATAATTGATTTTTTACATGCAAATACATTTTATTTTGAGGAATATAGAATGTCTTACAAAATTTCTTTAGTTAGAAATGTCTCTATCATTTCAGTCTTATAATATGTCCTGCCAAAGAAAGGAGTAGCTTACTTATTTATTCTTATTGTAAATGTGTCTGCATATGATGTGGTGTGTGAGTTCTGGCACGTGTGTGTTAGTTGCTTTTTCTATTCCTGTGAAGAGATGCTACGGCCAAGGCAACTTATAGAAGAAACAGTTTACTGGAGAATTGCTCACAGTTTCATAGCATAAGTTCACGATTATCCTTGAGCAGAGGATAGTAGCAGGAAGGCAGGCATGGCATTGGAGAAGTCAGTGGCGGAGAGCTTAAACATAAGCAGCAATGGGCAGAAAGGCCAAGAGAAACAGGGCCTGGCCTGGCTGGGCTTTTGAAAACTCAGTGACACACCTCTTCCAACAAAACCACACTTCATAATCTTTTCCAAGACAGTTCCACCATCTAGGGACCAAGCATTCAAGTCTTTGAGCCTATAGGGGCCGTTTTCATCAAAACTACCATATGTATGTACATACCACTGCATGTGTGTGGAGATCAGAGGACAATACTTGATAACCTCTCCTTTCCTTCTACCATAGGATCTGGGAATTGAACTCAGGTTACTAGATTTCAGTGGCAAGTGCTTTTTTTTTTTTTTTTTTTTTTATCTGCCTAGTTCCATCTTATTTGCTCTCTTTTAAAAAATGCACCATTAAAATATTAGAATAGTACATTTCTTCTGGTTTCAATTTAAAATTCTTTAATGAGAGGTAAACATGAATGTTTTGTTCCATAAAAATATAAAATTCATATTTTCTTTAGTATCTGATGCTTAGCTGGCGTATGGCATATTGTCGAGAAAGTTCGTTCCATCTGCATTTTAATATTCTGTTTAGAGTGGCCAGAAGTTAAATATTAGTATTTCTTCTAGACTGTGAATGTGAATTGGTTTGGATCAGTTGACTATGCATGCATGAATCTTGAATGGAAGATGGAGGCTGACCACTTTCAATAGAGCAGCTGATAGACACATGGATATTGGCCATCCCTGGATCTCAACATTCCACAGCTAGTACCCAGCTTCATGAATATAGGATACGTGTGATGTTAGCAACAAAGTTACCAGTGAGGTACATAAACATGGCAGAGGCATCTGTTATTCACCAAGTCTTCAGAATTCTTTCCTTGTAGCATAGTCACATGAGACATTGTGACATATTTCTTAAGGATGTTTTGTGAGTTTTTCTATAGCAATGGTCTCTCTCTCTCTCTCTCTCTCTCTCTCTCTCTCTCTATATATATATATATATATATATATACATATATATATATATATATTTATATGTGTGTGTGTGTATGTATATATGTGTGTGTTTGTGTGTGTGTGCGTGCATGCGCATGCACAGAGAAGACAGTATTTTAAAAGTAAAATATCTTATTAGGCAAAAATATGAAAGATATGAGGGGTATGGGTCCTCATCTATCATGGTCTTTGGCATTTCTTCTTCGAGCTCCTTCATGGTGCTGCTAGGCACTGTTCCTACTAAATCGCTAGTCCATTCCCACCCTGTAGCCTTCATCTCTTTTCATTCCACCCCCTAGACTAATGTCCCTTCCTTTGGATCCTTCTCTCAAATAATGCACTAATTGGCGACAAAGACTTATTAATTACCTTAAGTAATCCCTGTCACTGTGTTGGCTGCATTACTGATTACTTTCTTGGAGAGCCATGTTTTAATCCTTAAAGAGCAATGCGCAATGTTTTAGTCAATGAGAAGCCTGGCTTAGGGAGAATATATTTGAACAAAAATAGTATTTTATTTTATTTTTTTCTGGCTCCTTTTCCTAAGAGGGACAATGGCACAAATGTGTTCAAATAAATTAAGGTTGCCTTTTTGAAGACTACCCCATATGGCAGTAGGAAGCGTGTCTGCCAACATGTAGGCTGCTGCATGAGCCCCACAGATCTTCGCTGTATATTTCATTAAAATGACTGGGAAGGAGCACAGTTGTTGCTAGGCTTTCAGTGATAGCCCACTGACCTATTTGTCTGTGTAACAGTGTGATCTGTTTATGCAGGAACTAGAAATGAGAGAAGGCTCTTGCATGCAAGGAAGAGGAGTGTTTGGAACTCTCAATGTATGAAGATGGTCCATGGGTTCATTCAGTGTTTCCCTCACACAAATGGCTGATACCTACTGACAACTTTTACAGGGAGGTTGAAGAGTGAGACATGTCAGAGAAGGGAGCTTTTAGGATGGTCTTAGACTCTGAGAACAGTTTAATGCAGAAATAATGTAAATAAAACCTTTTCTTTAAAAAGGTTATCATGTTTTCTCTTTAAACTCTTCACTTTAACCAAGGTTGATGTTTTGATTGGCTGAAGAATGTTAGTAGCCACAGGCTTTGAGGCCTGAAGAAATGGTCAACTAATGGCGGGAAGCGGGAGACTGAATCATGCCTTTATGACATGCCCTTTACAACAGGGCTGGATTTGTCAGGTGACACTGATGTTGGGAAGACACCTGCATTGGTCATTTAGCAATTAATCCACCCGAGGAAAGTAACTCCTTTCTGAGGCCTCAAAGAGGGAAAATATGGTTTCATAAGATTAGTTCTAATTAACACTGGTGATGCCTGTCATTTTTCAGTCTGATAGAATTTCAAATTAGAGCAGCATGCAGATGCCCCAGACATAAACCGTCTCCACCTCCCCTGAATGAAGACTGGGAGGCATGGATGTGGGAAAGACACCGAAGCAGAGACATCCATTTCTTTATTTTGTTCAAGTTTTGAAAGTTTGTTTTGCTTTCTTTTGTGTTTCATTTTTGCTCTGTCTATAAGCGAGGTGATTGAGGCAATGGTCATATATCAAATGTCCATTTTTTGTGATATAGCAAGACTTTCAGAGCTTAAAAATGTTCTTTGTTTTGGGATAAGTCCTCCCCCCCTTTTTGCACTGTATGAGGCTGCCAATATTAATTTTTTGCATTTTTGAATGTGTAAAATATCATGAGATGAACTTTTCTAGAGGTGTAATGAAATATTCAGGAGAAAACTCTCATTAGGAAAACACCAAGGGTTCTGAACTTGGTCCTCATGCTCAGGTCTTGCTGGAATCTATTTTAAACATCAAGTAGGTTGAAATTTTTGTCAGAAAAAAAAAAAAAAAAACAAGTGGTATCAAATGACTAGAGGTTCTGGTTGTTATAGAGTTAGATGTGGGTTATGACTCCAGATATTGGGGGCCAAGGCACAAAAACCTTGACAGTACTTAAGATGGGCATTCAGAATGATGAAAAATTCTATTACTTTTGACAGTGTTTGCCCACTTGTGTCATGTGATTTTTACTCCAGTCTTCGTTCTGAACATACTTTGTACTGTTCACAACCCTACGCTAATGAATACTGCCTTGTTGTGTGAAATAAATAAAAAGCAATCCACGCTAACAACGGCCAGACACTGGAGGACTTTCTGACTCAAAGCTCCAAAATATCTCTACTTATAAGTTCCCTTGGCAGGCTTTTGCCACGTGTGCCCCATGCTTCCAAATTCCCGTGGCTGCCTGGGGTGCCCTGCCTCAGGTCCCTTCTCTGGAGCTCATTTGAGTCTCCACATGAAGGAAAACACACAATCTTAGTTTAGAATCTACAGGTAACACAATTGCTGGGCGCAGAAACTAGCATCCTAATTTTGTAAGCTATTTAAGTTATAAATCCTCCGGAGGCGCATCCTGGCGGATCTGCCACCTAACCCTGGGTCCTCTCGATACCTACAGTGTGTCCTCCATTATCTCTCAGGTCCAAAAGGAAGTATCTTTCTCCTGCCTCCCCTCTTTCTCTTTCTGACCTGAAAGTCCTGCCTACTTGCCCAGTGATTGGTCCTTTGAAATCTTTATTCATTAGGGGAAGGTGATGCCACACTGCCTGAACAGCTCAGCTCGGATGCACTGTATGTTACAAACTGCAGTGCTATGTTGAACACGCAAAGTTTTGTCTTGTATAGCAGCAATATGGCTTACTATACAAGCTTAATGCTGGAAGCAAACGCTTTTAATTTTTCTCTCAATGTTTACATATCTAAGTACTTAGATATTTTGGACTGGAATGTGTTTGAATGATTTAAAAACTTTTCTATTTGAGTTATTGACTTGAGTTTCATAAAATAATCACGTAATGAATTTTGGGCTAAGATTAGGCCAGATTGCTTAACAGTTTCTGAAATGACCTTAAACATTTTGTTAGGTATTTACACCAAATACTTGTTTTATTTTTTTCCCAGAATTTGTAATAATAAAATGAAATATCAATCAACTCTACAAAATGTTGAAGAAGCTTTGTATCTTACAGCATTAAATATTCAACCAAGACCTCACTCTTCTGTAAAGATAAACAATCACACTCACATGGTTAACATAAACATTTGAGAAAATTATGTCTACTGAAAATCGCTTTAAAGTAAATTGACTTACAATTTACTGTCAGTGGATGCTTGATTTGTGTATCTATGTTTATGTTCCTGGATTTGCATAGTAAGGTTTGGACAGAAAGGTATTGGGTGTTGAAAACATCTAAGAAGCCCTGCTGGAGAGCAAGTTGAATATTTGTAAATTGGATGCAGACACATTTACTATGCTGTTCACATGAGCTTTTCATTTTATTTGCTTATTTTATCTGGTGGCATGTGTAAATTTAAAGACCCAACAGTTGAATATGATGTTATCAATTAAATGGCAAATTATTTGCTTATGCAAGACCAAACCCAAATGATTGTATTCAATATTTGTTTCAATCATCTTGCCTGTCTGTGACAGTGACTGGCTCATTTGGTTTAGTCAGTTTATTTTCTTGCTCTGTCATCAAATAATGTTGTACTTGTGGCATTTATCTGGAAGTATGCTGAGAACAGGGAACATAGCAGCAGCCAGTGCAAACAAAGTTCCTGAGCCAATGGCTATTATGAAGTCAAGTGGACTGTATTGAATGAATAATTATAGCCAAGTATAACAGGACCTTTGATATATCAAGTAGAACTGTGATAGTTACATATAGTGAGAACATCAAAAAATAAGGGAGAGTCTGGGCATGGATGATAGTCAAGGAACCTCTCTCTGGGAAAGTAAACAGAGTCTGGATTAAATCCAAAAGCAAGCATCATGGAATGTGATCCACACTTACTGTCTTTATTTTGGGATGCATTTTTATTCATAGATTCTTAATGAACAGTGCCATCTAAAAATCAAATTTTTGTATCCATATGTTCTTTAATTGTAAGTTTACTTGCAGATTTTACAAAGCCCTTTCCCAGGGGATATTTTTCTTCTCTATGTCGAGTGTGTGAATCTTAACAGGAGGACCTCGGAGACCCTTGATCTCTGTCCTGCCATGCACAGAGGATGGTGTGATCACCGCAGCATGCAATCTTCATGTTAGTTGGAGGGACACACATCAAGCTACATGCCAGACATAGGAAATGGCTCCAACTCTTTTGTATGTTATTCTCTTTACGACCTCACATATGAAACTGAGGTCATATGTGAAGAATTGTAGTATGTTTCGATTTCATCTAATTCTGTTGTTTCATTAGTGCTTCCTCGGAAAATCTACATGCCCAAATAAAATATCTGAGTGGATTTGAGAGGGCAACCATGACAGCCTCCGAGTGGCCAAATGAAGCCCTGGATAATTATGCCGAGGTAGAAAGTTCCAGAGTGCTGTGGAGCCTTTCCTTTACAGAAGGGGACACCTTGGGAAGACAAAGAAAGAGTTGTTCCTGATTGGCAGGATTTGAGCAATCTGCCCATTAGAAACAACCCTAAAGCAGGAGCAGATGTTCAAGGTTGAAGGGGCAAGGTCATGAAATATGAGGATTTGGCCATGAGCCCAGAATAGAAGTTGAAGAATTTCATAGGGCTGTCTGGAAAGCTGCAGCTTGGGGATTTGAGTTGCTATAGTGGAAGTCTCAAATTGAAGCTAGTGTGAATCTGGGCCTGGATGACTAAAGGCATCATGTCTCTGGAAAGAAAATGGATCCAAGAAATGATACCTTTGATGAGGATAGAAATTTAATGTAACTTGCAAGCTAGTTCCAGAAATCCACATGTCACTTCAGTAATAATGGAGTTTAATGTTACCAGCTGCATAAGAAAAATGGTGGCTCGCAGAGGCATTTTTTTTTTTTACAAAGATTCTACCGAGACAAATATTGATTAAAAATGGGAAGGACTGAGAATTCTTGGTCTTGGGAGAAGAAATTGTTCATGGAAATCTACATGGAGGTCTGAATTGCATCTTATATAACTCTCCTCTGTCTCTCCATTATGTTCCGGGGACAGGTTTCTTCTCCTGGATCAACCCCAGCCACTGCTTTGCCATTCTAGTGTGGCTTCTTAGTGGCTCCACGGGGATCTGTACTGTGTGTAGAGATGGGGCAGAGTGAATTTAGTGGTTCACAGTTAGGTCTCAAATCTTACCCACATCTACAAATAGATGACTGGAAAGTAAGACGAACAATGTCAGGTACAAGGAGACTTGTTCAGAACGAGTTCAGAAGCCAGGCACAGAAAGATACTCTGCTTGTATCTTTCAGAATGTGAAAGAACAAGTCTATGTCATAGAAATCAGATGAAAACTTCCCACTTAACTGAACCCAACTGTGTGTATCAATCATAGGAAGATACTTTATACCATTATTGCATCTTTCAGGGCAATCTTACAAATCAAGATGCTCTTTGATCCATGCTGGTTATTCTTTGGGGGCATGTTGGAGATGTGCCTCTTGTGTGACAGCAGCAGAGACTCCTACTCTTAAGCCAAGTGAGAATGTATTGGAGAAGATCCTCCCTAAGCTTTGAAGCATACAGATGTGGTTGGGAAACAGAAGTTTGGGGCCAGGAATGGGTCTAAAAAAAGATTGTAGCTTTGGGTAGCTCTGACTGCAGGAAATGACTGGAGCTGTGAGCTGGAGGAGCAGCCATGCACATAATTATCTTGGGACTGAGATAGAGTCCAGAAATATTAGCAGAGTTAAAATAGGGTAGTTGTTCACCTTAGATGTTGTATTTAGATTGGAGTGGAGCCCTGGCCAATGGGGTAAATGAATGGTTTTATAGAACTTGTTGGCCTTCCCTCATGGGAAGGAGTAAGCATGGGGATACCTAGGTCCTGTCCAGAAATGCCAGCTTGGGACTGACAGGAAACCTAGTGGTGTTCTGTAGTGTTATATTAATTTGACACAAGCTAGAGTCATTTGGGAAAAGGTAACCTCAAATGAGAAAAACGCCCTCACCAGATTGTTCTGTGAAGCATTTTCTTGATTAACATGAGAAGTTTCAGTTTATCATGGGTGGTACTACTTCTGGATTGGTGATCCTGGATGTTATAAGAAAGCAGACTTACTAAGCCATGGAGAACAAGGCAGTCAGAATGGCCTCTGTATCAGTTTATGATGAGTTTCTGCCATGATTTACCAGGATAATGGACTCTGGTATGGAAGTTTAAGTGGAATAAACCATTCTCCATAAGTTGTTTTAGGACATAATATTTCATCACAGAACTTGAAATCCCAACTAAAACAACAGCAGAAAATATTTCTAAGTATGTCCAGGGACTGACATGGAAAAGCATTTTGAAGTATACACACTTAGGAATAGACTTTTGGGACAGCTATCCATTTATCCCTAGGAGAAAACAACTGTAGACCAGAGACATCTGCAGGGAGTCCTTTACAATACACATCCGTAGAGAGAAATGAGTCACTTTCATCAATCTTCTGGGTACCACCCAAGGATAAAACTTTGGCAGGCCAATATATAGGAAGGCAATCAACAAAGGAAGAAAGAAAATGTACTTATTGCTTTCCTCTTGTTACTGCAAAGATAATGCATTGACTTGAAGTCTAGTAGGGGCGAAGTTCCAGTTAAGATCATAGAGGAATGCCATGCTGTCTTGGTGTGTTTGACTAGGTAAACTCTGATAATTTAGATCTCTAGGGTTGTACTATCTTGCTACTGTATTTGTTTCTGCACTCAGTCAAAGCAACCAGAAATTACTGAACACTTAGGAATCAACAATCCTATCTTGCAAGAGTTTTCTTTTAGGAAGAAAGGTGTTTAGCCAATAAATGCAGTCTGAAGAGACCTGGGAGACATAAACAACGTTGTGTGATATTTTTCAAAATCAAGTAGCTATCGGAATAAGTATTAGAATACTGGTATTCTAATGAGAATATGAACAATAGTTAAATACAGAAAATGCCAGACACATTCTGAGTCTGATCCATGCCAATAAGCTTCATTGTATTGTAATAAAGAATGGAATTTCCTTCTAGGTGAAGACATGCCCTTGCTTCCTCCCATAAGAGTTAATTCAGTTGGGTAGGTCAAGGACCTGATTAAGAGATTACTCTTAGAAAGATGGTTCCCATTAAGATAACTCACATTTCCTTCCCATAATCCCCACTGTCTAGGGTGGTGCCTGCTTACAAGTTGCCATGAGATAGGATGGGTCCATCTGTGTTTCTGAGTTTTTACTCAGGTATAATTATTCCTTTCCTTCTGGATGTTGGCTACAGCCTATGTATGATTTTAAGCTTCCTGATGCTTTAGGCATCAATATCCTTTATCTAAAGCCCCTCTCCTTACCATGTGGCTGACCTCTGTCCCAGTTTATATTCGATGTCTTCCTCCTTTAGGCAACTGTGAGATTTATAGCTTGCCTGTCCTCGAGTTTTTCTTTTAAACTCCCATAAACTGTCCTTCAACTTCTGCTCGAGTCTCTTCTTAATTTATATCATTAATAAGGCAGAGAAACCCAAGATTGGATGTATGTTTCTAGGTATCATTCAGTGGCTGTACCAGGACTCTCAAGATTTTAATCACACCCTTGTTGCTTACAGTTAAATTCTTTAACTGGTGTAGGAAAAGAATCATCCTTGCTCTCTTAGCATCATGTGTATCTTGGATATCACATATGCCTGTGCTTAAGACCTGTCTTAGGGGTTCATTTTAGAAGAGTCTTTGTATGTCGCTGTGCTGCTGGGGCTTCTCACTCAGGGTGAACCTGAAAATCTTCAAACTGTCTTCTCAGCAGTTTACAGACTTCCGTTTAACATGGGAACAGATATGCCAACCCCTGGAGGGCTCAAGCTAGGGAGAAGATTGCTAAAACGTCCCCCTCCTTCCCAAAGAGGAGGCCAGACCATTTATCACAGCCAGAGGCAATGCATGAAATGACTGTAACAAACAAATGAGTGAGTACCCAATAAATCACAGTAGCTTGATTAATCGATAATGATATTGATTTTTTTCAGTGATATTTCATTCCCCCCTCCCTCAATGAAGGGATTTACACAGACCACTGGAAGATAAATTTATCTTCCATTCTTTGGAGCTTGTATTTGACCTGGTGTAATAGGAATTGATCATTATCTAAATGTTGTTTTGGCTAGAATGTGGTAATTTGTTGTATTACAATGTCTAGAGTTGCTTGTACAAGAACCATCATCTCTAGTTATATCATCTTATAATACAGACTAGTGTTCCTTATCAGCTCTCCCTCCTGGAACTTTCCTTTCTCAGTTCTATGTCAACAGGGGAAAATAGTATCAATTAGCTGTAGCTTTCCTAACAGGGAAAGACCATACCTGTGAAGGCTGGTGTGGGGTTGCAATGCCTGGCTGTACCATTGCTTCCTTTTACAGTGGGACAGATGAGTTTCTTATCCCATAATGGATGCTTGGGGTCACCGTAAGGTAGATTGTCTGTGCAAAGCTTTTAGAGAGAATTTAGGAAGTCAATTTCCTGCCAAGGCTACCTTTCAGGCATGGTGCAGCTTCCTTCTGCTCCACACTGGCCTCCCTCTGCAGTGCTCAGCCTGTCTCCTGGGGCTGAGGTAGTTTCCTCATTCTCTCCTTGCCCTCAACAGTCCCAATGCACCCAAAGTTTAGAGTAACAAATTGTAAAAAATGAACAGCCTCAGCAGTATTTCTTTAGTGTGATAAATGTCGCTGGATGTTTATTATGATGACAGAACGCCTTTGATGCTGTCATCTTACATCCCATTGTTTTTCATTTGAAAGATTTCAGATATGTACATGTACATATGTGTGCACGTGTGCATGTGTGTCCATTAGTGAGGAGGCCAGAGGTCAGCCTTAGTGGCTTCAGTTGGGGAGCTGTCCATCTTTATTCTTGAGAAATGGTCTCTCACTGGGAACTGAGGCTTGGCAATTAGGCCAGGCTGGCTGGTGAGTGTGGGCAATACCATACTGGGTGTTTTCCTAGATGCTGGGTGGAACATTGAACTTAGGTCCTTGTGCTTGCAGAGAAAGCACTTTACTAACTGAGCTGTCTTCCCCCCTCCCATACCTTTAAATTCTGCTTGCTTTGTTTTCTGTTAGCTAACATTTCTCAGTGTTGCCATTCACTAGGAGGTCCTACCTAATCTCAGTGTCCCCATCTAAGCTGAAGACTCCCAACTGTCCATGTCATTTGTTTTACTGGTACTTTAGAGCTAAGGCATCTGGCTGTAAGGTATTTTATACCCCGATGGCTATCTCATAAGCATGTGAAGGTGACTGCCCGACACTCACAGGATGGATTCCTCCAGACTCACCTGCACTTACACCTGTTCTCAACCAAGGCCCCCTATTTCAGTATGTGACCTCACTATTAACTCCCCTTCCCAACCCAAGGATCATAGCATCTAATCTTCACAGAGCTGACAGGAAGACAACTGGAAGGCACTTCTAATTGTAGCAAGGTTTAAGTTCCTCAGGGTTTTCTCACGGAACTAATAGAATTCAAAATCCATCTTGTGGTGTTCAAAGCTGAGCAAGGTCTAGTTCCTGCCGACACCCCAGGCTTCTTTTCTTTCAGCTAGACTCTGGTGACACACACCTTTCTTCCCTAGAAATCACCAAGGTCTCCTGCTAACACTGTCTTTTACTGTTTTCTCTATCTAGACCACATTTTGCCTTGCATTTTTTAAACCATAGGCAATAACATTATATCTTTAAATATGTGACCCGTGTGTGTGTTTATCTGTGTGTGTGTGTGTGTATGTTCGTGTGTGTATGTGTGTGTGTGTGTGTGTGTGTGTGCATGTAGAGGCCTGAGGTCAACTTTGAGAGTTGTTCCTTAGGAGCTGAACACTTTGGTTTTTGAGATATGGTTCCTCTGACAAACAAGGCTTGATAATTACTCAGATTCGGACCAGTGAGTCCTTGCGATCAGCCTGTTTCTACATCTACAACATTGGGGTAATGGGTGCATGCCAGTGCCATCATGTTTAGCTTTTAACGTGGGTTTTAATATATGCAAAGCAACCAGTTTACCAACTGAGCTGTCTCTCCAGCTCTCCTAGGCTTAATGTGCTTTAATTAATAAAAATGACTAATTAATTAATTAATGTTTAGGCCACAGACAACATATCTGTTCTCAATCCTCAGTGCCTAGCTCAGCTACTGGCACCTACACTTTTTTGTTGAATAAATAAACATTAAAAGTGACAAGTAATCTTAGAATGGGGCTGGCCTTCCATCAAATCATTATCCAGCACCAACTAATTGACAATAGTTTGTGCTCATAAGGTGTGGGGGCCACAGCAATTTCATGTAAAGCCCATAGAACTATAAAGAGCTTTCAATTTTCTGAAAGAGCATCTAGTAATAGAAAATATAAAATATGTGTGCTGTGTGATCCTACAATCCTTCTTTGGAATTTAATCACAAAATGGGAAGAGATTTATGCCCAAGGAGTATATCATAGAACTATTCATAACAACACCAAATTGGAAGCTGCCCAAGCACCCATTAGACTGGTTTAGTGAATTAGAGCACATAAGTATAATTGAATAATCTGTGACATTGCAAATGGTGTAGATCTATAATTATTGACATGGATGAATGTGTATGAACATATTTGAATAAAGCCTTCAGCTGATACATATTATATATGTGTATCCTTTCATAGAAAATTCCTTGCATTTGACCAAATATGTATATTTATTTGGTGAGAAAATAGAGGGATATTTACCTAAACATTTAAGAGATTTTTTTATATTTATTTTTTCCTCTTTACAAGTGTTGTGGTTCTAACAAGCAGCTGATAAATCTTTTTCACTAACCACAAAGTCGATGTCTACCTCCATTACCTAAAATATTAATATTTTATTTGAACATATTTAGCATGTACTCAAAATTATAAGGTTGTTTAATATCTCTGTATTATGATTTGTTGGCTTGGTGAGCTGATTTATTTATTTAGTTAGTTTGTAGCAAGTTTAGCCATCTAGCTAAAAGAATAACCAAGACAATTCTTTTGTTTTGTTCTTATGTTATAAGCACTTAAATACTTCAGGGATTGTTAACATAGTAATTATTAAAATATTCAAATTAGACATAGTTTCCTTGAGAATATTGTTAATCTCTTCTATGTATTTTGGAATATTGTGAATTATTTGTTAGATTTAGGCTTCTCTATTTTTAAAGGGGTATTTTCAAAGATGGTGAAATAAATTTATTAACTTTTGATAATTATTTCATTTTCATGACTATTTAAAATGACCATTACTAACTGTCCATCATCATAGAGTATGGAGTTGTTCACATATTTTATGTCATTACCATCTCAGCCTGTAGATACTACCCATGATCTCAGACAGCTGCTAGTTCCTTGTGATGAGAACATCTATAATTTTGCCTTTTAGCTAGTTTGATTTATACAGTACAATATTGTTCTACAATAATGACCCTTCTGGGCAATAAAGCACTGAACTTATTTCTCCTGGCTGATGGGACTCTGCATCCAGCCTCCGAGTCCTCCTTTGCTTTGGTGACTACCATTCTACTCTCTGTGTTTATGAGCTCAAAGTTTTAGTTGCAATCTAAAGGGAACTTTGAAGTATTTGTCTTTCTTTGCTCACAAGGTCATCCCCCAAATAAAAAAAAAATCACATAAAATTTTGATTATTTTCTCTGTTGACCATCAGCCAGTCACACTGAAAATTTATCTTTTTGTTGTGTTCTCCTGCTTCTTTGCAAGAGCAGTTTGAAAAAAACAACTGTATGAATTCTTATTTTTCAATCAGTTTAGTTCAGTTTTATCTATATTTAAAACATGCTAACTTTCTTAAGTTTATTTTATCATTTCTAAATGATAAATTTATTTGAAGTAAATATTTTACTTTCTTTTATTCTCATTTTATAACTAAAGAGCAAAATAATGCACTTATGTTGAGAAATAAGTCTCATTTCTCAATTTTATTTTTGTAAGGGAAGGCAAAGAGAGAAAAACCAACAGGGACAAATGCTTATTTTTTAACTTAAAACATAGGGTCTATTTGGTAAAGCTTAGACCAGTTATTTATGAAGTTTTTTTTTTAATGCACTGGAGGGATGGGAGATGGCTCAATGGTTATGACCTTTTTCTGTTCTTCCAGAGGTCCTCGGTTTGTACCCAGCATCTACATCAGGTGATTCACAACTGCCTAAGTCCAACTGCAGATGATCCTATGCCTCTATTGGCTTCTTGCACACCTGCACACACATGGGATACACAAAGACACACACACAGACATACAGACATATATGTACACATAGGCACAGACATACACATAGACATACACATAAACATACACACAGATATACACACAGACACACACACACACACACACACGAATGAAATTGAGTGTTATGGCAGGCATATACCATATTTCTAATACTTTGGAAGTAGAGGCGGGAGAGTGTGTAGTTGTAGGTCATCTTTGCTATATAGCAAATTTAAGGTCAATATGGGTCTCTTGAACCATGTATCAAAAGCAAGCAAACAGCAAACAAACAAACAAAAGAAAAGAAAAATTGCATACTACTTTGGTAGCTTGTGAGGATCTTACTCTCCTACTATAAGGGCTCTTAACATCAAAAGCCAGAGATATAAAAACAGAAAGGAGTTTATAGTGGATTTACCTTATCGAAAACAAAAATCGAAAATTGTACCTTAATAAAGCCAAACTGCTTTGATAAAAGAAAATCTCAAAACATTTACAGAAAAGCCTATAGAAATAACACATGGACACTCATGACAAGAAACTTACAGGATAAACAGTTAATACAATAAGACACACGAAGGAACAGGGCCGTATAACAGACACTGCCAAGGGAGTTTTCAAATGATTTGCTCTCAAATTGAAGTCTCAAGGGTAGGCACCTGGTGAGAGCTGACCTACTTTAGATGAAGCATGCTGCCATTTTTTTTTCAGGTAAATATGCAATCCTTTGGTGTTTAGGCAGAATAATGGCTTGCTCATCAAGGCATAAATTCTCTGTAGATCCTACTGAAAACCCTTCCTTACTCTCATCAAAATAATTATCTTTTGCACAAATTATCTTTTTTTCACGAAACAAATATTTCTGCATCCTGCTCGTTCTAGTAACCAGGCGTGCATATGCCATGGGTGCTGGAAACACTTCAGCTAAATCTTGGTGGATTCTGAGACCTGCTACTTCTGAGGCTTGGTTGGACAAATGGCTTTGGTCCTCAAAGAATCAATAACTTTCTTCACCATTTTTTGAATTGAGAGTTAAGGAAGAAGAGTGCCAAGTCAGGTTGAATGATTGTTGAGGTAGATTAAAAATGTTTACTCGTCTACTTATTTTGTATATGTGGCTCCAGCATGTGTGTGTGTGTGTGTGTGTGTGTGTGTGTGTGTGATGTTAGATCTGAGGACAACTTGCCAGAGTCTATTTTCTCCTTCCACTAAGTGTATTCAAGTTGCTTGGCTTGGGAGTAAGCTGAGCCGTGGTGCTGGCCCTGGAGATGATTTTATTTCCTGCCTTTCTAGGCTTTTGCGTCATCTCTAGTGATGGCAGCTTAGTCTTCGCTTCTGTCTGTGAAATCTGTTCTCTATTTCTTTAGAACTTCCGTCATGTAGATGGCACTGTTGCTTAGTTTCCAGTGCTGATGGCTTATGACTACATTTCTTTAATTGAATGGGGATGTGTACAGGGGAATACGGTTGAGCACATGAACTCGGAATGCCATCTTGAGTCATTAGACTTCAACATGACCCTATAGTGGCTCTTGATCCTGTCTGTAAGTATTATGGGGTCCCTACTTGAGAAAGGCAGGGTAAAGAATGTGTACCTTATAACAGAGGTATGCATTCCACGAACTTTTTCTTCCCTGTGAAATTCCCACCCCATTTCTCTCTCTCCCGTCTTCTCTTGTCCCATCTTGGCAATAAGTCTCCAACATGCCATTTGTCTGTGTAAGAATTAATGAAAATTAACAAATACATTCAGAAACTTAAAGTTTTCTACAAATTACTGTTTAACTATGAACCTTTCTTTTATAACTCAGTGTTTCCCTCTGAAACTCACACTTCTCTCCAGAGGTTTATTCTGACATTTTCATTTTTTGTGGTTGCAAACTAAAAACCAGGTGTATGTATATAGCCAACTTAGAGCTTTCACGTTTCATAGTTGTTTTCCTAGGTCAACAAATTCCTTGGATTCCTGGGAGCATTGTACAGTGGGCCTATAAAGGATCGAATAATTTATACAATAATAATTTCTATTGCTAAAAATGCAGATGCCATGCTTTTGCCTGTCAAGTACTAGCCCCGAACCCATCAGTGTTTTGTGCAATCGAAGGCTCACCTGTATCTTTTGTGTGCATTTGAAACTACTTAGAGGCAAGTACAATTGTTTTCTTTCTTACAATTCTGGGCATGAAATCTGTCATCATGTTGGGCAACTGTATATTGTGTTTTTGGAGGGAAAATATCAGTGATTGTCAATAAGTAAGAGACATTACCCACAGGGCTTTTAGTACCCTAGAGCAGAGAGCTCAAGACAAAAGTGTTCCTTTAAAAAAAATAATTTTAGTTGTTTATGTTTCAAATGATATCCCCCTTCCTGTTTCTCCTCCACAACCCCTCATCCAATCCCCATTCTCCCCCCTCCCCTTTGCCTCTATGAGACTGCTCTTCCACCTATTCAATCACTCTGGCCTCACCCCTCTAGCATCCCCCTACTCTGGGGCTTCAAACCTCCTTCCTCCCATTGTTGTCAGATAAGGGCCATCCTCTGCTACATATGTATTTGGAGTCCTGGATTCCACCATGTGTACTCTTTGGTTGGTGGTTTAGTCAGTCCCTGGGAGCTCTGGGTTGTCCAGTTCGTTGATATTCTTCGTATTATGAGATCACATGCTTACATGTCATGTACACAAATTGGTCATAGTAGTTCTGAAAAGTGGCCTGTGTCTATAGAGGAGTAAGGCGATGCATTTCAGTGGCATTGAGGAGGATGAGGTGGGCAACTGAGGTAAATGCTGAGGAAATGAGGTGACATGTCGGTGTATGGCAGCTGAATGCCCTGGGTTCTGTGGTTGCTCAGAACAAGGCTAGAGATGTTACCCTTTATTTAGGCTCTGCTCAGAAGGACCTTTTGTAGTTACAGTCTTCTGTGTAAGAAGTTAATCTACCATCAATTTAGGAAAAATAAAAGTCACGATCAGATCATGTGGCTCTCTATTGATTAAACACTTTTAATCAGTGTTTAGGCTAAATTGTTTATCATATGTCTATTTTGGTGAAGCTTTGCGTCATAATTTTCTATTCTACTGAAACACATTTCTTAATATTCAAATTGGTGTTGAGATAAAACAGTTTCTTCATTTCATTCTGTATCAGGTAGTTTTCATATTGTTATAGCCAAATATTGGACAAGAGAAATTTATAAGGTTTTGTTTCCAGGCCATGACAGTTCATTGTGTTGGAGAAAACATGGCAGCATACCAGTAGGAAGAAGCATTTGACTGATGCGTCTCACATATAAACACACCCGGAAGAATGGTCTGAACAGAATCACAGTGGTTTTGACCTTCAAGAACTTCCCATAGTAACCCACCTTTTCTAACTAGACAACTGTTCCGGTGGCTCACAACTTACCCAAACAGTACCATGAGCTGGAGACCAGTTATTCCATTTCCTGGGGGACATTTCACTTTTAAGCCGTAATAGCTACTCTCTATCATAAATTATGACGCTTGAAATTGGCCCTTTGTAATCCCAGAGTCTACATGAACAAATGTAGCCGACTATGGGTTGAAAACATTTGAAGCTGTGTATGTTGTTTTCTTTTTATCACTCTCTAAAAAACAGTAGAGCAACTGCGTATGTAGCATTTGCCTTGTATTGAGTATTATAAGTTATCTATGACATGAAAGTATACAGGAAATGACGAACAGTGTCTTTACCAATTCTGCATCATTTTACATAAAAGACTCTAAGGCCTGAGGAAGCTGGTATGCTCAAAGCTTCATGGAGTCACTACCCTTGTGGATGCTGATGGACAACCTCTGTCATTCCTCACATTTCCCATACTTAGCTTATTATAAGTGTTCATTTTCATTACAGCATTTTCCCCTTTGCTTTTCTCAAGGTAGTGGGAGCTTCAGCCCAGCACGTGTAAGCAGTTCATCTCATGAGAGTCGTGGTTTTCTTTCTCTAAGTGTGCCTTTACATTATAAAAACAGTGCTTGGCGACTCCTCCCTATTGAAAGTCCCTGGTATTGTCTCTCCCAACACACAATATAGATTTTCCCAACATGGTGCCTGAGTTCATGCCTGTGGCTATAAGGAAGAAAAACAGTTATGTCTCCCTTCAAAGGTGTTAGAGTCCGTCTAGAGATACTGAGGGATCATTTGTTGTGGATGGTGACAGTTTCATGACTGATAGAGGCTCATTAGAGAGGTTGCCCTTTTAGCAGAAGAAATTATCATGGTTTTTCTTTGTGCTTTGCTTTTGCATGCCAACTGAACAATCGTCCTAAGGGTCTAAAACATTTAAGGACATTTCTTTCACTATAACAGTGAAATCTGGACATTTGTGCTGGCTTTAAATCCCACCTTCATTGCATAAAAGAAAAAAAGTACTAAAACAAATATATAGAGTATACTTTTCATCAGTTGCTGGCATGTAAGTCATCAGTCTAGTTTTTAGATGCCATTACACACAGCTCTCTCTCTCTCTCTCTCTCTCTCTCTCTCTCTTCTCTCTCCCTCCCTCTCTCCCTGCCCCCCTACACAAACGCAGTTGTGGTTACTGTCACTAAAAAAATTAAAAGCCAGTTTGCAGTTCTGAAACTGTAGACATAAATATATTAAACAATAGTGAGCTGAGATGCAGAGCTTCATAGCGAAACACGGGGCATCCTCTGAGGACTGACTTAATAGCTTGTTATAGATCTGTACCAAGCAATTATTTCCATCCCCAGCTACTATGACCTTTCTCATTGTAGTTGCGGCTACTACTCTAGAAATGTTTTGTACATAGAGTGAAGGCACCGAGCAAGCCAAGCACACAACGGTTAAACCTTAGGCTTTGATGGGTTATAATTCTTCCTAATAGAGAGGTATACTAAGAGAAACTAAAGAGTTACAAGCAACTCAGAGTTTACAGTGCTTAGTGTTCCTTCCACTTATGAAACCCCTGATTGATTTTGACAATTCTCCAAACAACCAACTTCCAATCCTTTACAATAGTAGTTGAGTTCTCACTGCAAATCTTCTTGAGCAACTTTGTTGAAAAAATTTTCTATTACTGGTGAGTGTCTTGCGTCATATAGTTACTGCTTTTAAAAATTGGTCTTCTTTACAGACATGGGAAGCCAACGAGGACTGATACCTGCTGTTGCCTAGAGAAAGGTTTGAAACTGCTTGCAACATAGCAGACAAAACATAACAAAACAAACCTTAACCACAAAAGCAAAATCCAAACAAACAATCCCTGTGAAGTCAGTCGTGGTGAGCTGTGTGGGCTAAACTGGTCAAACTTCTTGTGTCTCAAGTTATTTTGGTAACAAGCACATTTAAAACACTATATGTTTTCTCTGAAAAAAAAAATCCACCAGAAAAAAAAAGTACCTGCTAATTTTGTCAGTAAGTATTTCCCAGACAGTTTCCTCATCAAAGGGAATTCAGCATCACAGCCATGTTCCGTTCTTCTAGAAAGCTCCATTGTTCAGCAGTCAGAGACAGATGCTCGTTACCGCTGAAGCTTTGGTTTAAACAATTTTAAAAATGCTCTAACTCCCATCTCTTGCACTCTCAGAGTGAGATCAAGGATTAAAAAGCTCCCAGAGTTTCCAATCTCGGTGGAAAATTGGCTGTCACACGGAACGAGATATATTCTAACTGACTTTGCCGTGCAATTGGGTTCTTAATGAAAGCCGCGTAAGACAAACCTGCACCCCTCTGTATTTCATTTGTGCATCTTGTACCTGGAATAAAATGTAACTGCTGTAAATCTTTAAGTTGGGTTCAATAAAGCAATAATAGCGTACTGTGCAAACTGACCATTTAGCTTAACAACTGATTTGTTACACCATTAAGTTGTCCACTATCTCGTCGTAGGGCTCTTTGCTAACTGAGTGGCTGTTAAGTACTGTCATGAACAGATTCTTCCAAGGGGAAAAACATCTGAAACTAGAGGCTGGTGCCATCGTTGACAGAAAGCTAAAAGGTGGCCATGGAATAATGAATAGATGTTAAAGTTATTAATGTTTAATCGTGAAGGCATTGTGTGACCTCAAAAAATTGCATTAGAAATAAAATCAGCAAAGGAGAAAGACATGTAGCATCTTGTAAAGGCCTTGTAATTTGTGCAGAACATGTCAGATTTTTAGCTGCTATTACAATAAAAAAAAGCCTTTGGTTCTCTGTAAGTCAAATTACATGCTTTGCAAATTGGTACTAGTAGCAGGTGAAGCGTTTATTTTTCTCTTTTTGACCAAGGGGCTCAATAAAGAAGCATATGAAGCCAGGGAAATGGTTGGATCTGAACCAGTGAGGTGACTGGAAGGTGCAGTGTTGTCTTCTACACCTGGGACCGAAGCCAGTGCTAACATCTGCGGAGGGAAATGAATGGATACGTTTGCTAAAGAAAGGAAGTCCAGCTTGGAGGTCAATACCAGAGGTCACATTTCTGTGTTTCTATGTAGCATACTTGTATCAACGGTGAAGGAAATGCAGACTTATCCCTTTATTTTATAAAAGGAACTCAGATGTATGATACCTTGGGTTTTTGTTTTTTTGTATTCTATGGGGGGGCTTTCTGCAACAACACAGATTCATCTCTGTATTGTTTTAGGAAACAAACTGTTAGTTTTTAATATCTGTTTTATCAAGATTATGAGTACACTTTGAAAAGTGTAGAATAAATAATAAAAAAAACTACAGGAAACTTCATAGAGTAGTGGTTCTCAACCTTTCTAATGCTGTGACCCTTTAAGTACAGTTTCTCATGTTGTAGTGACCTTGGAACATAAAATTATTTCAGCTGCTACTTAACTGTAATTTTACCACTTTTATGAATTATAATATAAATTTTTTTTTGGAGCTAGATGTTTGCTGGAGCTAGCACAAGGCCACGGAACTATCAGAGGAATGTTTCCACAAATATTTCTGTCATTCTTAGAAAGGTTTGTCTTTTCTATTTTTTTTTAATTGGAAATTTTCTTTATTTACATTTCAAATGTTATCCCCTTTCCTGGTTCCCCCTCTGAAACCCCTATCCCATCCCCACTCCACTGCTTCTATGAGGTGCTCCCCCACCCACTCACCCACTGCCACCTCCCTGCCCTTCCTTGAATTTCCCTACACTGGGGCATCGAGCCTTCACAGGACCAAGGGTCTCTCCTCCCATTGATGCCCGACAAGGCCATCCTCTGCTACATATGCGGCTAGAGCCATGGGTCACTCAGAGTATACTCCTTGGTTAGTGGTTTAGTCCTTGGGAGCTCTGGGGAGTCTGCTTGGTTGATATTGTTGTTCTTCCTATGGGGTTGCAAACCCCTTCAGCTCAAAAAGATTGTTTCTAAGTCTTTTAAAAACGTGTTGCTAAATGATGAATTCACAGTTGAGTTGTGCACACAATATAACTACATGACAATTATAAACTAGGCCAAATGTGCTGGCTAATGCTGTGATTTTAGCTTGCAGAACACTGAGGCAGGAAGGTCACGAATGTCATGAATTCCAGCTAAACCTTGGCTAAAAGAGGTATGTCTTAGAAATATTAAAATTAATTTTCTGAATGTAGACTTGCAAGGCAAAGTTGAATCTAAATGTCTATAAATATATGTGGCAAAACACATAACACATAAATGTAATATATGCTAATAAATAATGACAATAAGAACTGAGATACCCAACAATAGAGCTGATGAAATAAATTATGTAAATTAATAAAATAAAAATCAAAATAAACATTTAAAATATAGCACTCAAGGGCTGAGGAGATGGCTCAGTGGTTAAGTGTGCTTACTTCTTTTCCACAGGATCTGAGTTCTGTTCCCACCACCCATGCTTAGAGGCTCACAACCTCCTGTAATGTGGCCATCTGTGGACAAGTGACATAAACTCACATACAATAGATAAAAAGGTAAATCTCTAAATATAGAGTAATATATGGAACAGAGAATGATGTGATATATTATTATATATATATAATTATATTGATAAGTGAGAAAGCAGTTACACAGTACACTGTAAGAATGCTAAATGGATTTCTATTTGTCTCAAAGGTTAAGTGAGTAGTAAGGATAACATTTTGGAAATTCAAACAATAAAGCATATATAACAATCACCTCTTCATGGTAATATTTTAAAACATTGTTCTAATTTATCTATCATGAACACGCTTTCCTTATGAAAAACTGACAAGAATCATATCAAAGTGTTCCAAGCACATTGTGATACACTGCCTGTGTCAGCATGTTCCGTTTCCCCTTTTATTTTTGCTTTATGAATCACCATCGAAAATATTTTTAAACAGATGCCTTTGGAATCCACATTCAATTTTCCAACTCCTTGGGGGGCATAAAGCTGATGCTGAAAGTTTCTGTGGATAGGTTATACTAGTATTGAATACATGGAATTTGGCCGTTCTTGGGATTCACAGATCACAAAGAAATGATGCAAGGACCAGTTGTTTCTAAGTACCGCTACATCCAGCAGCAAGGCTGGCCATATGGTAGCATTGCTCACAATGATTACATGAAGTCTCCGGCCTTGAACTCCTTGCCATGTCATGCATGTGATGACAGAGTTTTATGCCAGGAGCAATCTGGAAAATGATTTCTAGAATCAGTTCTAGAAAAAAAAAATGCTGGGACTACTTTTTCTCCATGTTCCATTGTAGTCTGTTATTGGTGTTCTAAATAGGAATCTATTGGACCAGTTCTTTGTCTTCTATAGCTTTCTCTTTTAATCCCATAGAGGAATACAGTGCTGTGTTTAATAGACCATTGGTCTGGACTTCACACCTGGGTTCCAGTCCTGGAATTGTTACTAGTTGATTTGCAGCCTTGAGCAAGTCAAGCAGGTTTTTGTTTTTCAGCGTCTGTAGATTGATGCCACTAGTCACATTAAATGATGAAGAGGATTAAGTGGCACAATGCAGAAAGAAGTTAAGACAATGGGCTGGGGATGTAGGTCAACTGGTGATTGCTTAGCATAGAAAAGTCCTATTTCAATCACCAGCACTACGTGTATCAGATGTAGTGGTGCATACTTATAATCTTAGCACTTAGAAGGAGGCGGAAGGAAGGGTCAAAAGTTCATGGTCATCTCCAGCTACATAGCAAGTTGGAGGCTGGCCTGGGCTCCCTGAGACTCTGTATTAAAAAAGCCAACCAACCAACCAGACAGACAGACAAACATCACACGCACATACACAAACACACACACCACCACCACCACCAGTACCACCACCCCCCCAAAACATTAAAACAGTGATTATTACAGAATAAATACTCAGTGAATATTAATCATTGTCATGGGCACAGTGTTCCTTACTTGTCCAACTCTTCCAAGTTGAAGGACATCTTTGGATACAGGAACAGAAAGTGAAGAGCACATCCCCGGAGCTCTAACTCTATGGTAGTCACTGTACAGTCAGTCTTTACAACAGCTATGGGTCCACAGTATTTTCTATTCTCCAAAGGATGACACTGAAGCTAATCATGACCTGCCTTTTCCAGTTCATATGTACCCTGTCTTTGAATGACTTCCTCTTAACTACATTCCAAAATTCACAGCTGAGGTTCTCACCAATCCACCTATCTACTTTTATTGTATCTGTCACTATAGGGGCCATTTGAGAAGCCCAAATAAACAGCATGTGCTAAGACAAGCTGGGAGTAATTCTGTAGCCTTTTACTAAAGTTCTTATGAACAGGTTTTGTTCTATATTGGAGATTCAGAACTTCATGTCATTTTGCTACCTTTTGTGCATTTCATGATAGAAACTTTGCTCAATTACTCCCCCCCCCCATTCTATTCTCCAGTTCTGCATGGACTGCCTGCCCAAATGACTACCCATTGTTAGCCTATTGCCTTTTCCCCACAATGACCATACTTTGCTTTGTCCATTCCTAGGCATTTATGACAATGGCAACAACAATAACAAAAACAACAACAACAAAACCACTTGCTTACTTGAGACTCAGCACTAATGGTTGTTGATCCTTTAATGTGCCACTGGCCAAAGCACATCTTATTCCTGCTGGAGCATCTCTGTGTCATTATCGTACTCCCTATATCAGCTCTGTCAGGCCTACAGGTCCTTTCAGAGATAGCCATCTCGCCAAAATCAAAAACTCTGTATTAGTATCTGAAGTATGCTCATGTCAAAATATTCTTAATACTGTTAATATCCTGGTCCTGGCCAGTAGGATTTTCTTATAACCCATCCTATGAAGACAGATGCAGGTTCCATCATGGACCTGAGTTCCACTGTCATAGAAGTCTTTCATCACTGTTCTTGTCAGGGCCCCAGCATTTATTCATATGGGGGACAAAAGTCCAATGATCATTTCCAGTTAGGTGCCAAAGCTAAGATGAACATGTTCCACTTTGAAATGCTGTATTTATGAAATTGTAGTGTCTTCTCAAACCTTTATGTTTAAATCTTTTCTAGCTGATGTCAAAGAGATAAAGGTGCCTTCAGAAAACAGGATGAACTGAACAGAAAAGTCAGTTCTTCAACTGTGATAGAAAATGACATTATTTGAAATTCTTTTGCCTGGTTCTCATAAAACTGAAAAGAGGCAAAAATAACCTTTTATTTGCATATAAAACAGCTACACAAAATTGGTCTGTAGCTTATCTTATGTGATAAACACAAGTGAAAGAGAAAATATACATTGGCATGTGTAGCTTATGTTGAAATCTTATTAAATTCAAATTATTCATTTTCATTCAGGAAAAGTCTCTCAACTAATAGAAAACTGTAGCCATTTTGTTTGGGAAAATGTTCTCCAAGTTCAGGTTGAAGGCAGCCACTTCTCTGTATTTATATAGACTATTGGCTACATTGAAAAGCAAAATATTTGATTAAATAGTATTTCTTAGCCTGTTGGGAAGTGTTGTTCTGAGAAAGTGCCACAATTTGGGGCACTGGTAAACACTAATTTGAGGAAAGCTTTCAAATCAGAATCTCTTACATGACTGGACAATATTTTTAAAATGATAATTAAAAGGTATTGTTTAGTAGAAGTGATGCTAAGTATTTTTGTTTCTAGGATTATCATATCTGAGCATTACATTCTGTACACATGAATGTGCACATGTGCACAACTCAGAAGTATCTAGCACGAATTTTACAGTGCACACAAAAACTCCCATCCAGAATAACCAGAAAATAGCTCACCCAAAACAAAACAAAACAAAATAAAACAAAACAAAACAAAACACAAAAGAAAATCCTCATTCCAGGAGCAGGCATCGTACCCCTTCGTTGAAGATGCTTCTGTTTGCTAATGGCCACCAGTACTGTAAAATTTGCATGGCATAACTATGTTTTGTTTGTTTTGATGTTTAATAAGCATGAAAATTTTATATAAAATTTTATTTTTTTTTTCGTTTCTGGCTACTTTTTCAGGTGATAGGATTGCATTTTTCAATGTAATTGTACAGGTTTTTTTTTTTTTGAGTTTTTTTAAAATAGTAATAAACCAGTATGGGCATTATAATACTGTACTATATGAATTTATCAGAATAATTTCTGTTCTATTATTTATGATATTTGAGTTGTTTAGAGTTTATATATACGTATATATATATTTATATGTACATGTAAATGTGTGTATAGCTATGCATACATTTTAATTTTACATCCAGTGAGGAATTGTTAGCTATAGTATCATCACACTTCTTAGAGTTTTTCTGACCACTGAGAGTGTTTTCCAGGTTACTAAAGAAGAATTCTTCAGCCATTTCAGTGTTTTTGGTGCTACAGACCTACAAGGCCACTTAAGATGGCATCCTCTGCAGGCAAATAGTAAATGGTCCAAGCTCATGACCACATTTTACTAGAAGGTTGCAGCTATGTTTTCTTTCAGTGCTTTCAATACTATCTCTGTTGGTCTCAGTGTTCTGGGAAGCTGACTCTAAGACAGAATTTGAAGGGTAAAAAACAATGGGGAAAAATGACTGGAAGACATGATGAGGAAGAAGAATAGGCGAAGAAGAGATGGTACAAACCTAAGTCCCATGAGAGTAAAAGAGGGAGAGAAGAGGGTTGGATAGAAGATGGTATTATTTTTTGCAGCTTTGAGACAGGCTTAGCTGGTCTCACAAAGAGCTGTGGAGTAAGGGTACTCATTGGAGGAATTCCACACTGGACAAGAGCAGCCTTAGGGAACATATGTCTTATCAAAGCAGAGCTTCAGTAGACTCTAAAGTGAGATAAATACTAAGAGACCGTTGGCTACCTGCAGGTGTTCTTTACACAAGGGAGAGTGGATGCACACCTCCATAGCTTTCCTTACTTCAAAGATTCCCTTTGATGTTTTTATATTCGCTTGAATCTTTCTAGTTGGTTCTAGTAGGAAAATTAATCCAATATTATAATCTGCCACAACTGTAACAAGATTCCCTAATCATATTTGCAAAAAAGGGCTTTAAAAAGGGGTCTTCTGTAAGTAAAGGACAGTCTCAAGTTTGCTATGTAGCCAAGGATAACCTTGAACTTCTGATCTTCCTACCTGCCTTTCCCAAGTGCTGAAATTATAAACGTTTCTTAATGCACAAGACTAAGTATAAATTTTAGTATGTATTAGTAGTAAGGATTGATGCAACTTAATGAAATATAAGCAATATCCTGACAGTTCTTTGAAAATTGGTAGAATCTTAATAAAGAGAAAGAAGGAAATAAAGGCTTTTGGCTGAATGAGCTTTTCTTTTTATTCTTCTATCATTGGGACAGAGTTTTTTGTTTCCACTAACTACCTTGTCGGAGAAATGACACACTCTTGGGAAAATTCATGCTAGCTCATTAGCCTTTGGTCTACAGATCTTTCCATTAGTCTTTCTTTATTCTATCCTCTCTTTCCCACAATGGAGATTACTAATGGCTTCTTAGTTAGGCCCATAGAGGAGGGTCATGGGCATATCAGACCTCCATCCCTACAATACTGAGTCACTTAAGATCAATAATTTCATGGTAAGCTTATTTTTTTTTATAGAATTACAACTTACATATGCACAACTTAAATGATTAAGTGAAACATGAAATAGTCTTTGGATAAAAGTTGAGCACAGTTCTAGGTCCACTTGGCAGTGAATGAGGAATTTACATACACTCTAGACAGTAATTCTCTTCTCCTTTGAACCTTTAAGCAGGAAAGCTTTATGTGGAAGCTGGTTGCTGCATGAAGAAACATTGAGTGAAACTTTAACATGAGAATCTATAGTGTATTAGTATAAGATCTCTAGAACACTGATAGAACAGATTTATATACACATCAAAAGGGGATTTTTTTGTGCAGTCCTGTTTGAATTTAGCCCCGTGCTCTACCCTAGACTACATAGCAATGAGGCCAGATCTAGTGTATTTTTTTCTCCTTTACAATCATCAAAATCAATATCAAGATATGATTAAAAAAGGTACACAGAGTGGGATTTATTGGAGTGGCTTACAGGTTGTGATCTGCTAATCCAACATGGTCTGTCTCCTGACTAAAAGGCCAAGAATCGGGTAGTTGTTCAGTCCGTGAGGTTATATGACTTGGGTGGAATTTAGCCTTGTTAGAAATCCAAAGAAGTAGGTTCTAATGCCATAAAAAGGATGCCTTAGAAAAAGGATGGATGAACTTGCCAGAGAAAGTAAGGACAATCAGAGAAAGAACAAAAGCTTCCTTCTTACAAGTTATTTTATATTGGGGGACTCCAGAAGGTATGGTCTAAATTTAGGGTGTATATGTTGACCTTAAATGACCTAGAATTTGAGTGCATCACCTGACCTCAAATGATCTATATTTGTGATGGATCTTCTAACTTCAACTACAAACTTAATATGGGTCTTCACACTTCCATGGTCCAGTCAAGAAAAATCCATGTGCATCCAGTAGCTTGGGTTTTAGTTAATCACAAATGTAGTCAAGCTGATGTAGTCAAGATCAGGCATCAGAAATAATAATAGAGACTTTGAAAACAAGGAATAAAGTTGTAAGAATTATGAGGTTGGTATGGACAACAGTGGTGATCTGGGTGATGGGATGACAATGGGAAGTGTTAAAGAGAGCAATGCA
Organism: Arvicanthis niloticus; assembly: GCF_011762505.2. NCBI lineage: Eukaryota > Metazoa > Chordata > Mammalia > Rodentia > Muridae > Arvicanthis > Arvicanthis niloticus. Next base: position 21,328,102 of record NC_047660.1, read on the forward strand.
ACACAGCAACAGTGGAAAACTATGGACATTAGGCCAAATCTGGTACCTGTTTGTTTAAATAAAGCTTTATTGGAACACAGCTGTCTTTTGTCTATACATAGTCTATGGCATTTTTTTTTTTAATATAACAACAACAGAGTTTAGACATTGCAAAGGCTAGGTACATTTACCATCAGGCCATTGACAGATAGTATTTACAATCCCTATAATACAGCTTGGAGTAGGCAAACTGAACACCAGATTAGTCTGGTGGCAGACTAACCTGTATGTTTCTGTTGTGGTAATCCCAGCATCATTACTGCTGGCTCTTACCTCTTATGTCCATCTAATAGATCACCTGTACTACTTGTATATATGAACACAGTTCGGGGAAATAAAAATACCTTAGAAGGGCACATACTGCTCTTTCAAAAGACCCAAGTTCCCAGCACCCATGCCTAGTACCTCACGCCTGTCTGTAACTCCAGCTTCAGGAGAATCTTAGGTCCTTTCTGAAGGCATAGTTTTTTCCTTCTGCCAATTGTTTCTTCTCTCCCTACACTAAGACTCTTAACTACCCATACTTGTGAACAAGATGGAAATAGGTTTGAAAATACAGCTCCAATGGACTGAACCATAGCTATGCATGTCTTCTTCCAAGGTTAGAATTCCCATTTTCAATACTACATCTTCCTACTGCACAGCTTATCTCTGTCTTCCCCAGAAAACAGACTCCCGTGGTGGGCTTCACACTAAATCCACCCATGTCCCCACCTTGGGCTGCTTGCTATACCAGTTTATGTGAGTGCCACCACCTGCAGTTTAAATAATGGACAATTTCACTGGCTCAGCATAGCCGCTGGCTTTTATGTCATATTTCTTTTCTCCCTCCTAGGAAGAAATGCCTATTTTCCCCTCCAGGTTATTACAAATCTAGTCACTATCACAGAGTCACAATTTCCAGTCCCTTTGGTTCTGCTAGTATTGATTTTAAGCTCCATTTTACTTACATTGCTTTTAAAGTCACATGTGGGCATTTTAATTCATACAGGTAACTTGATGAAAGAACAGTGTTCCTAATACTCTACAAACATCATTTCCTCCTTTCAAATTCCCATTTTAATTAAGTCATCTATAATTTCATATTTCAGTAGTGCTTCCCATAAAGGAGCTAGGAGCGGTGATTATTACACACTACATTTACTAGTATTTACCTAGTGCAACCAAAATAAAAAGACTGCGTACAATTAACATACATCCAATCATAAACTTAAAATTGTGTTCCATGTATCTTGATCCAAATTCAATTTAATGGCCATCTCCTTTTTGCCTTGCAGATTGGAAAGGAGTCATACATCATTAAAAAAGTATAAATCATTTTTTGCAAAGGTTAAATTATGAATAAAATAAAATAAAAATAAAACACCTAGTATGAGCAAATAAGAAGGTAGCACATTTTGAAACAATAACTCAATTATCTTCAGTTGTATGCATCTGCTAAAATAGCAGGACACGGTATATTGAAAGGTTAAAGGGCATTAACTGTGAAGGTACTGGTGATGTGGAGATGGCCTAAGCTGTTGCTTCATCATAAGGTGATATTAGACCTTTTGACACAGTGGTTTAAATGATAAAAAAGGAAGTATTCATTTAGGTCTATTGTTGTTGAAAGACAGAATTTCATAGATTTCTAGTTTGGGAAAAAAATGGTCTCTAATGGCCATTTGGGATATCTTATTTATTCTATGAATTTATGACCTGCTGTGATTAATTTCACAAAGCTAACATTTAGAACAGCTGACAGGTGAGTTTTGGGCACTCACTATAAACTGATCTGCCTTTTTGAGAAACCCCTGTACTCCCTTGAATTAGGCAAGGTTAGAGCAAATGTTGTTTTCATGGATTCTAATTTGATAATCAGTGTTTAGTAAGATTGTTTGTCTGTAATTTTCCTGTAGAGAGAATTAATAGAAAAGAACCATGAGGTTAAAAGGTAGACTTTTTTTTTTTCATTTTTTGATACTTTTCCCACAAATGAACATTAGTAAATTTGAAGTGTGTCAGCACTTTACATGGCTCAGCCTCTAAAGTACTGCCCATGCAATGAAACTAGGGTTCAATTCCTAGAACCTGTGTATACACTGGGTGTGACATAACACACTTACAGTCTCAGTGATTTCGAGGTAGAGCTAGGCAGCTCCCTGTTGGTTACTGGTCACCCAAGCCAATGTGGCAGGCCATAGGCCAGTGAGGGATCTTGTAGATATCTTCTTAGGAGTGTCACCCAAAGTTGGCTACTGGCCCCTCCACACAAACATTCTCATGTTCATTTGCAAATGCGTATGCAACTGCAGACACATGGACATGGACATGCACAATCCCGCCCCCCAAGAAAGACACAGAAAAGAAAGTGTGAAACCATTCACAATTTATTGACATGATGAGAGATTATTTTTCCCCACTCCTCCTCAGCAAGGTTCCAGTATTTGTACATTTTAAAGATAAAGATACATTTTATTCTTACTAATTTGTGTCTTTTTGATAAAAGAAATATAGAAAATAATCTATATTCTTACAGTTCATGAACAAATCTTACCCCACATGAGAGGTAAGAAGATGTTATTTAACATTTGTTTTTCTCTCTAATACTAAATCCACACTACCTGGCTCTCAATTTTTTCTACAGCTTAGAATGACAAAATTGGTCAGACCAATAATATAAGCTTTCTAGCAGGACTACCCACCAGTAGTCAGGTTATTGGTTTTTTTTTTCCACTATTTTTTCTTGAGCCAGTAGGCTTCATGTTGGGGGTTACATCTTTGGAGATTGTTTCATTCCTTGGCAGTTGGAGGACATGATTTCCTCTGTACATTTTAGTCCTGAGGGCAGATATCTCCTTTGATTTCATGCAGAAATTTTACTGTATTTTTCTTGTTTCTCAGAGAACAAAAAAAAAGTGTTCATAGTTGAATATAGTTTGAAGACAGCTATCTCTTGTAGGAAGCAAGTGCCAGTAAGGGCACTTTCAATAGGCTGCTTGGGTCTGGACCTGTGTATCCACCTGTAAATGCAGAGAAGGGGATTCTGTTCCCTAATCGAGATGGGAGCAATACTGTAGCATGTGCTTTTATTTCTAGTCACTTGAATACTACAGTAAGGGGCACCAAGAGTAACAATCATTTAGGTACAAAACGTGACATTAACTTTCTTCCACTTTCAACATAAATAGTACATTTATAGTCCACTAAACACTGAAAGGTAATTTTCTCCTAATGAACAGAAGGGTTGTTAAAAGTGTCCTGCTCTACGTAGAGCAGTGACTAAGTCCTTCTAATGGGATTGTGCACACTGGATTCTTATTACCATAATTAGCTTTTCCCATGTTATGGCTTCTGTGGTTTTGTATTCCAGGAGAGTGTTTGCTAAATCAATAGCCAACTCATCAGGGTCTGATAAAAAGTTCAGGCCAAGTGAACTTTTCCTTGTGGGCATAAACCAAACTACCATAAATTATCAGGCATGTTGGGCTAATTCTTTGTTTTCTCATGCTCTTGAAGAACTAGAATTTACTGCAAATATCTACATCTTCTCAGAGATACAATTACATCACATAAAGGGGAAGGAGCTCTCCAAGGAAGTGAAGTATCAAAGAAGGTACAATTGTGTTGCTGTCCTTACATTTCTTCCCCATTTTCCTAATTTTCTGTAGTTCTCTGGTGTACTAGCATTGAACTATATGACACCAAGAGCCGGAAAGGCCAGGTTCTGTCTGAGCTCTCACTGTGTTCTAGAAGCTGCCAGACTCTCTGGAGGAATTGAGACACGGGAATATACACGAATACATGCTCAAAGCTCTGGTTCTATACCAAACACAGCATAAAACTGGTGTGGTAGTAAAGACCTGTCATCCCAGTACTCAGGAATTTGGAAGCAAGGGTATCAGAAGTTCACGATGATCTTTGTATACATAGAAAGTTCACTAGCTATTCCCTTCATCAGCTTATGGTTAGTTATTGTCAACTAGACACAAAGTAGAGTAGAGTCACCTGAGAAGAGGGAACCTCAGCTGAGGAACTGCCTCCCCCTGACTGGTCTGTGCTCAGGTCTGGGAAGAGTTTTCTTGATTGTTGATTGATTTGAGAAGGCCTAACCCTTTGTGGGTGGTACCATCCCCTGGCAAGTGGGCTGTATATGAGAAGGAGATGAGCAAGCCTAGGGAAGCGAGCTAGTAAGCAGAAGTTCTCTCCTGACTTCTCTTGATAATGGAATGGGAGCCAAATAAACTTTTCCCTTCACAGGTTAGTTTTGATGAGTTTTTTTATCAAAGCAATAGAAAAAAGACCAAACCGGGGCAATTCCTATGAACATCTGACCAACATTTCAGTGGGAACTATTGGAAAGTACAAGATGTAGAGCAAATAGTGATGTTTAAAATCACTTATACATTTAGAAAGTCATGCTCAGTCCATTCGGAGACTAGAGTACAGACTGAAGCTCTCACGCTGCAGTAAGAGAAGCTGATTGACTAGTTGAGTAGGTTCCTGTTGGCTGTACTGTTCAATTCATACGCCATTACAATTTGGAATCTTTGGATGTTGTTCTTCAAGTCTTCTTTCTTAGACTTCATTTCTCTTGGTAGATCCTTCCCCAATGTCTACTGGAATCTGATAATATTTGAAAGGCTTTGTGATTAAGACTGAAGGTTTATTCATGCTAATATCCTCACTTGCCCATTATTTTTATGCTGATCTCAGAAACTTAATATAATTTCACATTGGCAGAGTCTGCTAGAGTATTTGAGTCCCTTCCTCTAAAGCTCCCAGAAATAAATTCATATGTCACAGAATGAAAGAAGGAAAGAACTTGTTCTGGGAAGTCATTAAGAGTTCCAAGGAGCTTAAATGTAGGAATTTAGAGTTCTCTGAACATGGGCTGTGAACTACCCAGACCTCTAGACTAAAATAGGAGCTGGTGTCGGGGCAGATGCAACAGAAGACAATTCATATTAAATTATGAGAGAGGGTTTTAGAATTGTTCTTTGTAAAGATTTCAAGGAGGAAAAGGAAAACGGACTTCAAAGCCCTCTTAGATGGGTCCTAATCTTGCTTCCTTACTGAAAAATTGTTTTGATCAAAAAATTAAACTTGGTTTTTTCTTCCGTAAAAATGAACCAGATTGTGCCTTCTTCATGATTGTTTTATTGCCTATAAATATTTTAGTACTGAATCAGGCCCAGTATGTGCAATAAGTGGGAGCCGCCATGTTCCCCTTCATATAGCTTTCTTGTGGTGAAATATGATGCTTCCTTAAAACCTGGGCATTTGTTAGGGCTTGGTACCTCAAGTACCAGTCAGTCTGTAAAATTCATCAGGAAAAAAAAAAATGTAGCTACTCTGGACTGAACCAAATAAATATATTCTCCTTGAGTAGTTCTAAGTAGGTTGTGATGATGGATTTCATAATGCAGTCTTACTGTTTGCCAGTTGCAAGGGACTATTATTTGCTATTTACAGGTAAAGAGACTAAATGTGTGTAACACCCTCCCAATTTCCGAGCCCATGATTAAACTTCTCAGGGTTGACTAGAAGAATCACTGAATAGCAAAAGTAGAGGGTTTTTATTTTTCTGTTTTAAGTTGCATTGAAGCTCTTTCTACTACGCTGTTACTAGAGAACTCAGCTTACATGTCTGTATTTTTTTCTTATCCTTATTCTTCAACAATGTTTCTGCTTTGTAATTTCTAAGAAAAGTGGTTTTGAAAGTTTGACTTATATGTAGGACAGTTATGTTTCATATATAGGAACAAAGCAAGATAATACAGGCATTGTGTGTCCATCCAGAACTTAGGAACCAAGACATCACTAGGCCTGTGTGTTCCTTCTGTGGGTTCTTCCAGTTGTCATATTTTTACTTCAAAAAATTTGTTGCAAATCTAAATGTATTTAAATTACTCATCATAGCTTACCTTTTCAGTACTTAGAATGTATTTTCATATCATTTTTCTATTGTGATTTAACATATTGCCACAATTGTTTTGTGTTATTTTTTATAATTATTTTTATTTTCATCCTATATTTCCTTGCATACACTTTTCAAAACCTATGCTTTCCCTTTTAGAAGGGTATAGATTGATTTTCTTTTAGTGCTCATGTGTTGTGTTAAGTATTCTTGCCTTCATGTTTTCCCCAAGACTCCTCATTTAGAGCGAGTAATTTTTCTGAATAAAACAAACATTGCATAATGTTTGATTGTGGTGTCATATTCATTTAGCAAAGTACAAATGAGAATGGAGTCCTTTCTCACTTTATTGGCAATTAGTGTCTCCTCTTTCACCAAGCCACCTCTTCCTCTCTAGGACTGATGAGATGGCTTAGTGGGTATAGGTGCTTGCTTGCTTACACAAACCTGGTGACCTGAGTAGTCCATGAAGCTCATACAAAAGTGGAAGGACCAAATGGGCTTCAAAAAGGTGTCTTTTGACTGCAACATCTATGCCCTGACACAATGCTCCATTTAATTAATAATTTAAAAACCCACATCTTTACATTTTTTATTATTTTATATTATGTTGTTTAGGTTTATAATCATTAATATGACAAAGTTTTCACTATGGGATTTTAATCTTCTTTTGGTTTCATATGTGGTTACTTGTGTGACTGCATATCTCCTGGTCTTTTATGTTATTTAATTTTATAATGTTCTTCAAACTATCATTATTCACACATTTTATGTGTTAATGTTTGATTGCGTAGTTATAATTTGCAAGTTTGGTGAGGTCTAATTTATTATTTAGTTTTGGTAATGGACTGTGCTTTTGGTATTAAGTCTAAGAAATCTTTGCTTAGTCAAAGATCCTCTATGCTTTAGGGTTTTATACTCGAGTAATTACATCTGTGATCAATTTCAAGTTGAATTTTTGTAAGCCGTGTAATCCACTTTGCCTATGGGGTTTCATGTGATCTTTTCGGCACCTTTTGTAAAATGGATATCTTTGTGCTTAAATTGCTTTTATCTCTGTTAAAAGTTAGTCCAGCATATTGGTGTGAATGTCCTTGTGTGTGCTTTGTTCTCTGCCATTGATCTACATATCGCTGTCTCAACTGACCCCATGCTCTTGACTATTTTATAAATGATAGCTATTAATGTTGGTCACAGTGATTTTTTTCTGTATAGTGTATCTTTTCATGTATAACTTTTGGAATCAACTTGTCTATGTCAACAGAATTCTCAATGGAATGTTGACACAGACATTGCATTAAATCTACATTTTTCTGAAGACATATGTATGTTTTCAAACATAGGTCAGTTCATAACATTATATGGACTGAGAAAGATGCATTTAGGAATGTATGTATATAATATATGCATGTAATAACAATCAATTAAAAAAGGAGTTTGAACTTGAAGGACAGTGGAGAGGGGTATATGCAAGGGTTGGGAGGGAAGAAAGGGAGGGAAATGTAATTATTTTATAATTGAAAAAGTAACAAGATGTCTACACCCAACCATGTTGAGTCTTCCAATCCTTGAATACATTTCTCTCCATGGACTTAGAACATTAACAATTTCATTAGCAATTTATAATTCTCAGCGTACAGATCTTGTCTATAACATGTTTTAAATATACTGCTAAGTATTTTGTCTCCTCAATAGAATTATTAAATGGGATTGTGAATGGTTATAGTTAGTGTGTAGAATGTGCTGATAGCAGTGTCACCCCAGGACTCTTTGACTTTGCGGAACTCCTTTGTAATCCTAAGATTATTTTTGTGGACTTCTAGGGATGACACCTCAAAAATGTTTTTTCTTTCTTCTTTTCAAGTTTGAACAGTCTTTTATTTGTTCTTTTGTATTATGTAGAGCTTTGGATTTCTAGGAGCATATTATTGGGGTAAAAAAAGCTGATGTGAGGTACCTCTACCACTTCTGGGGTTGTATTAAAACTATTCTATGGCCAGAAATAGCATGGGAACTGTAGGGAACATCTATGTGTCATCAGATCTTTATTCCTAGTTTGCTAGAGTTTCTAATAATAGCTTAGCCATTGATATCTAGAGTGTGGATCTATTTCTGTTTTATTGTGGTGACTGATCTCTCTATCCACTAGCTCAAACCACCTGTTTTAATGATCTCAGTTTCATGATACACTTTGAAATCCTGTTCATCTAGTCTTCATCGTATTGTTCGTCAGCAAGTTTTGCCTAGTCTTCGATATTTTTTTCTTCATAAGTTTTAGTATCAGGTATTAAATTTCTTAAAAAGCCCATCAGAGGTGAATTGACTCTGTAAACCAATTTTCAAAGAAGTGGCATCTTTTAGATATTGAGTGCTCACTTCCATGAAGGCACTATTTTTTTTTATTTAAATACTTATAAATACTTCCTAAAGTTAAAATGTATCTCCAAAAGAACTCATGGTTCTTTAATATGCCCCTTAGATTTATTAAACTATATCCTACTGTACATTAAATAATTATTTGTGTGTATCAGTCACAAATATGAACACTTTGCTAAATGACTTTAACTGCCTCTGATAGTTTTTGCGAGATTTTTTTTTTGAGTTTTTGTGGAAATAATATATGTGTGTAAAGATAGCTTTGTGGCTTTTTTTTTTTTTACAACTTTTACATTCTTTTTGACCCTTAATAAAACATCTAGAATCTTACACACAATGTTAAAAGGAAGTGACAATATTAGTATTAGCATACAGGCGATTATGATGGCCTGCCTACAGGGACATAGCAATTGCTTAAGTCAAGACCTGCCACAGCTACCTGCTGAGACAGGTATGAGTAGGTACTAAAAAGACCACCTGCCACCCAGCCCCTCTCTGTTCCTGGTGTTGTTTCTCTTTCTCTGTCCTCACTGTCCCCTCTTTTTCCATCTCTGTCCCCTGTTTTCTTTGCCCTCATGACTCTGCTCCCATCTGTCTGCCTATCTACATGCCCTCTTGCCTGCCCTACCCCTTCACACCAGGAATGTTGCCCTCAGGATTACTCAGGATTACTCAGGATTACTCAGTATGTACCTTGGCATGGGACCGCCAAAGGTACCCTCTTGCCACATTATATTTCAGGACAATTAGACCTTCGTTTTCTATTTCTATTCAAAGAGAATGATGCTGATATTTCACCAGTGTATTCAAAATATAAAATTATACGTAAAATGTATATTTAGTATAAAATTAGTTTTGTAGATTGAGAAAGCTGTTTTTGTTGTTGTTGTTCTTGTTGTTGTTGTGAGACCTTTAAATAGCTATTCAGGAAGCCAGATGACGTCTCCTGACTCCATCTTGCGACCTCATCTTATAAGAGGAAGCTCTTTTTAACTAATTCTCTTGAGTTGTTTTTATTTTAAATCATAAGTGAGTGTTAAATTGCTCAAATAATTTCTGCTTATTGTGAGATGATAGTATGTTTCCCTTTTGATCTGTAAGACCATATATATAAATTCGTTTGGCCACACCAACATCTTGCAATTAATAGCACATGCTCATTATATACTAATTTGCCAGTGTAGTCTGTGACTAGTCAGTACCAATCAAATGATCTTATTTTATGAGTTGGATATTACTTTCTCACTCTAATTTAAGGCCTCTTCACATTTTTCCACCAAAAGTTCTTCCATTTTTAATTCTTAGATATTCAGCTCTCAAAATATTATATCAGATATTTATATTAATTTAGACAAAGGAGAGATTTACAGAGAAGGCTATATCAGAAAAGTTGGGTTTAAAGTTGAAGTTAAGTCTTCTATTTGTGACTAGTGGATAGACAAAGGAAATACCCAATGAGATAAACTAACACATGGTTACATTGTAACTCTCGTATAAAAAAAAGGATGAAGGCTGTGTTCATGAGTAGGTGTCATTCATCATTTTGTTATGCATCCCCTAAGATCTTGGTAGGAACCTTTTCTGGTTGATGGTAACATTCAAGAGAGGCTATGAAGTAACGTTCATATTACTATCAAATTGCATCATGAACAGAGAAAGGATTCTGCACATAGATGTATGCGCTTGCATTAGAACATCTCTGAACAGTCTGGGCCAGAGCACTGAGCAGATCTTGGGTGGCAGCTCTGTCCCCAACCTCCAAGAATCCAGAGGAAGCAGGGGTCCCAGGCGGTTGAACTCAGGCAGTATCTTAGGTAAGCAGACAGCAGAGCCCGCCCTAAACAGGGAGTAACTGGGAACCAAAAGGACCCAGGAAGTCACTCCCGGCCTGGAACACTGGTTCCTTCCAGTCTGGGCCAGAGCACTGAGCAGATCTTGGGTGGCAGCTCTGTCCCCAACCTCCAAGAACCCAGAGGAAGTAGGGATCCCAGGCGCTCTAACTTGGACAGTGTCTTAGAAACTAGTTCCCAGATCTGAGGCCTGGATCAGACCTCTGCCAGGTCTGCTGTTGTGTGGACCCCAGATTCTACCTGAGACATACTGGAAGGTCCACTCAATCCAGAGCCACAGAGGAACAAATGAACTCAGAGCTTCAGAGAACATATCCTGAGATATTCTAGAGGAGACACTGCACCCAGAACAGCAGACACCTAGCTGGACTACTACCTTGGAGGCACCATATCCTGAGGCATCCTAGAGGTACCACTATAATCAGTACAGCTGGAAAAGATCACAGAGACATCTGGACCCTAGGAGATCAGACACAAGCTAGATAACTAGAAAGACAGGCTTCAGTCAGAGACAGCAAGTACAGGCAGCACTAGAGTTAACCAGATGGCAAAAGGCAAGAGCAAGAACATAAGCAACAGAAACCAAAGTTACATGGCATCATCAGAACCCAGCTCCCCCATCAGAGCAAGCCCTGAACACCCCATCACACCAGAAAAGCAGGAATCAGAATTAAAATCACTTCTCATGATGATGATAGAGGGCTTTAAGAAAGACATAAATAACGCTCTCAAAGAACTTAAGGAGAGCACTGGTAGACAGATAGAAACCCTTAAAGAGGAAACACAAAAATCCCTTAAGGAATTGCAAGAAAATGCAACCAAACGGGAAAAGGAATTAAACAGAACCATGCAGGATCTAAAAATGGAAGTAGAAACAATAAAGAAATCACAAAGGGACAATACCCTGGAGATAGAAAACCTAAAAAGATCAGGAGTCATAGACACAAGTATCACCAACAGAATACAAGAGATGGAAGAGAGAATCTCATGTGCAGAAGATACCATGGAAAACATTGACACAACTGTCAAAGAAAATGCAAAATACAAAAAGCTACTAACCCAAAATATACAAGAAATCCAAGACACAATGAGAAGGCCAAACCTAAGGATAATAGGTATAGATGAGGGGGAAGACTCCCAACTAAAAGGACCAGTAAATATCCTCAACAAAATTATAGAGGAAAACTTCCCTAACCTAAAGAAAGAGATGTCCATAAATAAACAAGAAGCTTACAGAACTCCAAATAGTTTAGACCAGAAAAGAAATACTTCCCGCCATATAATAGTCAAAACATCAAATGTACAAAACAAAGAAAAAATACTAAAAGCAGTAAGGGAAAAAGGCAAAGTAACGTATAAAGGCAGACCTATAAGAATTACACCAGACTTCTCACCAGAGACCATAAAAGCCAGAAGATCCTGGACCAATATCATACAGACCCTAAGAGAACACAAATGCCAGCCCAGACTACTATACCCAGCAAAACTGTCAATCATTATTGATGGAGAAACCAAAATATTCCATGGCAAATCCAAATTTACACAGTATCTCAACACAAATCCAGCACTTCAAAGAATAATTGGTGGAAAACTCCAACACAAGGAGGGAAACTATAACCTAGAAAAAGCAAGAAAGTAATCTTCCAAAAATCCCAAAAGAAGATAGTTACACAAACATATCTCCACGGATGTTAGCCCAAAAGCTTGGATTGGTGAAGACTCATCCCACAGACCACATGAAGCTCATGAAGAAGGACGACCAAGAGGGGATGCCTCAGTTCTACTTAGAACGAGAAACAAAAATGCTCAAGGGAGCAAATAGGGAAACAAAACATGGAACAGAAACTGAAGGAGGGGCCATCAGGAGACCATTCCACCTGGGTATTCACCCCATGTACAGTCACCTAATCTAAACACTGTTGTGGATGGCTGGAAGTGCATAATGTGAGGAACATGATATAGCTGTCTCCTTAGAGGTCAGCCAAAGACTAACACACTCAGAGGACAATGTTCACAATTAACCACTGATATGATCAGGGATTTCCCAATGGAGAACTTAGTGAGAGGACTGAAGGAACAGAAAGGGTTATTGACCCCAGGTGGAAAGCAACGATACCAAACAACCAGAGCCCCCCAGGGTCTAAACCACCAGCCTGGGAACACATAGGGAGGGACCCAAGACTCCAGAGGTATATGTAGGGGAGGATGGCCTTGTTGCACATAGGTGGGAGAGGAGTTTCTTGGTCCCATAAAAAAAAAATGAACACACAGTGGGGGGGGGGAAATGATGTGAGGGTGGGGAGAGGATAGTGGGGGGGGTAGATGCGGTCACTGCCTCATAGAAGCATGAGGAGGGGGATGGGATAGGAGGTTTCTGGGTGGTGGGAGGAAGTAGGCTAAGAGGATAAAATCTGAAATGTAAATACTACAACCAATTTTAACAAGCGGGGGGGAAAAAAGTCTTCAGAACCAACATCTTTAAAAAAAAATGTCAGCCCCCTGGGGGTGGGAAATTTTTTCTTTCTTGATACTAAAACTTGTTCTGAGAATTGTATATTGCAGAATACACAGCCTTGGTGTATCTACTCATCAAGCATACTGAGCAGACCTGCCCAAACCTCTGATGTCCTGGAATTCCATCTGGATTCAGTGAAGACATAGCATCAGAGGCTTATCAACTTACTCTTCCCCCCAACCCCTCTTCTAAAATCTCAACGCCCTTAATCAGCATGAAGAAGTTAAAGAAGAGTCAGCACCCCTATTCCCTGAGCTTGGGGACTAATGTGGTTAATAATGGTCTGTCTTTCTAGGGACAAGTAGTGGTTTTGTTGGAACAGGGGGGATTAGCTAGGACTTATTGCATAGCCATAACCTATTGGTAGAAATCTGTATAATTATTATCAAGATGAAGTTATAATTTCTTAAATGGTACAAAATTTACTTTGATCTCAAATTTAAGGTTTTCATTGGTACGAGCCTCTTATTAATATAAAAATGAGATGAATATTGATACTCTCATGGGCATTGTGCCTGTATAACACATTTAGGAATACAATGCCTAGACCCAGCCCTTTTTTAACCTTTTTAACTGATTTGGGACGCTTAACCTATGAGTTAAGGGACTATAGCAAATTCATATTTTTGAGTTTATTGTTAGGGTGTTTCCCATATTTTATTTAGAAATAGCTGAGAGGAGTGAACAGACAACAGTCCAGGTTACCTTGCATGGATAGTTGGTTTTCAAAACATCAGAAGTCCATAGAACTGACGCTACAAATATTTATATATTAATGTTCATATTGATTAGAGACCTGTCTGCTCCTGACAGCTTCCTGTCGTGGATTCTAAGAAGAAATTGAGCATCCTTGGAGTTACTCCAGTTGTGTGGTAACAGCCACTAGGCAAGAATTGCCTCTCTCCATCTACAGACAAATTACTGTCCAGAAAAGGACACACATGCAGAATAGTCGACAGATTATATCTGCCTAGACAGAGTAATCAGTCCTTAATAATCCTGCATCACCAAGGTCTGTCAGATGATTCTGGGCCAGAAGGCTGAAGATTTGATGCTCCAACGTTCGGTAGTATAGGGGCTTTTCAGGTGTTCAGAGGTCTCTATAAATTGGCTAAGTTTTAGAAGCTATGCTTTGTGCTTCCCACAATTATAGTTAACTCAGTCATTCTGGATTTCTGATGGGGTTGAAAACTTACAGTTATTTACCATAAGAGAAAAGATTTGAGTGGATGGTCGTCAGCTGACATTCATCCTAAAGCCAGGTTCAGAACTAAATGTTTTAGTTAGGATAAATGACAGAGGTGCTGGTTAGTCAACAAAAGGATGGACGGGGTATTAGGACTATCTTGTACATCACTGGTACAAATTGGCATAATTATGCTCTAATTGTATTTTGAGAGAAAAGTTTCATTTTAACAGGAAGGGTGATGTGTAGGAGAAGCTAAGGTAGGAGGAGTGCTGAGAGGAAGAAAAGGAGTAAGAAGAGGAGAAGGAGGAGAGGAGAAGCTAGGTGATGAAAGAGAGAAAGTGGGGAGACAGGGAGGCAGATATTCATGTATCTCCACCAGTCAAAGATAGTTGTTATATCTAGGTCGGTCAGTGGGTTACACCTCTGATTGAACAATTCCAAACTTATAACGCTTATGATTAACATTATTTTAAAAAAATGTATAAATGCAAAAAGGAAAAGGGGGCATGGGATAGGGGTTTTCTAAGGGGGGGGAATGGGGAAAGGGGATGGCATCTGAAGTGTAAATAAAATATCTAATAAAAACAAAAAAACAAAAAAACAAACAAACAAACAAAAAGAACATCTCTGAACACAATGGAAAAAGGACCATTTTCATGGTGTGTCGCACACATTATTTGAGAACGCCATTTCTCTAAGAGAAATTCACAGACGAACTGAAAGAAGACTACGAGCTTGGAGCCATACACATATACTTTAAAATATTCAAAAGGCAAAAGATGAGAATTTTGGGACCCATATTTTTTTTTGCCATATTTTGGTGGTACAAAAACAAAACACCCCCTATAACCCTGGATACCTAGCACAGTTTTTCTTGAAGTTTCAAGTGTGGTAGTTTGAGGAAGTTGATCAGCTCAGGCCTGTGAGCAGTTTTACTATTGGTAACATTCTCTTCCCATTCCTAAGGGTAGCACCATGTCTAACCTGCTATTGTTGAATTTGATGACCCTGTGGCGCATACACTCCCACTGCCTTTCACCCTGTACCATCTCTGAAGTACAGATTCCTCCTGTGGAAGGTGACAGAGGAGAAACAGCCTGTGCCAGCTGCTAAGCTTTTCAGGTACAATAGCAGTGGTTTATAACAATTTCTGTACATGTTAGGAAGCAAATCTCTATTGTAAGTAGCCCTGCAAGCCCAAAACTTTAGGTGGTTCAGAAAAAGCATGAGTTTTAGGAATAGGTGATATGGGGCTGAGAGCATTGTAAGTCTAATGTTGAATTATTTCTAGGTCTCTTAAATATAGCATTGGTTATGGATCGTATGTTTTGATTTTGAAAGAGATGGAAAAGATATTTATTCCCAGTTAATTTCTATTTCCCTGCTTGTCCCATGGGATCACAGAATTGGCAGACTGTATAGACTTCTGTCATCATTCAGTGTCTTCAGGTTCAACTTAGGAAAGTAGAGGTAATGATGGCCAGAGAGAATTATGAGGAGGCTGATGTGAGCCTGTGGAGTCTTCAATGTCTTCCAGACCAATTTCGAGGGGTGGCAGTTACACACAAAGAACCTCATTTGCATTTTTAAAAGTTCATCAATACTCTTTCAGGTAGTAGTTACTCTTCTGGGAAGGTCTTGGGCTGGCAAGTAACGAAAGCAGAAAAGGACGTGTGTAGCCAGTCCTGATATTACGGAAGAAGAGAGACTGAACTCTGGGTCTGCAGTCACGGTGCAGCAAAGACGTGGATGGAAAGTGACAAAAACACCCAAGTGCTTCATTTTTATGATAACACGAACCCATATGTTCAAAGTAATTGGTGTGACAATCAGAATCTTTGTTTCCATCTGGACATGTGCATTGTCAACACTTCCCGGTTTTGAAGACAAAACCTTCCCTGGGTTTTTGTAGCTTGCTAAGACCTTTGGAGTTCAGTCATCTCCTCTCCTGTAACTGGTGTTGTTGGTGCTCCAGTAATACACTTCTGATGACATCATGATTCTTCATCTTTAAATCTTACCGAACTCAGTACAGAAGCTCTGCTGACAGAAATCCTCCTCACCTTGCATTTCCGCTACCTCATTTGAAAAACTACTGTCAAATACTTCAAGTAGGAAAAAAAAAACCCCAGGAGAATTAGGTGATAATATTATTCAGTGATATCTATTGAGAGCATTTATCTAATCAAAACAATCCATGTAACACCTGGTATGTATCCATCACTTGTCCCAGCTGGTGCAGCTGGAGGTGGCCCGGCTAGAGCCCTCAAAAATGGCTAGAGCCCTCAAAAACGCTTTGCTGAGTCCTGTCTCTGTGGTGCTTTGAGTCAGAAGGTAAGGGGTGAAGGGGGCCAAGCCAGCCTGCCTCAGCAGGATCTCTGTGCTCCTTGGAACTTCACTTTGATGTGCTCTGCCTTTGAAGTAGATCCTTCCTTGTTAGGCTCCCTTCCTCACCAATCCCTTTCTTAGCTCCCCTTGTTCTTGGAGGAAGGAGAGCCCTCTGATAATTGGTTCTTTGAGGGGGTGAGAAGAAATATGGGGAAGAGAACAAAGACACATACACACACACACACACACACACACACACACAGAGAGAGAGAGAGAGAGAGAGAGAGAGAGAGAGAGAGAGAGAGAGAGAGAGAGAGAAAGAGAGAGACTGTTTCTTGCCTATATTTAGTTGAAATAAAACAAAATAGTCTAAAATAAATAAAACCATTGAAATAAGCAGTCAGTTTCTGTAAAGCTGTTTACAGTGGCTGCTGTTTTTATAAAGACAAAGGTATCTTATATTTGTCTCCTGATTCCTAGGATTGTTCAGAGTTGCCTAGAAAGCTGTTTGCTGAGGTTTCCATTTTAAAACACTATTTTAAAATAAATCAGAGCCTGCTCATGCATCTTTAGTTCACGATTAGAAACGTTTTCATAGTATGGAGGCACACTATGGCCAATGCCCTCATCTCTACAATTGGATTAAGGTTATTATGAGGAGAAAATGAGCTAATATTTATAAGTCCTTAAAAGTATGCCTAGGAAAGTAAATGCTATTTGTTTATTAAATTAAATAAAAATGCTTTTAAGATAAAATACATAACCAGAATAAAATAAATTATAACACGAGAAATTAAACCCTGAGTTGTTACGCAATGCTGAGCTAAATGTCACCTAAAATGTCAGGTCACATCCTCTACAGAAGCTGGCACCTTGCACCCCAATGCTGTAGTTAAATAGTGCAGATTCCATGCCAGCACCATCTCTTGCAGATAACCCCAGTTTTTGTTTCCATGGTGCTAAGGAGGATACTTGTTCTTAGCTACCATATGGTGACTGCCCGACTGTCCTTTTTGTTTTAAATACAGTCCTCCAGTAATGGGAACCAGAGAAAATCTACCAGGAGCTTGGTAAGAAGCATCACTTGGCTCCTTTTCAGGTTTTAGGAAGAAAGTGAAGTTGGTTTAGAGTCCTTGTCATTGTCCTATGTTTCTGTTGAGTCTTCCCCTGTGTAGTGGAGAAGTGGTACCAGGGTGAACCAGATGTTCTGCTGACTGATGTGGTACATCAATCACCACTCTTTCAATAGAACTTGATCAGGAATAGCCCAGTGATGGATTTTTTGATGCTGTCTGCCCCCACCCCACCCCCACCCCCACATGCAAAAGGCTCAGAGTACTAGTGTTTAGAAATCTGCTCATGGCTGAGGGTCACATCATTACTATCCATAAGCACAGCCTTTTCCTTGCAACTCAGTTTACGGCTGCAATTCAGGGTTGCAGAACTGAGGTGCCAACCACCTACTGTGGCAGAAGAACTTTGGTGAAAAACCTTGTTATAGAGCTTTCTAAACGTACAGTTTTCTGGTTACCAAGCCAACCAATTATTGATGTTTCCAGACAGGATGTCTGCAGAAATGAGTTAGGGCTAAAATTCAGAGGAAACTACCAGGTCAGTGCACTCACGGTCCTGAGGATGTCCAGTCTAAATTCCAAGAAGTCTAAGGTGAAAAAACAAATTGTGGTAGTATTGACAGCCTTTAGGCTGCTGTTTTAGAACCAAAGACAATTGTTTTTCTTCACTTTGTACCACGAGTGCTCAGGGTAAGAGTTAAATGTAATTAGGGACTTTGGTGTTCATTCATGTCCATATCCACGGATGTATTAATGCCCTATGACCTAAGTCATATTGTGTTTCTAAGGGCTATTGGTTTCAATATCTCTTGATTGACAGTTGCTTTTTAGAATGTCTCTCGCTTTGGAATTCTTAAGACATTTTCCAGTCAGTCAGGATCTGCTCCTTGAGCAGCGATGATCCTGGTTGAGACACATGTTGGGTAATCTGCAATTCTATTCACTTGTGTTATCACTTGTTTCAAGTGCTTCCTCCTAGTCCTCTTCCTTCTAAAAATTACTCCTCAACTTCATCACAGACACAGACACACACACACATTTTGTAGAGGAAGACTTTGAAACTATGTAAATCTTCTATTGTTTTAATTTTTTATTATTTTCATTTTTCTTCATAGTTTGCTGTTTTATGCTATGGTGGATGGTATATCAATATAATTTATTTTTGCACTGAAATATGCTCATTTTTTCCTGGTATCTTCTGCCTCACAGTTTCAGGTCTCCATCATTCTTTGAATATGCCGTTTGTTGATTGGACAGAATGTTCAAGACTCATTTATATTTTCCATGTTCCAGAGTAGTTATTAGCCATTTCTCCACAGACTGTTGGTACCGTTAGTGAAAAATAGGATGTAGAAGACAACATTTTGGCATTATATGAATTTTTCTGAGAAAACTATTCACCTAACTAAAGAAGTAAATGACAGTTCAAAGAAAGAATTCCATATCAGCCCATCTTGTATTGATGAGTTATGAGTTTATTTACAGGAGCACGGGTGACTTCAATGAAGTTACAAAACTAAGACATCTGCTGGGTAATGTATGGGCAGCTACACTACTAAATAGTCTCACCCTCAGCATGCATGACTCAAGAAAATTCCTATCATTGAAGAGCCTCCTGATCAACTCTGGACAGTTCTACTACTTTGTACTCATTCCAAGGGAGTGGAAGCCTTTGAGAGCATCTAATCAGTTACCAGAACTCATCAATACTGCTCCTTCCCTTCAGGAAGAAATAATAATAAATCCCATGTTGTGAGGGTCTCAGTTGAGTGGTTACAACTGCCCTCATTCAAGACATCAGTGGCCTATTATTGAGAAAACAGATACACAACATTGGGCACTAGTTGTGCCCATTGCTATGGGTGTGTACTATTCTCAGAATCTCTCAGCAGACACTCCACGTTTACCTAGGTGCCTATCCCTAGAACTAGCTGACTCACTCACTGGCTATGCACACTCATACATCCTAGTTTACCTTTCCAATTTTAATTTAAGTATGTGGGTTCACTTTAGTTTTCTCAGATTTTGTATCCATGATTTTCTCTGCTTGGATAGCTTCTATACATATGGACTCAACTAACATTAAGTTGAAACTATTTCTTTGTACTTAAAATTCACAGCATTTTAGCTCTTGCCAGAATCCCCTAGAATATTTACTATAAACAAAATTTTCATTTCATTTATGTTGCACCAAAAAAAAAAAAGTACTGTGGAGATAATTTTAAAGGAATAAGTATGTAGGCTGAATGCAAATGCCATACCATTTAAAACACCATTGGATTTTCATATCAGTTGGTGGGTTGCATGTTGTGGTAATGATACATATAGATGTTTGTCCTGGAACTAACCCTCCAGCTATCCAAAGTCACCTTTGCTTACAATTCCAAAGGGCCATCCATGAGTTACTATGATAATAAAGAAATGGTCAACCTAATTGTGAAATTCCTGTTAAAAATATAAGACTATAATTTAAGAGCAATACACTATATGAATAATAATAAGGAGTTTAAAAAGGAAAAACTCATGATGGGTACTAAGTCTCTAAGCTGATTGTACTTTACCTGGGAAAATTCTAAGCAGAAGTTAGTTACAACCAACTTGTCTTTTAATTATTGACAGCCTTTATTTAAAAGGAAATTTCAAAAGCCTGTAAAATTTAGCTGCAAATGAGTTCATTCACAAAGCATAAGCACAGGGTTCTGTTCCTTGTTCATTATGATCAATAATTCTATTGATTTCTGAAATGACACAGGAACGAAGAACAAAGGTTACTTAGAGTGAAACCTGCCTTGCACTTTTCACTTAGATCACCTTCCATGTCTTTTCACCTTCGTGTTATCTTTTAAATATTTAATGTTAACTGGGAAAGCAATCAGAGAAATAATCTAATTTTTGTTAGAAAGAATATATTTCTGGATACAGAATGTATTGCATGATCTGCATTAAAATGGTGTGGAAACGGTCATTTGTGAACACACGCCCTTACAGTTGCTTACCTGCTTGTCATTGTGTATACATTCCTGGCACAACCTTGATGACTGCCAAATCAGAGATGCTGCTTTGAACACCATTTCTCAGATATTTTGTTCTTAGAAGAGAAGCATTTAACCACACACTAAAGAGTCAAGGAATGATGCTGAAGAATGAGCTTGCTTTCCAAAGACAAAGGTTGTGTAGACTCATGGAAGTCAACCAAATTTAATTTCTGTAGCAGAATTAATTTCTTCAATGTCTAAAGAAAAAAAAAAGCATTTGATTTCTTTAATGTCCCAAAGCCTATGTCAAACTTAAAATATTCATTCTTTTAGACCACAGGTCCCTACTATTCTAAGAATAGTTCCACGCTTAAAAAAAAAAAAAAATACAAGTATTAAAATAATGTGTTTTGTATTACTCAAGCAAAACTTTACTAAAATATAATTTTGGGAGATTTAATCTCTGACTTTTTTGTTACATTAATCAGAAAAATAGTTGTTAAAATCAGTCAAGTTTCTATTTTAGGCTCTGGAGCAATTGAAGAATTAAGACAAATTTTGCAGTAAAGCAGCCTGCCCTTGGCTTTTATCAGGTCTTTTTCTCTGTCTGCTTTGCATGTATTATGCCACAAATTATCATCTCCAATCTGAGACACAGACATTTTTATCATTCTATCATTTAAGTAAGAAATCTGAGGTTAGTTAGCTCTGGTGAATATGACTGGTGAATGATTGGAAGACAGTGGTCTGAGTCTATGACCCATGTCTGTAATCTTATTCTGCAGAGATGAATGAGTTATTGAAGGACACAGAATCCTGATTTGGTTGCTACAAATTGCATACAGGTGTTGAAAGGACACTATACAGTGATTATCAGCGAGTAAAAAATAATATGTAACTGCAAAAATAGCAACAAAGAAAATAGAACCCAACATCTTCAAGGTTTTGTTACTTTGGCAATGTTAAATTGATCATACTTTACAAAGGACATTGAAAATAAAAAGTGTCATTCTGATAAACTGGCTATCCTTTGGTGTTTAGTGTAGACTCATAAGCAAAGGGACAAATTTTGTAGGCTGACATACCTCATTGTGATTCTGTGTGTAGTGCTGCTCTCTGCGTTTTGGAAGTGACAGTTTCTCTAAGCCTCCTTTGGTTTACCTGTGACAAATAATAGATAATAGTTAATATGCTTACCATGTTGATTTAGGATAGGACGGGCTAACTTTGGCTTACTTGATTAGTTTGTCTTGTGCCTACCCCTATTCCCTCAAACTCCTGCTCTCATTGTTCTGTTTCTGGCTATTGGCTGCCCAAAGCATTTACTTTATTAACAATCTTTAAGACGTCTTTCTTCTTGCAGGGTGCAAAATTCATCCTTATTTCCTCATCAAAATTTGGATTTGTTCTGGTGAAGGCTGAGCAATTTGAGTTTCATATCAATCAAGCCTCAGAGGGGTGTTGGCATCCTAAAAGCAAGTATTGTTCAAATGTATTGTTTACATACTATCACTCTGTGAGATAGTGTGAAAAGTTCTAACTGTGTTCTGTTAGAGAGAATGCTCCCCTCTCCTGTACACCTTCCCCCCACTTGTGATCCCTTCAGAGCACAGACTCTTTTAAGGGGGTCTGTGTTGAGGTGTTTTTTTTTTTTTTTTTGCCAAGTATATGCTTTGTAGAGTGCAGTATGGTAAGGTGGGAGGGGTGCTTTGGCAGGACCATGCTGACGAATCTCTTCTCCCTGAGGTACCAGCCATACGATGGGTATAGTGTAGAAGAGAGTTTATTTAGGACATAGGAAGGAGAGTTGAGAAGGGAGGAGAGAGAGAGAGAGAGAGAGAGAGAGAGAGAGAGAGAGAGAGAAGAGGAGAGGAGAGGAGAGGAGAGGAGAGGAGAGGAGAGGAGAGGAGAGGAGAGGAGAGGAGAGGAGAGGAGAGGAGAGGAGAGGAGAGGAGAGGAGAGGAGAGGAGAGGAGAGGAGGAGAGGAGGCTGGCCAGGAACACTTGGAGAGAGAAACAGGTGGTAGGGAAAAATTGGAGGGTTAGGCAGAGAAGAGAGTCAGAGAGAGAGAAGGGGCAGAGAGTGCAAGCCAGGCTTACCTGGCTGTTTCCAGGTAACTGTTGGGTGGAGCCTAAAAGGAATGCTAACAGTCTGATTAGGTCCTAGAAAAGCAGAAGGCAGAGAGAGTTAGAAATTGAAATCCAACCCTGTGACAGAAATGCCCCTCAGGAGAATTAGCATAGCACAGAAGAGGGAGAGAAACACAAAAACCATGAAAGAAGGGGCAGATCATGCCATTTAAGAAATTGTTTTGAATCTGCAATTTCCTGTTAACAGATGGCAGGATTGACGCCCCTAAGACTGCAGCTTCAGTGGGAAAAACCAGCTCAGTGCTCAGAAACAAATGGTACAGTCAAAGCAGCCAAGCAGACTCCTTTTGACTAATGTGATACTGATAGCCTTGAGGAGGTATAGGTACCACTTCCCCATGAGCATCGAGAAAGCCTGCTGGGAGCATAAACTTTGGGTGACGTGACGTCTTTAAGATTCTTATTGATGGATTGATAGCTCGATTGGTTGATTTATATGTGCTGTATGTAGAAGCAGAACACAAATGGATGCCATAGCAGGATGTTGCCTGTTTTCTATCACTCTGCTTGGCCAGTGAGATCTTAGCATCATTCTCTATTCTATATCCAGAGCTGGAGAAACAGGCAGGAAGCCTTGAATGTCCTTTGTATATGGGTGATGGTGATTTGATCTTAGGTCCCAATGCTTGCAAAGTCACCTGCAGGGACGACCTCAGTTTCCAAACCTCAGTTATGATAGGGTGGCTTCAGATCTTGTTTCTGAGTTCTTTAGGTTGCTTTCACAGTTTACGGTTGTATTGTTTAGGATGAGGATTGTTAGTTGGCAGTATATGTATGTGTGTGTCTATGTGTCTGTGTGTATATGTGTGAGTATGTGTTTGTTCATGTGTGTATGAGTATGTTAGCATATAGGTCTGTCTAATCCCTACGTTAGTATTATTTTCCTAGTATTTGTGGCCTCCCTCATTGTGTTCTGAAAAATCTTTGTTTAATTCTGTGTCATCATCAACTGTACTTTGTGATTATATTTGTGACCTTGATCTTATCATTCAGTTTTTGTGTCTCAGTACCTCTTTTGATAAAGCAAAATGCATTCCGTTGACACTCTTTAGAGAACGATGCATATTCATTGTTATTTGTGAAAGACTTACACAATTGTATGAATTGTAATACTCGAGAGGCACTCAAACAAAAATATAGCACTAGAAACTCTACTTTTGTGTAAGTTTTTTTTAAACCAGACAATTAGCTGGAGTGTAAATCACCATAAATGGTTACTATATATGTGAATATGTTATGTTAGGTTTTATATCTTGTAAACAGTTCTGATTAATTTTCCATCAGAACAAATGGTAAGTATATGCCTAGTGGATTTGACATCCACATATGAATCAGCTAGATGAAATATGTTGTGTCCCAGTTGTTCTAATTCTAGGGAAATTAAAATGTCTTTTAGTAAAATATATAGTTAAATGCCAGGATCCATCAGTTATTTCAAGAAATCTTCAAACAACTCCAGCTAACATACACTTATTAAACTTTTGAGTGCCACACTCTTTGCTGAACACTGGAGCTATCGTATAAAGAAGGCTCATTTGCTGATGATTTTACTACTTATCTGGAAAACAGAACAGTGTGGTCAGTAACTATGATACTATAAGAAATAGCTTCTGTTTAAAAAATCATCACTAACTAATAGTTTCCTTTGAAGATTTCGGTGATGAGAATCACGTCAGAAATATATATTAAAAAACACTTTGCAATCACTGCCAATACAACATACCTGCTAAACATTTTAGAATAATATATGTGACATATTTTTTTTTTTTACCTCCAAAGTGACTAAGGTCTATCTAGAGCTATATTGTGAAATATTGACTGAAGTTAAATAACAACACCCTCTGCTTTCTTTGGAGATGAAGAACGTCTCATGGAGTATCGTGTTTCATTTCTGAAATGGAGTTATTGTTCAGTAAATACTTGGAAGAATGCTAGTCTAATGAACAAATGACATGATTTTAAATTAGTAGTAAGTTCACATGAATTAGTATGTCATTGAGGATGGTGACATTAGGCAGGGACTGCAGGTAAAAGGAACGACAAATTTGTGTTAGACAGAGATCTTATCTAAAATGTATTTTCCTTTGCACACATACATAAATACACACACAGACAGGTACACATACACACACAAACACAAATATACACAAATATATATAGATACAAACACACACATATATACATATACACATGTACACATATACACACTTATAAACATATACATACATATACACACAAGTATGCAAAAATACAGCACACACACAGACACATAGTGACACGCAAAGACACATATATACACATATGCCTTGGAATACTCAGACACACATTCATATACATATACACACACATACACACATATACATATAAATACACACAAACACAGTAAAACACATACATACCAGGACACAATAAATAGACATAAATGTACGCATACATACATACATACATACACATACATATACACACATTCAACAAACATATGCACGTACACACACATACACACATGTATACATACACACTCATTACAGGTGAGCTCAGAGACTGATCAGTCATGGACACAAGCATGTACAAAAACATGGAACTTGAAAACCTTTTGCAGCTCTTTGGTTTCCTATGTAATGGTGTAGTGTGGGGAAGCATTAGAAGATGAGGCAAAAATAGGATGCTGGGAAATTTCCACTTATGTGCAGCTAAGTTGATGCTCCCTCATTTAAAAAAGTTACCCAATAAAGCAGAAAGCTGAGAATGTAGAACTATGGTTGGCAAAACAAACCTACCAAAGAGAACCCCCTGAAAGCCCCTGTAACTAAGAAACGGTACTGATGAGAGAATGAAATCAATGATTGGGAATATACTAAAAAAGGACCCTTCTGTCGGAGTGCTTGAGGCCTGTGGACAGAAAACTGCAAAGTAAGCGGAACTCTGCAGCTTGTCTGGAAGCCATTGCAGGGGGGATGTAAGTTTGACGGACAGGGAAGAAAGACGGTACTTGGGAAATGGTCCGTATGCACTCTGCAGGTACTGGTGCCCAAGGAAACAGCAGTATAGGCCACAATAGTTGGGTCACTTCACCTATAGTACAATGACTAAGTGGCCCCCCCAAAAAATCAAGAGTGACACAAAGATGGAAAGAAACAGGAGTGGTGGGCAAAAATTGTTCACCTGCTAAACGAGTGTTAAGAAGACTCTCATTACATCATGGAGTCATAAAATTTTCAACCATTAGAAAAATAAATCAAGATGCAGAAAACACAGCGTCAGCTTACAATCACATGGTCCCATCTCGAGCTTGCACTGGCTCCTTAGCAGTGTAGGGAAGTGGATGTTCTTACATCTTCCTTGCTGTCAGTTTAATAGGGAGAAATGAGACGGATATGCCCTCCGCTTGGTTCCCTTACATTTTAGCATGCTGTCTGCTTTCCTTCTGGGTCCTGGAGAAGTTGGGATCTTTGTTCTAGGAGTTTCTCTTGAAGAAGTTATGGGAGATTCATTCAAAGAATCGTGTGTAGAGAAGGATATTACCTGTCTTAGTAAAATAATCAAAACTATCAGAAATATCAAAAAAAGAATTAGGCGTGCTGTGTCTCTGTTACACCTAGGCTATGGAGCAGTCAAGTGGAAATCATGTTTTCTCACAAAGAAATTATCAATCTTTTTCTCTACTTTTATGTATAATCAAATAATAAAGTTGTAAAACTTAAAATGGACTTAGAGAACTCTGAGGTTCTTTTGGTGGTGAAGCAAAGATGACAATATTGTAAATGCCCTGTGTATGTGACTCAAGATATATAAGCCAAATAACCCCTTCCCCAAATAAAGAGATAAAGAAAAAAAATAAAATAAATCAAAAATATAATTTGCATATAATAACCCCCTTAAAAGCATGCCTTTCAGTGGTTTTGTTGTGTTTTAATTCATTTCTTTTTCTCTTACATGTTTGAGTGTATTGCTTGCATATGTGTATGTACATGATCATTTGCATGCAATGCCAACCAAAATCAGAATATGGATCTCCCGGAACTAGTTATGGATGGTGTCTTAGTTAGGGTTTTACTGCTGTGAACAGACACCATGACCAAGGCAAGTCTTATATAGGACAACATTTAATTGAAGCTGGCTTACAGGTTCAGAGGTTCAGTCCATTATCATCAAGGTGGGAGTATGGCAGTGTCCAGGCAGGCATGGGCTGGAGGAACTGAGAGTTCTACATCTTTATCTGAAGGCTGCTAGAAGAATACTGACTTCCAGGCAGCTAGGATGAGGATCTTAAAGCCCACACCCACAGTGACACACCTACTCCAACAAGGCCACACCTCCCAACAATGTCACTCCCTGGTACAAGCATATACAAACCATTCCATATGGCTACCTATTTCTGAAACTGACTGTCAAGGGAGGGGTGGATAGCCAGAGGAGGAGAGCTTTTCTTGCACTAATTATTGGACCAATTAATTTGCCTAATTCTCATTGGGTTTTTTTTTTTTTCCTTTTAATCTATACGTACTGAAGGAATTGTGGGTTGTAATGACATTTTTAGTGAATTCAGCCGGGAAGCCCTGAGAAGAGTCTTCTTTCTGAGATTGGGAAAAAGACCATCAGGAGAGTGAATTCGACTAATTTTCTACAATGAGGAGAAAGAAGTTCAGGAAATTTTGTTTCATGAAAACTCCAAGGCTTCATCTGTTTGCTGGGAAGGGAGTTTATGGGTTCCTGGAGAAGCTGAGTATTTGAAGCCGCTGGGCAGAGGGTTGGGAATGAACGACGGGACACATGTACCTGGTTAGTAAGTGCGCAGAAGAGTAAATGGCCATCAAACTGCCCATGGGTTTCTTGCCACTCACTGTGCGTATGACCGTGAGCACTTTCCCTGGGTACATTATCAGAGAGTCTGAAAGAAATAAAAGAAAAAAATGTAAAAGAATCTGGGGTGCCACATTTTTTTTGTCAGTCAAGTAAGTACTTTACCTTGTCCAGTCCCTTGAAGTCTGGGGTTAAAGTTTTAATTTTGCTTTGCTAGGCTTCATTACCCATAAAGACAGGGCATCTGCATATTTAGAATGGAGAATAATGTGCTCCTAACTGGATAGCAGACAAACTGCTCACCCCTGCTCCAAAGGGGAGAAAGATTTCCTAAAGAAATTCAGGCTTAAGAGGTCTTTAAAAGAATGGTAAAATGTGGGTGTTTTTGTCAAAGGAGAGGGAAAGACCAAAGGAACTTCGAACTACACTGGACTGGCCAATCCAGGCTAATTTTTTCACTTTGGCCTTGACCAGTGAGTCAGCATGCTTGGAATCTCCCTGTGAGTTAAATCTCTTCCTCAACTTGTCCACAAATAATGTTGTGTGGGAGCAAGCTGGAAGGAGGGGATTGAGCGAGCGCTTGCTTTCCTTCTCATCAGCTCCTCTTCATCCCGCTCCCTCACTTCCTGAGCAGCTGCTACAGCTTTAGCTGCCTCCATTCCTCAAGCAGGAACTCAGGGAAGGAGGGGACAGTGGTCTGAGGTTGGCAGGAAGCACACGGTTGAAAGGAAAGCACATGAAGGGACAATAGACAAAGACTGAAAAAAAGAGAGAGCTTTGAATAGGAGCGATAGATTTGAATAAAAATGGAATAGGGAGGCAATAGAGGGGAGCTTGTAAAAAGAGAAAAGAATACTCAGGACTGTGGAAAAATGAAATAAGTCAGGGTTAGAGAAGATGAGCATGATAGAGAGTGTCATTCAGAAGTTGCCCCTCACTCTACTCTGAGAGCAAATAGGCATGATGCCCTTTTAAGAACATCCCTTCTTACTTCTTCTTTACAAACAAGGGAAGAATTATTTCAAGGCACACTTTCATGCCAGGATACCCATGTTAGTGATCAATACACAAGAGGCTAATGTTAATGTTATTTTTTTTAATCTTTCAGCTGAGAACGACTTAATAATAAACAAACAGGTAAAACTTACCTTGATGTAGAAACGACCATCTTGAATTATTTTAAATTCCGAAGGAAAAAAATCTTTTATTAATGTGCCTGTTATACATTTCTTTCATAACTCAAACTAGTGATTATAACATCTAGGTCAAGAACAGCTATGGTAAGTTATCTGTGAATTTTTATGTAGCTGGTTGCTGTATAATAGAAAATAGTTTCTATGTGTAAATGAATAAGTAAGGGAGGGGCTGGCATGAATGTCTGTCTTTCATGTGCTATACATACTGATCTTTGTAATGGGCCCGAAAATCAGGGCGAGAAGTATCCTGTTCCCTGTTGCCTGTTCCCTTTTTCTTCTCATTCTCTTTTATATGGTATTTCATTTTTCTCTTATCTCTAATGAATAAAACATGTTGCACAAACAGATGCATGAATTATGTGTGTTTTGAGGGTACAAAGGACCAAATGTATCAAGTGGTGCCATTTTAAATGAAGATGAAGAAATCCCAGGTTAACACTGTGATGATCATAGTTCTCTTGTACAGGTGTCATTAGCTTGATCCTTACCCTACTCCTGTGACATATGATCAGTTCTCCTCTCCAGAGATGTTCTCAAGCTTGAAAAATGCATAATCAAGAATGTGTTTGTGGAGGAAAAGCAGTTAGGAGGTTAAGCCAACCTCAAAATTATAAAGCCAGAAATGGAATGAATGCCCGCTGAGTGGGAGGATATCTGGGGGTTTAACAAGTAAATTTCTCAAGGATCACTAAAGATTATAAGGAGGAGTTAAAATGAATGGACTTCTTATATGGAATGTGTAACCCAAAGCCCTAGCTTTTGTAGAGACCACACTGTTATTCAAGACATAAAGAATTATTTTATGGAAGCAACAATGTATTCCAGAGTAAGATTCTGATGGGTGATCTAGAAAGGCTTCAAGGAGAAGACATACTTAACAGGTATAGAAATGTTCTGTAAAAATCTTGGGTGAGAGGTCAAGGGATTTCAGGAGGAAGACAATGTGTGCAGAAATATTAAGACACATCTGAAAGCATAAACTCTGTTCTGTGTATTGGAATGTGAGTTTTTATGGCCATAGGTGGTAAGAGATGAAGTTGAAGAGATTTGTTATAACTGCTATTTATTGGAAGATTAACGAATGCCAGACATTATATAAGTAATTGTTGCAATTAAGTTGTAACTGCATTGATCATCAGAGAATAGTCAATATCAAGAAGGCTGAATATGAAATCCTGGTGAATACTGACATGTAAAAGCTAGTCAAGAAACAAAAAACCAAAATACAATCAGAGCTATTACAGAAACAATAAACAATCAGCACCACAGACTAGAGGAACTAATTTAAGAAGGTTGCTGTGAGTGGTAAGGCCAAGTTTCAATAGCTTGAGGTGCTAAAAGAGAGAACCCTGAGGAAGCCACTGTGGACATATTGAGAAAGGATTTTCATTTCAACTTTGGAAATTGAGATGTTAGCAGAGAAAGTTTTAGTGATTTTTAAAGAGCAAGTGGAACCAGTAGAGTAATGGTTGCTACTGAGGATTAATGGTTCTTCCAGGAAGAAAATGGGAGAGTGACTCAAGGTGTCAATAAGACACCTAGGCATTGTTAGAGATGCAGAGATCAATAAAGACAAAAGGATAGCCCAAGCAGCCCAGTATCTGAGGGGTGGGGTTGTATGAGCAGGTGAAGGAAATTTGTTGTGGTTGGGTGGGGCTACAGGAGCAGGTGAAGGAGATTTGGTGTGTATGTGTGTGTGGGGGGGACTACATGAGCAGGTGAAGGAGATGGCTCTAGCAGGGATAGGTTCACAAAGGCAGAAAGGACAAGTACATGTTCGTGTTACTCTCAGTACCATTTCATTGTATCCCTTCTGGTTTCCATACAGGTAAAGAAGGGGCTGTAATTGGGTTATTAAATATCTCCCAAAGCCCAACAGGGACTTAGCACTCATTGTGGCCCTTCTGGGAGATGATGGAAACTATAAGAGGGCCTTGTGGCCAACTTGTTTGACACTGGGGTTTGGGGGAGGCATGGCCTTAACTGGGACACTGGGACTCGGGCCTCTTTTTGTTCTCTGACATGCTGTCTAATTATGAGAAGAGTGGCTTTGAGCTGCCACTTTCTCTTCTCTGGTACTAAGGTATGTGATACCTTACATTCCTTAAAAGGTGACTGCTTTTAGACTTGAACCTCTGAATCAAGAAATAAACAGGAAGGAAAAAAATCCAATCAACCAACAATACCCCACAGAAAACAACTGTTTTTCTCTTCATAGGTTGGAATTTTAGGTACCTGATTTTTTTCTTATAGTAACTGAATTTGGTTTTGTAGATTTTTTTTTTTTAAAACCAATATGGACTATTTATTGTTGTTGTTAATTATTATTTTAGGCAAGGAAACAAGCCAGCAAATTTCAGAACGTGGAACATGCTTTGTTAGGACTGGCTTCATGAGTGAGAACCCAAACAGGAAGGACACGATGTTACTTAGGTGCTTTGGCATGCAGTAAAGTACCTTTACTTCATTTACCTCTTGTTATTACAAATATTGGATGTGTATGTGTGTGTGTGTGTGTGTAGTGAAAGTGGTGAAGAAGTGTTATGCAGTTAACCTGTGCAGGGATTCCCTTATGTAGGACAATTACTGGAAACTTAATCAGACTTTCAAAGCCGAGAAGGAGTCAGAAAAGCTACATATTTCCCCGTCTTATTTCATAATGGGAGAAGCTGAAGTTCAGAGGCTAAACAACAAGCTGCAGAAGATGATTAAGACAAAAGGAGAAGCCAGGTCTCTGTGGTTCTCAGGGCAATCACATTCATTCTCTTGCTTAGTGGAGGAATTAATTTACCTGAGAAATGAGTTGTCATGGTCTTAGGAATATAGACTTTATAACAGGCTTGATGTCACTGCTACACAGTAGGGCTTAGCCACTTACTTGACCATGTGTCTGTCTCCATATATTTTATCTGTATATAGTGCCACTTCTCTGTCACACACTTCCTTCACAGATGGTGGCACAATATCCATTTTTAATAAGCATTAATTTACTAGAGGTAGACTAAGACACTGGTGGTAAAAATCAGGATTTGAGCATTGGCCTCTCTGATTGAGCCTGTGCTGCTTCTTTTGGGGGTCCACAAGTCACATGTGGCCACGTGACTCTGGGAAATGCACTTTAGATACAGGTTATCCTGTGTGTGTGCCTGTGTGAGTGGGCAGGGTGTCTGCAGATGCACATGTGAATGCACATGTGTGTGCTGGCCAGAGGACACCCTCAGCCATTGTTCTTTGAGGTCTTTCACTTTGTTTTGTGACCCTTTACTGGCCTGACACTCACTGATAAGGTTAGGCTGGGTAGCTAGCAAGCCTCTGGGATCCTCCTCCATCTGGTTCCACAGTGCTGAG
The DNA here is from genome assembly GCF_011762505.2 of Arvicanthis niloticus. Classification (NCBI taxonomy): domain Eukaryota; kingdom Metazoa; phylum Chordata; class Mammalia; order Rodentia; family Muridae; genus Arvicanthis; species Arvicanthis niloticus. The sequence continues at coordinate 21,359,840 of NC_047660.1, forward strand.
ATTATGTGCATGCTCCCATGCCTAGCTCTTAAAATGTTTTTATATGGGTTTTAGGGATCAAACTGATGCCTTTTTGCTTGTAAGGCAAGTGCTTTCCCAACTGAGCATCTCCCCAGCCCAGTTTATCTTGTTAAATAGATAAATCACGACAGAAACTGCCAGATGTTTTGACAGTTTAGCATATGAGCAAAAAGTAAGCATTCTCTACCAGCAGGGACATGTCCTCTTTCATTCTAAGTCACTCTATTGGTTGCTGTTGGAGCTGGGGCTATGCTTTAGGGTTTTTGGTTTCCAGTCCCCCTCATGTGACTATGTGCTGCCGAGACGGGGGTGGGGGGTGGGGGTGGGGACGACTTGTGAGACAAAGAAGCATGAGGTAGAGAACCGAGCAAACAGGATCCAACAGGAGAGCTGGCAGTGACAGTCACAAATGCAATGATGGGCACATGGCTAATCAAGAAGGGACCCTTGGGGAGGATTCAGCCATGTGCGCAGGGGAATGGCTGTGAAGCAGAAAGAGCCCCACTGGGAAGAGGGGTGTTGACAGATGTGAAAGCAGGCACAGCCATCTTTTGGCTTCATCTACCTCTCATTTGACTTGAGGTAAACCAGAAGGAAAGAGCTGTTTAAAATGGATTTCAAATGATGGCGTTAGAGATTCCATAAACTGGAGGTAAAGAAATTGCAGATGATCTGACTACATACAATGTCAGCAAGGATGAAATAAATATGATTAAAATCTGATTTAAGTTTAAGATAGATATTGCGGTTATAAGAGAGTAGCAGGCTGTTTTGAATGTGCTTGGTTATCCACTCACTGTTCATTAACTACTGCTCAGCCTGGGCCATGTGGGAGGCTCCAGGATGGCAGTTAGACTTGGATGCTAGATGAAGCATGGTTGGTCCCTCAAGGGGCTCACTGTCTGGTACTGAAACAAAAGAAGTAGCTCTGTTATGCCTTAAAAAGTCCTATGAAAGTGTCCTGCCTCAGAGAATTGGGAGAACATGGAATAGAAGCATTTAATACATTCTTGAAGACTCACTTAGGACACACCCCACTGAGAAGTAAAAAGGGCCATTTTTTGAATGAAGCAGAGATAAAGAGGGTGATAGGGAAAACACTGCACTCTCTCTAGGATGCTATGGACAGGATGTTGGACTTACGGGAAGACATGGTAAGAAATAATACTGTGAATACATGCTGGGACTCTCACAGTTGTTCCTGTAGGTAGTCTCAGGCTAAGAGAGACTTGGCAGGGGTCATCTTAGAGCAGCTTCAGGTAGATTTGGAAAGCCCTCAGTCACCTAGGTGAGAAAGGAAGGCCCAAAATAAGAAAGTAGACTAAAAAAAAAAGAAAAAAAGCACCTTTTTTGTTTCACTACTGGGGAAGTTTCCAAATAACTTAACGAGCTACATTCTATAGCTTGTTACTTATAATGATGTAAGAACTTTGGCTTAATGCCAGTATTTCTGACCCTTGGCAAAAGCCCATTAACTCTTGGATTCTTTCCCTAGGTTCTTCTGTTTCAGCCCCTGGTATACTTCTGTCTGCCTCTTCCCTTCTTTCTTCAGCCTTTTCTGACTTAATGGTAGGAAGGAGAAATAAGCGTGCAGCTGGTAGAAGAACTCCCCAGCATCGGTGGGCATTTCTGTTTGGGAATAGGTAGCTTTGGTTTTCTCACCTGGCACAGCCATATTTCACAATTAACTATTAAGTGGGGACATTTCCTGTTGAAGAAATAAAGGTAACTGCCAGGGACTGGGGGAGCATTCTCAGAAAATACAGATGAAACTATTCCATTTTCTTTTGTGGATAATGTCCTGAGATTCTTTCTGTAGATGAAGAGAATGCTGTAGAGATAGTTATTTCCATTTTAACGGCATATGATGTTCATAGTAGGTTGATAGAACTAAAAAGGTAATTCTCTCTCTCTCTCTCTCTCTCTCTCTTTCTCTCTCTCTCTCTCTTTCTTTCTCTCTCTCTCTGTGTGTGTGTGTGTGGGGGGGTATTTAAACCTAAATGACTATCCTGTCTGTTTTGGTAACATTTAGCAAAGTTGTGCTGTTAACCACCTGAGAACAAATATTTGAATCTTTGCAATTTATGGTGATTGGTACAACCCATGATTTCACCACTGTAGCAGGAAGCCAATTATTATATGTTGAAATATCAGCATGAAGACCAGTTAGATGGCTCGGTGTGTCATTACACATTTTCACACACACACACACACACACACACACACACACACACACACACAAATATAAATGTAATAAAGCAAAAATGATTCAGTGTGGTTATGATTTCAATAAAACCACACAAAGGCAGACAGGAAGGTTGTCATTGCCTGTAGGCTGCAGTCCACCAAGCCCTCACCTCATCACTGAAACAGTTGAAATACTTCTAAGTGAAGGTGTCCAGTGGAATGTCGTAGGTTCCTATCTGTGGCTGTGTTTTGTTAAAACCCTTCAGAGAATTATATTTGTGAATAGTACCCTGATGATATACTATCACAGTTTAAATCACATGGCTTTGGGGAAATAAGTAATGAGCAAAATGAGAAAGATATGAACCCAACAATCTAAATTAAAACAAAAACAACACTAAGAAACTCCACAGGAAAGCCTGCTAACTAATACAGGAGTAGACATTACCTGACAGAAATCCATGAAGACAACACATTTAGACAGCTACCCCAAATCTGCCAGCGGTGGTGCTAGTCCTCTGAAATGTGCCACTTAGGAAGAGTGTCACCAAGGGGAAATGAGACTTAGCTGTCCTTCAGGTTGAGTTACCAGGAAGGAGGCTGAAGAGGCACCAAAAGAGCCCATCCCTTGCCCACAGCCATGTTGTGAGGTGGGAGCCCTTACATATAGGGGGACCATCTGCTTAGCACATCTCAGCAGCAGGTCTGAGCATTGCACACACAAAATGTGAATGAATTTTAGGGTCATCTTTGGGACCGCAGGATTAAAGTACTACCCACCACATGTGACTTGTACATTTCCAACGGCAAGTTCCATTTTTTTTTAAATAGGAATTTTCACCCCTGTGCTTGTCTGATGTCTGCTCTCAACAGTTCGAGCCTCTGTTACTGTTTTAAAATGCACGTGTGTTAAAAAAGAATCTCCAAATGGAGGACAAAATAAAACTCAAAAAGCTTTGTTGTAAAAAAAAAAAAAACCAAAAAACCAAAAACCAAAACAAACCCTCTAATACTATTGACCTGACTATGCAGTTAAGCAGTGATGTAGGATGTTAAGAAGGATGCTGAAGATACCTTAGGCTGCAACAATAGCATACCATGAGCAAGGTGATGAAAGCTGTGATCCTGCAGGGTTTTGTGGAGATCAGAATCTGCTGGCAGACTATATTCAGTTCTAGCTCTTACATTTTATTATGTATTTTCCCACAGGAGCAGAAACGGAGACCCACTGATTTGTAAAATATATAAAAGTCTAGAAGTATTTTACATAATTTGTAAATGTATAGTCAGTGGAAAAAACATTCATTTCTTTAAGTTGTTGAAAACTCTCACTTTGGGAGTTGCAAACAATTTCTGCCTGTTGGCAAAGAGACGGAAGCAGAATATTATCATTCCTCTGTTTTAAGAGGAAGCATTTTATTACCATTTTTTTTCAGTCAAGTATGACCTAGTTTTACATTGGGAAGCACAGAATTCATGAATTAATTGAAATGAAGGGTTTAAGTCTGAGGATTTTAAGGGTGCAGCTCAGGAATGTGCATCAGGACATATTTGAACACTGCAGAGAAGGCATTTTGTAACTTCCTCCCAAGCCAGAAGCAAACATGACTTTGACTGCCCTCTACATGAAAACTGTTTCGGAGAGACAGATGCCTGTGTTGTAACCTAAGTAAGACATGTGCACCAGAGACTGAGAGACCAGGCCACAATGGGAAGATCTGTGGTGTGGATTTGAGCTGGACATAGTTAAATGGAACCTGACCTGTGCCCACATGTTCCTGTCATGGCATTTTATCTGAGGACATGAATTCCTAGTGTGTTGTGATGGTCTTTTTCTGCTTATATTGGCTTAAATTATATCTTCCTATGTGGCAAAGGGTTGGTCTTGAAGGGAAGATATTCTCTCTATCCATCTTATTGAGGTAAGGGAAAGTTAAGGCCCAGGCTGGCAGAAGCAGACACTATTTATTCAGGAAGAACTAAGAGAAAGTTGGGCTACAAATACTCCAGGTAAACCTGTCTTCATTCACTGATGTACACGAACATGAGCTCTGGATGCCTTGCAAGTGGTACCAGAGAATCAGGCTGGAACTGGTCCTGAGGACACTGAGATTCAATCACTTCTACTGACAGGTACTAGTTTTCTGTGTTCCTACTTGGTATCCCCAGGTTTCCAATATCCTAAGCTAACATCATAACTTGAGCTCAGCAGGGTTTGAAGAATAAAAAAAAGATACCTGTGGGAAGTGGAAATAACCTGGGGGAGATCAGTTATCAGCTTGAGAGGAAAGCTGCATAAAGGGAAGAAGCAATCTAAAGGGAGACAGTTGCCTGAGGTGGCCTACAGTAACAGGATAGATTTATACATAGAATACTGCCTGCAACTCCCGGAAATACTCACCATGGGATCCTGGAATTATTCTCACAGAAATCTAGCAGGATGTGATCTTCAAGTGCTGTACACTACTCTTTTGTTATTTGATACTGAGTAAGAGAATAACTAGATATGCCTTTTAGTCAATGTTTAGTTGAAATTTCTCTATTTGTACCTAAAATCCACTCAACAACAGCAGCAGGGATAGCACACAGGAGACTGACAGCTTAACATTTAGAAGACCCATCAAGCAATTACCAATATTGGGATATGGAGAGCTGCTCTGAGATAAGTGTAAATCCAGGAGGTCTAAAGGTAGAGAGGGATTCTAGTGACTCAGGGCCTATATGGATAGCAATGTGTGACTTCCCAAGGGGTGGACCACTCTTCTTGTTTGTAAAAATGGGAAATGGGGAACATGTACAGAACTTATATATATAGTAGAGTTAGGGACATGAACTATCCCCTCCACAGATGTTGGGGGCCGACTTTTAGCAGAAAGCAGCTATCAGCTTTGCAGCCATCTTGAGCCATATACCCTGACATGAGACTTGAATTACAATAGCCTACAACAGCTGAGAACACTCCGATAATCTTGGTTTAGATACCTTGAGATTAAAGGTGCGTGAGATTAAAGGTGTGTGACTTAAGGGTATGACTTAGAAGTATAGAGATCAGAGTTAGAGACAAGACCTAAGGGCATGATTAAAGGTGTAACTTAGAGGCATGGCTTAGAATCAGACTATAGAAGACAGAACCAGACGACAGAGAGAGATTCATACACATCAGACATTAGGTAGAATCTGCTCTCACCCTCGCTCTTGCTGAACCTCGACCTGCAGACCGGAGCAGCAGCTTGGGCAGAGATACATTTTGCCTGAGCTGCAACATTTATTTTGGCCACCCCAACTTGGGGCTAGTGTGGACCCCAACATTATTTTGGCCGCCCCAACGTGGGGCTAGTGTGGGCCTCAACACACAGAAGAAGTAGAGCTAACTGGGAAACCACACAGACAAGCTGTCCTGGCATGAGGGAGTCATGAGACACTAGTCTTGGCAGAAAAAGAATAGTCTCCAGTGCTGCCTGTGAGTCTCAGGGTAAGAGTGAAGAGCAGGCCCATACTGCTCACGAGGTACATTGCTTTGATCTTCCAGAGGTTCATTTCTGTCTTACTTGGCACACATCAAAAGTAGTGGGGTTGGTTGATTGTGGGCTGAACTTCAGAAATTGGAATATGCCACAAAAACCTTATGCCTAGTAAGTATACAAAATGGTACAATCACATTGGAAGTAGTTTATCGTAAAAGCGAACAACAATGACCACCACCTACTCTAAGATCCTATTAGTCTGCTCCTAGAAGCTTAAAAATAAAAACCTGTAAAACAATTATTCATTACAGCTTTCCCTGTAAGGCTCAAATTGGAAACTGTTGACATCTCTCAACAGATGAATGGACACAACTGTGGTATATCCTTAAAATGGCAGTATTGTTGAGCAGTAGAAGGGACGATATACTCTTCACCATTCAGAAATCTCAAAAGATGTTTCCTTAACAGGGGTGTGAATGAATTATGAAGAATATGTCATTTTAATTTGTATGTTATTCTCATGGATTTACAGCTATATAAGACTTTATCAAATTGTACACTTTAAACATTTATAGTACATGTGTTGGACCTAAAGATCCAAAACTGGGGGACACGCTCCCGCAGAAACACCCACAGACAGGATTCGCTGCAATAACATGAGGTTTATTGATAAATTGATAATAACCAGTGCACTGGGGTTCCCTTGCTTGTAGGCAAGAAGAACCCCGAACTAAAGCTAAGGGCAGTTTACATACCATTTTCACAGAATTTTACAAGGACAGTTAATTACTTTTGAAACAATAACCATAAAGGATTTCAAACAGCCATTTCCAGGCCCGGTTTCTAAGTAACTCAAATTTGCACCTTATCTTTACAACAAAGGGGGTCAGCTTAAGTGGCTTCTGTTTACCCAGATGTACTGTGTACTGTGTTAAGGGCTCATTTCCCTGATAAACTCTTATCTTGGGCCTTTCTTCCTGGAATGTTTGTTTGAGTCTTTGGAAAGTGCGTCTCCCAGAATGTGCCTCGGGGACAGCTAATATTTGAGTGTAAACTGAAACTCAAACTTAAGGATCTTTTAATTTTAAGTTCAAGCTGAGACCTGAAATTCTTACATTCAAGCTGAGACCTGAAATTACATTCTTACACATACATCTACTATACTTACTACACATAAATTGTAACTCAGTAAACCTAGTTTGATGCCTTCAGAATGGTGAACAAGTCAAGCAAAATTCTGTATTGTTTCAGGATAACCACAGACATTAGGATCTATGTGATAATAAAATTTAAATTGAGCTCAAATGTGATTTTTAAATATAAATAACCTTTCTATAGGATTCCCATGCTACGAGACCTGCTGCAATTTCAGTTTTATGGCTCACTTGGCTGAGAATAACAAACAACCCTAAAAGGAGAGTTATATTTGCTTAGTTTTGTTTTTAATTTTCACTCTCAGCTCACAGTGTTCCAGTGTCCAGAACGACAGAACTGTGATGATAGGGACATTTATAAAAGCCTTGATGTAATGTGTAGTTAATGCTTCTGAACAATGGACTCTTAGTGGCTTACTAAAACATCTGCTGATACAGAAAACTCTTCTGCAGGCATCAAATCATTTAAAGAGTTAAGGTGATAAACATTTAAAGCACTAGACTATTTTTAGAGCTTACAGTAAATAGCTGTTTTAGTTACTGTTCCTGTCGCTGTGGTGAAATCCTCTGACAGAACCAATGTAAGAAAGAAAGGTCTTCTCCTGGTCAGCTTTTCTTGTCAACTTGACACAATCTAGGGTCACCTGGGAAGAAAATGCATCCATTAGATTGGCTGTTATGCAAACCTGAGAAGGCATTTTCTTGATTAATGACCAGTGTATGACGTTGAGCTCAACGTAGGCAGTGGTAGTCTTGGTCAGACATTCCTAGGTAGTGTAAGAAAATAAACTGAGCAAGCTGTGGAGAACAAGGCAGTAAGCAGCATCCTTCTCTATAGAAGAGTCTACTACAAATCCTGTGTCTAGGATCTGCTGGACTTCCTGAATTAACTTCTCTCGATGACTGACTGTCATTAGCATTTGTAAGATGAACTAAAACCTGACCTTCCCCAAGGGGCTTGTGGGTTTAGTGTTTACTACGACAATAGAAACCTAAAAGAGTTTATTAGCTCACAATGTGAGGGCGCTGTCTATCATGACAGCTTGAAGTGGTGCTTCACCTTTCATTCAGTCGGGAAGCCGTGAGTAAGGTGCTCAATTAGCTTCCTTCCTTTTATGTAGTCTGGGACCCAAAGCTAGGGAAGAGTACCATGCTCCTTTAGGGTGAGTGTGTCCACCTTAGTTACTTAATCAAAATGCCCAGAGGCTAACTTAATCTAATGAACTCCTTACAGGTTTGCAGAGAGGCTTGAGAAGCTTGTCTCTTTGAAGATCCCAGAACTTATTAAGTTGACAACACTTCACCGAACGTCACAATGACTATTTTTTTTAAATTACATTTATTCTTTAAAAACTTCATGCATTTATACAATATATCTTGATCATATACTAACCTCATTCCCTGCCTCCAACTCTACCCAGTACTCTCCTGATATCTCCCTGACAAATTCATATCTCATTTATTTGTTTAAGTCAGTGAGTCTAATTAATACTGAATATATGTGAATGAGTGAGGGACATCCCCAAGGGCATGAGCAACCTACATCCATGACCACACTCTTAAAGAAGAGTGGCTCTTCTTCCCTCAGCATCTATTGTTAGATTTGCTGGGGAAAATTCCACTATTTTGGGCCAAATTTAAATATTTAAAGCAAGCTTTTAAAAATATTAAATATTGACTAAAAAATGGACTTTGGTCAGGACCATTCCCAGGAATTTCCCAGGTGAGAATGGCTTTGAGACATGTGTTGAAGGGGTTTGTAAAGACAAACCTATAGGCCATTGTACCTTCCCATGAGGCTTTGTGATTTTCCACAAACCATGATTTCCAGCATTCCAGGAAGTTCTCTGGTTCCTGGGCAGGTGAAGTTCACAAGTTAACTTTTGGCATTACACTATCAACTGCCAAAAGTGGCTCAGCTAGAATTTGGGGCCTTGGGATCCCTTCCCTTCTCCATGTTGCAACTGTTAACTGGCTCTGTCTTGTGTAGGTCTTATGTAAGTAATCAGGCACTATGAGTTTCTACGTACACGCCATGAAGTATCCAGAAGACGGAATTTCAGAGCACTCCTCCTTGCTGGCTTATATTCTTTCTGGCCCCTCTTTAGCCATGTTACTTGAGCCTTGGCTAGGTGGAGGGAGAGTAACAGAGATTGGTCCACCTGTACCTGAGCAGTCACAATTGCTTAGTCTTAGCATGTTGAACTCAACACATGTCTCTGCATCAGTCACTTCCCACTGCAATAAGAAGTTTCACCGACCAAGGTTAGGAGAAGCAAAAACATGTGGATTAAACATAGGCAGTTAAAAGGCAGAAACCAGAGGTTGCTCATTTGCACTCCGCAAGGCGGGCTGGCTGGCTGGTAAACTTTGGAGGTCATCTTGTCTTCCCCATCCTAGTGTTGAGGTTACCGGTGTGCATCTCTGCCTCACAGTTGTTTGCAGGCACTGGGGATCTAAACTCAGGCCTGTGATTGTCCAGTGAGCACTTTATTTATTGGGTCATCTTTTCAGCCCTGAATGGTTTTCTTTGACATACAAATAGTAGTTACTGCAATGTCCCTTTTTGATTATGTCAATGCCAGTGCAACATTTATTCATTTTTCCCCTTGTGTCTATGTATTTCCAGTAATAATTGGTAGTTTGAGTTTGTATATATGATACTGTGTGTAAACATCTATAGGGTTCTTGGTAATGTCACCATCCTTCTTTGTGGAGGACAGGTATAGAAAACCTGCACACCCTGATTCAGTCAGTGAAGAGGCAAGCTGAATTTAATTCCTGCAGGATTCTAGGATTGTTTTGTTTCCTGTTCCATTGGTCTTTTGGCATCTCACCTAAGAGCCTAGGGTGGTTTAATATACCCTCTCTACCCTTAAATTTTATGAACCCATATTTTGATTTAGCCTCTGCAAAAAAAGTGAAGCCCTTTGCAATCTGAAGCAAAGTTATGTTGGCATTTTTCATTTTTTACTCCGTATACTCAATATCATGGGCAGATGCCACATGCCACACCAGTTTACTTATCCATTGTTTTTCTCTTGAATTTTGGTCCCCTGTTACCTGGTTGTCTTAAAAATGTCTGAATTCAAAGTTGTATGAAACTTCATTTTGAAGCTTGAATTTTCAGGTTGACTTGTTTGCTTCCAGTGTTCTCTGCCAGGAACTGACATGTATATCAAAGCAACCATAATAGTACAATCAGTGCCCACTGCTTCTCTTCTGGAGGCTAATCCCTTCAGTCCAGGACTTCTTAGCTGGGACCACTCAGGTGCTGTTTAGTCTTATGTATTACATACCTCTTTTAGATTCACGTATTTTTACTTGATGTTTATAGGTGTTTTGCCTACACATATGTCTGTGTACTACATGTGTGCTAAGTGTCCATGAGGGCATTGGATCAAATGGAACTGGAGTGACTGATACTTGTGGGTGGTCATGTGAGGGCTGGGAATTGAACCCATGTTCTCTGGAAGAGCAACAAGTGCTCTTCACCATTCAGCCATCTCTTCGACCTGACATGCCTCCTTCATGGTTATCTATCATCATGAAGACAACTTGGTTTCATTCAAGGTACTCCATGTAAGTGGAAGATTTCTGATATTCCTAAAAATCCGTAGGGCATAGGAATCATGTGAAGTGATTGAAAAAGAGCCCTCTGGGCCCAATATCTGAAGACTCTCATTGGTGTCTACACAGTTAACAAGGTACAAGATAATTTTGACATAGTTCTGTAATCAAATTGCATTTCAAAAATTATATATGTCAAAACCATCTAAGTCTTCCATTGTAGTGAGGTCATCTCCTACTGAAGAATGTTAAAACTGTGAGAAGATAAGCATCATTGTCACACACTCCTCTTGAGTGACAAGAGGATATAAAACCTAGAGAATAGAAACCTATCATGAAAGGAAAATGAAAGAAAATTATATTTAATGGGAGTGTTAAAACTCCCTAGATTTGAAATTAATAAATAACCAATTAGTTATGAACTTTTCCATGGGAATTCTTGGTAGTTCCATTGAGAATCTATCTTTAGGGTATTGGCCTTTATTTTATGACAGCCTGCCATAAATTTAATTATCATTGAATTTATTCACCTTCTAGCAAGGTATTTTTAGATTAATTTTTTGACATGTGGATTGTGCAACTTTCTCTCTCTCTCTCTCTCTCTCTCTCTCTCTCTCTCTCTCTCTCTGTCTCTTTCTGTGTGTGTGTGTGTGCGTGTGCACGTGCATGTATGTGTCTAGATACATGTGTATATATTTGTGTTTGGCTTGATTTTGCTTTGTTTTCATAAGTGTATATGTGTATGCCTGTGTGAATAAATGCCAAACATTTGTATATTCTCATAGGCCAGAAGGCACAAGGTTTCCAAGTCTTGGAGTTACAAGCAGTTGTGAGCTGTCCTATATGAGTTCTGAAAACTGAACTCAGGTCCTCTGCAGGAGCAGAATGTGCTCTTAAACACTGAACAGTCTCTATATCCTCAATGTTACTTTATCATTATTTTAGCCATATCTTTATTCTTACCAATAAATGATGCATCTACATCTCTATTTAAATTTCTGTTAAATGCAAAATTCCTACTGTACAAGTCTGATCATTTGCGAATCAATTAAATTATTCTTATAGAATTGTTTTCTAAATAATGAAGCACTTACTTGCATTAGTAATTAGACAGTGAATATAGACTATTAGACAGTGAATATGGAGAAAGAATAGAGGATAAAAAGCTCAAGCTTTGCCAAAGTCATGCTTGTTCAATATAGGAAGGGAAAAATGAATGTAAAAGATCAGAGAATCAGTTTGAAATGTGTTCAGCAAGACCATGAGTGTCTTGGTTGGGAGACCATCTTGGATTTTTATTTATTATACAGTGCAAGTCAATGCCTTGTGGACAGATGATTGGCAAGACAGGCTAGTATTATATGACATAAGTGTAAAAATGTCCTAGTACAGGACACAGAGGAATTAGACAGTTATTGAGATAATCCAGATGTGAGAAAATCAGGCTCTGAATTGAGGAAGTGGAAATGGAAAATGAGGGTCCATTTGAGAAAAGCAAGATGTTGAGAGGACAGGTCAGTTGGTCTTGGAGATGAAGGGATGTACATTTATATGTGCTATCATTGCTTCTTCAAAGTTTTGCTGAGTGGGAGAATTAATAGAAATATAGAACACAGGTGTGGCCCCAAATCTCAAACATAATTTTGTTCAATAATTGCTTTCTTCCCCCCACTTACTATAATGTTCCAAAAGAGATTTAAAAAATATCTCCAGGCAGTTCTTTTTCTCCCATTGCCACTGACTATATGCAGTCATTGTTTTAAAATGATCATTATATATTCTGTAGTATTTCCATAGTGAAGAGCCAACATTCCAACTTCCATGTGTTCCCTGTTAAATAAAACACGTTCACAGACTTTTTCTGACACTCCATTGTATTACATGTGTAAAGGCTAAATCTGGAAAAGTTTAGCAGATAAATACCGGTTTCTTCAGCTATGCACAAGAGATTAACACAGGCCACTCCCTCCAACGTTAATCACTCGACTCCTTGGCCATTAAAGTTTCACCACGTTCAGAGGAAGAGGTCACATGTGAAGAGGAAGAAGAGGCACAAGTAAATCATTTCCATCCTGTCTTATGTAAAACGGTTAAGATTACTTTACAAAGGATATTTTCAAAATGAAGAGAGTGTTTTCCCAGCATAAATATGAAAGCGCAGATGAGTGCTTCCTTCCCCAAGTCTGACATCTTTGGCTGGGATAACCCTCCACCTGTACTGTGCCTTTTCAGGACTTGTCTTGGTTATGTCTCATGTGAACGTCTGTTTTCTCCATCATCTGGTATTTAATAAAAGTGCTTCCTAGGCTTTGAAAGTAGTACTAGACATATCTTAAATGCCCATCCTATGCTGCTAGGTGTAGATCTGAGGTTCTTAAATCCTTGACTCTCAGCATCAACTCATTACCATTGCCAGTGTTACAGAGATTCAAGCACTTTGCCTCCATTATAAAACTACTGAGTCAGAAATCCAGAAACAGGTCTTTGGGGGAGTTTTGGTGGCCTTAAAAGTCTTGCGGCCACTGGTTTAACACCAGCGTTTCTCAAACTGTGAGTCAAGACCCTTTTAGGGGTTGTATATCAGACATCCTGAATATTAGATATTTGCTTTAAGATTTGTTAAGAGTAGCAAAATTATAGTTATGAGGTCCCAGTAAAATAATCTTATGGTTGGGGAATCACCATGTAATGAGGAACTGTGTTAATGTCATGCAGCATTAGGAAGGTTGAGAACCATTGCTTTAGACTAAACTTCAGTTTCAAGATTCTTGTCTAGAAGAAATTACCTTCTTTCCTGATGTGAAAATGGAGGCTTAGAGGAAACGATTTGCTCAAAACTTGGAAGCTTAGGTATCACAGAAGCAAGTTCATAGCACACATCATTACTCATACATTACAGCTACTGCAGAGAGTACCATGGCTAAAGCTCAAACGTAGGTCAGTGTCAGAGAAGAACAGGGCTCAGATCATGACTTTTCTGTTATGAAAACTTTTCCACATTGTGCCTGTTTTCATCACACACAAAGTAAGCTTCAGGTCAGTTTTGATTGTGTGAGTGGAGTGTGTGTGTTGGGTACATTTATATGAATGTGATCAGAGGACACGTAAAAGACAGCAAGTATATATTTAAAAATGATTTATTTACATTCCAATCTTTGCTTCCTCTGGTACCCCTTCCCACAGTTCCTTTCCCTTGTTTCCAAGATGGCGGTGCCCTCCTCCAGGCCTCCCCCTTCCCTGGGACCTTAAGTCTCTTGAGGATTAAGGGCATCTTCCCCAATTGAGGCTAGAGCAGGTAGACCTCTGCTATATATATGCCAAGGGCCTTGGATCAGCCCATGAATGCTCCTGGTTGGTGGCTCAGTCTTTGGGAGCTCTCTGGGGTCTGGGTTAGTTGAGACTGCTGGTCTTCCTATGGGGTCTCCCTCCCCTTCAGTTTCTTCAGTCCTTCCACTAATTCAACTATAAGGGTCCCTGACTTCAGTCTAATGGTTGGGTGTAATTATCTGTGTCTGTCTCAGTCAGCTGCTGGTAGGGCCTCTCAGGACAGCCATGTCAGGCTCTTGTCTACAGGCACACCATAGTATCAGTAATACTATTAGGCCTTGATGAATCCCTTGAGATGGATCCCGAGTTCGGCAAGTCATTGAACAGCCTTTCCTTCAGTTTCTTCTCCATTTTGTACCTGCAGTTCTTCTAGACAGAGACAATTCTGGGTCAGAAATTTTGACTCTGTGTTAGTAACTTATTCTCTCCACTTGGGGTCCTGTCTATCTACTGGAAGTGGATTCTTTCCCTCTCCTTAATGTTAGGCGTTTTGGCTAAGGTCACCCCCTTTTAGAACTGAGAGCCTCTCACCTCCTGGGGTCTCTGGACCCTTTCTAGAGGGTCTCCCAACTTACTTCCCCAAGGCTGCTTATTTCCATTCATTTTTCTGGCCCTCTGGGCTTCTCTCTTGTCCCCGTACCCCCCACAATACCTGTTCCTGTTCCTCTTTTCCCCTCCCCATCCCCTCTCCAACTCAGGTCCCTCTCTCTGCCTCCAATGATTATTTTCATCCTTCTTCTGAGTGAGATTGAAGCATCCTCATTTGGGCCCTTTGGCTTGTTACACTTCTTACACTCTCTGGGTTGTATACTAGGTATTCTGTACTTTTTGGGTAATATCCACGTATCGGTGAGTACATACCATCCATGCATGACCTTTTGGGTTACCTCACCCAGAATGATGTTTTCTAGTTCCATTCATTTTCCTGCAAAATTTGTGATATCCTCGTTTTTAATAGTTGAATAGTATTCCATTATGTAAATGTGCCACATTTTCTGTATCCATTCCTCAGTTGAGGGATACTGGATTGTTTCCAGCTTCTGGATATTACAAATAAGGCTGCTATGAACATAGTTGAGCATGTGTCCTGTGACATGGTGGAGCATCTTTTGGGTATATGCCCAAGAGTGGTATAACTTGGTCTTTAGGTAGAAGTATTTCCAATTTTCTGAGGAACTGCCAGACTGATTTCCAGAGTGGTTGTACCAGTTTGCAATCCCACCAGCAATGGAGGAGCTGTGTTATCCTCATCAGCATGTGTTATCACTTGAGTTTTTGATCTTAACTGTTCTGATTAGTTTAAGTTGGAATCTAATGGTAAGTTTCACTTGTATTTCTCTGATGATTAAGGACTTTGAACATTTCTTTAAGTACTTCTCGCCATTCGAAATTCTTCATTGTGAATTCTCTATTTAGTTCTGTATCCTGTTTTTAAAATTGGGTTATTTGGTTAACTTATGGAGTTCTTTATATATTTTGGATGTTAGTTCTCTATCAGATGTAGGGTTAGTGAAGATTTTTCCCAATTTGTAGGTTGCCGATTTGTCCTATTGACTGTCTTTTGCCTTATAGAAGCTGTTTAGTTTCATGAGGTCCCACTTGTCAATTGCTGATCTTAGAGCTTGAGCCATTGATGTTCTGTTTAGGAACTTTCCCCCTGTGCCAATGAGTTAGAGGTGCTTTACTAGCATAGTTAACATATTAATCCTAGGGATCCTTATACCTCAATACTTGTATTGTAGATGCAGTTCCACAACATCTGGCTTTTCCATGGGTGCTAGAAATCCCAGGCCCATGTGCCTTCACATTAGGCACTTTGCCAACTGAGCCATCGCTTTAGTCATTAAGTAGATTAAATTGAGATGTTAGAAGAATATATCTTGAAAGATGAAAGTTTAGAAAGACCCAAAGAAAGGGACCGTAGAGTACAGAAGACAGTGTGCTTGAGTAGAATGTTTCTTTCCAGTAATCCATCATCCTCAGTAGTTTTCTAGGAGCAGACTCTGTAAAATTGGAATGTCTTTGTATCTCTGTGTGGTCCAGTAATTTAGAGTTACCATCGATGCAGGCTTAGATTCTATCTTCTATTATGTTTTCAATGTAGTTATTTTGGGATCTGTACCCTGAGGTGGAGGGAAGAAGCTCACTTTTCTCTGAATATTATTGACTTATGGGAATTATTAGTCTGAGTTCATAGTAAAGAAATGATGTTTTAGGGGAAAGGCTAATTGTTGGAAAAAGAAGTTGAGGCAGGATTTCTAGCTGGCCTAGATCCTTGCAGCCTTGGGAAAGCTCTGCAGCTGGGATGCTCCCTGGGTGCTGTACTCATCTATATTCAGGGACAGTCTTCGTTCCCGACATGAGTGAGCTGAGGAACCTGGAGCTGGTGCCAAGAGCTCCTGCTGAAAGCAATTATCAGGATTCACCATATGATTTCAATTCTTTGTGGACTATAAAAGAGACACTTCACCATTTTTTGAAAGGGGATATGAGCATGAATGTCGGTAGCTTATGCATTATTTAGTGCTTGCCATCCTGCCTTGGTCTCACAAAGGAGAATGACAGCATTGTCGCTGGGTTTTCTGTGCGTGTGATAGTGCAAATAGAGATGTTGGATTTTGTAGCTTCTCTAAATTACCTGTAATCTCATGACCTATAATTAGTTTGCTGAGGATATTAAACCCTCAATTTTTTTTCACCTGTCACTGAAGATAGGTTTCTGGTATCTCATTATGTTAAGGAAAATCCTATCACACATTCATTTGAGAAATGTAGTATAATGATAACAAAATTATTAACTTCAGCTCATGTTTTGTCCATAGTTATGAATATGAAAGTCTAAAGGACATTGCATGAATGTAGCTCATGCCAGGATCTGACTCACTCTTACTTCTAATACTTACTCTCTGTATCTCTGTCATCTCTCAGTCTTCTTCTCTGAGATATTTTGCTTTCTTGTAGCCTTGTTCTCCTATGTTCAATATATTTTTCACAACAGCTATTTAAGTTCTCTTCAGCAATTCCACAAATTAAAAACAGGGTCAACTTTTATGTTATATTATTTTATTTACTACTAGCCAGGAAAACATTTTTAACTATTTATATAATAACTGATTTCTTTTTTGTTAACAGATAAAGCTCCCTTTAACTATTGGGGATGTCTTTTAGAGTTTAATTGACTCACACATCACTCTTTTACTTGAGGTTAAAGAGGAGATGTTTTTCAACTGACAGGCAAAATAACTTGCAAGTTGCCAATCTTGTCATCACAAGAACAATGCTAAGCTGAAAATGAAGACTTCTTCCAAAGTTCATGAGACAATCATGGTCACAGAGACAACTACCTCTGTCCAAATTGGAGAGACAAGTAGGACAGAGTTGGAGCTGATGTTGTACCTGTAGAAACATGTAAAGTGTGCTTGGATATCTGTTGGAGACATGAAAACAATGGCTTCTGGGAGATGGGGAATCAGTGTCCTAGGGATGAGCTCTAGCATTGGCTGCACAATCCCAGATGGAGAGCCCTGAACATGTACACATGTGCAAAGCTAAATGGACTCAGAAAAGTATATACATTAATAATTAAAGAAGTAATCTCAAATTTGAGAGAGGATATGGGGAGAGTTGGAGGGAAAAGGGTTGGAATAGTGTGGTCAATGTTTATGTAGGAGATTCTACAAATCAACCAATCAGCCAACCTCATGTTCTGGTGAACCTCAATTATAAAATTATGTTGTTGCTACTTTCTAACAGTTGCTACTGAGCAGTGTCTCACTTCCTAGAACCACTGGAAATACATGTTTTCTGATAGTTGTGGCCCACGGGTGGAGAATTGCTACTCCAGAGGTGGTTTAGCCACTGATGCCTACATGGTACCAGTAAATAGCAAATAGCCCTGTACACAACCCGATAGGTATAAACCTCCATGCTGAAGACTTAGCTCCCCAGCTCCTCTCACTTGACATGGTATGTCTAGCTTTCAACAGAAAAGACAAAGATTGAGAAAAGCCAGGAATCATACTCTGAAAGTCAAAACCAAGAACTGGATTTATATATGGCAGAGGTTTTGGAATTATCATACCAGAAAATTAAAATAAGTGATTATTTAGTGTGATCTAATGGAAAATGATGACACCATGCAAGAACAGACGGACAATATAAATGAAGAGATGGAAATTGTAAGAAAAATAACTCTAGCAATTGTAACAAAAATAAAGAATGCCTTTGAAGGGCTCATGAACACATTCCTATGAGAAATGCTACTATGTTTAAAACTGTACCAATAGAAACTTCTAAAATTCAAATGCAAAGATTAAAGGAAATGAAAAGTGTCGAGACCGAGGATCTCTGAAGTGTGGAACAGCAATACAGGACAGTGCATAGCATGGCATTAGCAGAGAACAGGGAGGCTGTAGGGTTGTGTGTATTTGATGGGACAGGGGCTGAAAGGTTCTAAAGTTCATGAAAAATATTTGAATTTCAATGTGGAAGTTAAAATTATGACCACTAAGCAGGATATATACTTTTCAAGCTTATCAAAGGCAAAGAAAAAAATCTGTGAGTAGAAGCAAGGGAGGATGTGAAAACCCTTTAGTACACAGAGCAAAACAGGACTTTCACTAATGACTTTGCATTGTAAGAAACATTTTTTTTTTGTCAGAAATGAAGCTTTATAGATGTAAGTGTACAATAATGAAGTTCTCATGGGAACAAGAAAGTAACAAAAAAGAAGGAATAAATTTAGGTTAAATTGCATTTGTTTTAATAATAATAATAACAATAAAAATACATATTGTATAATAATTATAATTACAGTGTAATATCTAGTAATTAGAATTATTAGATATTATACCATAATTATATAATATATAATTGTATGTCATATAGCATATTAATTTATATATAACTTATATAATTATATATTTATCATGTATGTAAATATATAATACATATATAAATAAAGTTTATGTAATATACGAAGTAATAATTATTTCTATTAGTATTATTTGTTGTTGTGGTGGTGGTTGTGTGTGACATGAAATGCCTGTCTTTTTCTATTGCTTTCTTTATCTTGTTGTCTGAGACCATGTCTGACATCTGGAGCTCACTGAATTATACCTGATGGTCAGTGAGCTCCTGGGATCCTCTGTCCCTACTTCCTGGTGCTGGGTTTGCAGGAGTGTATCACCACATCGTATTTAAATGGCTTCTAGGAAACTCATGCTTGGTCAGCAAGCTTTTTACACATTGGTTCCCTGGCTTTGTATCTATTTTTTTAAAAAAAATCTAACAGCTATGGCTCAAAATAATAATAGCAACAATGTATTTAGAGATTATAATGTATGTATAAGTGAAATTGATAATGCCAATGGTCTAAGGGATACTGAGGAGGAATTGCGACTACTTCCTCATAGCCCATTATAAAATTATATTGGTAATTTTCCCTCCTTTTATTAGAATATTTTCTTCCTTCTCACACAAGAATGTCTACTGCAGTCAGGCATAGCCAAAAAACGCATAAAATATGCATTGAGTGAATAAGTCATTATTTAATGAATGAGCGTTATGATCACCATGCAGTTCGAGGGGCTCTGAGAGACCAGAGATTTGCTTGAAGCACTTCTCTGATCTGGCTGGACTTGGGAGTGAGTACGTTTAAGAAATAACCTATCAGCTATGGGCTCTTTGTAAAGCATTTGTCCAGTTAGGTAGTTCAGAACATAATGCAAGCAGCTGCTGTAATGGCTCTAGTAGAAATTTTTGGGGGGCAGACAAAAGTTAAGCCAGTGTTGCTGTCCAAGCTGGGTTGCTGATTCTGGGGGCATTCCTAAGGAAATCAGACTGAAGTATGTATCTCGTATGAATATGAATAGGTTGTATGAATATGAATATGTTGGAGCCAGACTGTCCTCCAAATGCCTGGAAGAGTCCTGGCTCTTGCCTTCTGATGGCTGCTGTTCTGGCAGATATCCAGTTACATTCTTCTACAGATAATCGAGTGACAAATGCCGAGCGCACCTTTATCTTCGTCCCGTGTCCTTAATAACCTTGCCTGCATTCAGTAGCAGTATTTGGGAAGCATTCTGAGGCTCTCCAGAATGTTTAAGAAGCATCATCACATCATCACAGAAACATGTCTTGCTCCAGAAATGTATTTACTATTCTTTGTAGAAACACAGATGCAGTCGAGGTAAATAATACAAAAACAATTTCTTTCTTGCCAAGGAAAAAATGCGGGTTTTCTATTAATTTAAAAGGCAAATGAAATTGTCCCTACTGGAGGAAAATGCTATGGCAGATAAAGAGTGAGGGCTTACTTCTTATTAATCTGTATCATTACTTTCATGTTTATCCATTTGGACTGTGCAAAGCGTGTTTTACTTTAAGTTGGCTCCCTTCTAATGAAATCTCAGCTCTTCCATAGTTAAGAGGCACAGCTCCTGCTAATTTGCTGTAAGGAACACAGACTCTTACAAGTCTTGGAATGAGGAATTTGAAGCCTTACCGTTTAGGGAAGATTTACTTCCTTATATAGTTTTAGCTTATTTGGAATTCCAAATTGTAAATGGTTGTCCTTTGAAGAGAGAGTTTTAACGGGTGAACAGTGGCTGCAAATGGCAGGCTTCTTCATGCTGTCTTTCTTTTTTTTTTTTTTTTTTTTTTTTTTTTTTTGTGAAGTAAGAGCTATACTATTTGTGGTTACATGGTTACTGGCATGTTAACAGACCCATCCTACTACATGTATCTCAACTATACACGCACATATCCAAGCACATGGTTTAGGAAATTGATGCTTATTACCCCAAATGAAGATGTAAATTTACTTATGACAAGATTCTTTTGCAGTCATGTATTTTGGTAACTCAGTAGAGCATTGTTCCACCCATGAAGTTTTTAGATGACAATGTGTTATAATGACACCTTTAATGTCATTTGTGGAAAATTTAATGCAAATGGAGACAAGAGATTAAACAAATTAAGCCAATCTCAGGGATACAAAGATTGTGTGATTTTTCTCATTTGTGCATCATAAATTTTATACCCCTGCACAAAATTCTGTATTTACATATGACCTGAGAGCAGGACTAACTGTTCTGGGAGGCAGTGGAACTAACAGGGTGTCAGAGAGGTGAGAAAGGGGAGAGCAAAGGAGTATGGGACATAAAGTATGCTTCAAAGTATACTACATATCTATATAAAAATGACTATGTTTCACTCAGTAGAATCACGACCACCACCATCAACACCATCATCACTATCACCATCATCACTATCACTATCATCACCATAATATTCTGAAGCAAAATGAAAAAAGCCTAAATACATTAACTCAGAACCTCAAAATCAGAAAAATCCTTCTTCCTTCTGAATGCTCAGGTAGGTAGCAAAATTTTATTAACAAATTTTGGAATATAGGTGAATCTTTGCTTCTCTTTCTTATAAGCTACTATTCTTTTTAGAAAATTTTCTAATTTATTTATTTTGGGGATGGGTGTTACTCTTATAGCCTACACTGCCCCAAATTATTCTGCCTTGGCTTCACAAATGCCTGGATTATGTAGGCAGAAGCCACCGTACCTGTCTGAAAACTACTGTTCTTAAGTTGTCCACAGTTTCTTTGGCACTCACAGTTACTGTTACAGCTGTGAATAAGGTAAGCGGGGAGCAGTCTTCTCTCTGCACAGCACAGAGTCCTATGATGAACTCTTCTAAGGTTCTGCATCTGCCTTAGAGCTCCCTGTGGGCGTAAAAGTTTAAATATCCCTCAGCTGCGTGCCCTGCCTCCGCCTTCCATCCCAGCTTGAATCATGTGCAGTTCACTGTTTATAGGAACTAGTTTTGGCACTAGGTCGAGTTAATATATGTTTATGACTATTGCTGGCACTGGGCATTTAGCAGTGTTCACTTCACATTTACCTCATATGCAGGAAGAGATATGGTAAGCATACCGTAATGAGACTAATGCAGAGACTATGTGGGGTTTACAGGAAACAGGGTTTCATATGAGTGTCAGCTAGAAACTTTGCCTGGATGTGGCTATGCTTTTAAAAGATATTGATTAGTTTTTAAAACTGTATGTTTAATTTTAAATGTTTTACTTTGCTTAGCTATAAGAAAGTACTGAGTACTGAGTACTTAAATAAATGAAATTTGTTTCACCTGGTACTAGAGGCTGGAGTGTCTAAAGATTCTGGAAGAGCCTGTGTATGAGGAGGTCTGCTTCCTGGCTGGTCCTTGACAATCTTCTCATTGTAGCTCCATATAGTAGGGGCTACAATCTCTTTTCATAAAGTCATTAAGTACATTTGTTAGTTCCACAACTTTATGACACACTTAAATCTTCAAAAGCTTTACTTCATCACACTGGAGGTTAGAATTTCACTGGGGTGAACTTGGAATGGATGGTGGAGAGTGTTGTTTGTGTTATACCATGGAAAGAGGAAACTTCTTCACCTGGATATACTATAGGAATTACATCCCATTACAAGGTGAAGATTCTTGAAGTGGGTAGGTGGCTGTATATCTCAACCAGGGGTTGTGCCTATCCACTGGATATGGTCTATCCAGTTTCTATCTCCCCTTTGTTGGGAATTTTGGCTAATGTTCTCCCTGTTGAGTCCTGGGAAACTCTTGGGTCCCTGGCATCTGGGACTTTCTGGTGGTTACCCCCGGTTCCCCGACGCCCCACACGCCTCATTTCAAAATCCTGACCCTCTGTACTTCTCCCCCATCTCCTCCTGTATCTGAAGTGGACCCCCCTTTTCTCTTCCTCTTTTTTCCCTCGAAGATCCCTCTCTCTTTCTACTTTCCAAGATTTTCTTCCCCATTCTGAGTAGGGCTATAGCATCCACTCTTTGGTGTGGTCTTCTTTCTTTTTGGGTTTCATATGAGTTGTATCGTGGGTATTCCCAGCTTCTTTTTGGCTAATATCCCCTTCTCAGTGAGTACATACCATGTGTATTCTTTTGTGACTGGGTTACCTTACTCATGACATTTTCAAGTTCCATCCATTTGCCTGCACCCACCCACCTCAAAAATTCCTCCTGTCAAAAAGAAACGCAGGGACAAATAGTGGAGCAGAGATGGAAGGAAATGCCATCCAGAGACTGCCCCACCTGCGGATCCTTCCCATCTACAGAACCAAACCCAGACACTACTGTTCCATGAGAGGCTCTGCCAGAGCCTGACCAATACAAATGTGGATGGTCACAGCCAACTATCAGACTGAGCAAGGGAACCCCAATGAAGGAGTTAGGGGAACGAATGAAGGAGATGAAGGGGTTTGCAACAGCATAGGAAGAACAACAATATCAGCCAACCGGACCCCCCCAAATTCCCAGGGACTAAACCAACAACCAAAGAGTACACATGGAAAGACCCATGGCTCCAGCTGCATATGTAGCAGAGGATTGCCTTATTGGGCATTACTGAGAGGGGAGCCCCTCAGACCTGTGGAGGCTCTATGACCTAGGGTAGCAGAATGCTAGGGCACTGATGCAGGAGTTGGTGGGCAGGTGGGGGAGCATCCTCATAGAGGCAGGGGGAGGGGTCAGGGGATGGGGGTTTGTGGAGGGGAAACTGGGAAGGGTAATAACATTTGAAATATGAATAAATAAAATAACCAATAAAAAATGAAAAAATAGAAAAAACAAAAAACAATGAAGTTTTAATCATAATAAACAAAAAAGGTGAATATCGTTTTTCTTCGTATTATATTGTCTCTTTTGCCTGTTTATTCAGTATCATCACAATCAATGACTTGTGTGTTCGCAGTAACTGTAACTGAAAGGTGAGAGGCGTGGGTTATAGAGTATGGGAAGTGAAATCTGTCCCTGTCTTGTTCTGTGGCCACGTGGGTTACAAGCCACTGGAAATACTGTGGAAAATGAAGAGAGAGAGAGAGAGAGAGAGAGAGAGAGAGAGAGAGAGAGAGAGAGCCCTTTCAGCGTGGGTGCTCATATATTGGTTATTCTCAAAGAGAGATTGGTTGAATCCAAGCCTGTGGTTTGGAAAATATTTCAAACGCTCTATTTTTAGAGTTTCATTTGAAACTCTAAAGAAGGGTAAGTCATTGCTTGCTTAATAACTATGCAACATAAATCCCCCTTTACGTTTATAACATTCCACAAATCAGTGCCCCTTTAAGCCAGAAATCAGTATCACATTACTCTGGGGAAAATTGAGAGATTATCCCCTGAACCACAAGAATTGTAACGATAGCTGAGTCTGGAATGTAAAGGCACAGAAGAAACTTCAGTTTCTTGTCCCTTTATAGATTTTTATAGATTCTGCAATTTATTTCATCTCTCACATCTGTATTTTTGGTTATTATATGTTAAATATTAAATACTTCTAATTGGTTTTAGTTTGCTAAAAACCATAAGTTTTTAGAAACTTATGGTTTCTATTCTATAATATCACTAACTTGTCTTATTTCTTGGAAAAGTTTATTCTTGTCCTTAACCTTTTGTTTGCTAATTTGAGTCTGGGTTTGCTGGCCTGAAATTGTCTTAGTAGGTCAGGGTGACTTCAAGCCCACAGGAATCACCTCCCTCTGATTCTTGAGTGCTGGAATTAAAAGCACAAACCACCATGTCCAGCCTAAAATAAGGTACATTAATTTAATTTTACTTTATGTAATAAGCTTTTGGTTTTAATAAGAAGCTTCTATTTCCAAGGCTGAACTTGAACTCTATTCTCCTTCCTTAGCCTCCTGAGCAGAGGATAGGGGTAAGCCAGTACACACACACACTTAAGCTCTACTGTCTGCTTAATGTTCTGTACACATGGAGAAGAGAGAGAAAGAAGAGAGGAGAGAAAGAGATGGGGGGATCATGGAAGGGAGAGAGGGAAAGAGGGAGGGAAAAAGAAAGGGGGAAGAGAGAGGAAGAGAGAGAGAGAAAGACAGAGAGATAGATCAGAAGGTTACATTTTTCTTGACTAAGTGTTAGCCTAGATTTTATATAATCTCTCTTCTTGATTGACATGTTCGGCATGGATGAATTTCTGCCTGTTTTGGAGAAGAATGAGTATAGATCATGTATCACCTGTCACAGAAAGATAAATGTCCATCACACCATAGTATTACCTTCTGGGAATGCAGGAACATAGCTGGAAGTGTCTTTGTGAAATGCAATTTGTCATATATGCCTTATTGGATGGCTTCTCCTGACTATGCTTTCTGTACTGTAGGAAGCATCTGGCAAGCCTCTACATTAATTTTAATATTTCTTGAGTGATCAAGAAAAGGCACTAAGGTGGGTTTTTCTTGGCCATCCTTGGGGGAAATCCTGGAAGTCTTGTAGTTTTATTTTTGTTATTCTGCAAGAGATTCTTTGAATCCACCCTTTTCCTTTGCACTTCCTAGGTTTTTATAATTAATTTTATCCTTTTTAGACAACACAGAAACCCAAGCTAGTTCTTCATTTGTCAGATTTGTCATAGACCAGAATTCCTCTGCACATGTATTTCTAAATTGTCTGTAACTATAGCTTCATTTTCCTTTTTACCCTAGAAGCTATTTAGGATAATTTGATTTTGTTTCCTGAAAGTTTTTTTTTTTTTGATTGAGGCTTTATATTTATACATTGACAACTTTTTCTACTTTTATTGCATCATGGTCTAAGTGTCTATAATATTTTAATGCTTCAAAATTTGAAGTTATTTTGTGGTTTAATTGTATATTCAATTTGGTTACTGCTTTATGGAATCATGAATATAATATATTCACACCTTTGAGAAACTATTTTACTACTTTGGTTGGGTTCTTTTTATGTTTCCTCTCTTTATCCTTGAAGTTCAAGAAATAATGATATCATTTATGACTGATGATCTCTTTTTGAAACTGTGTATATTGCAAAGCAAACTGTTTTAACTTTCATGTTTAATACTTTATTAACATACACACACATTATAATGATGGTTATTATTCCTGCTCTCATGTCTCTTTTAAGTAGTCCCTTCTGTCTTTTCTATATCAATATTATTAACATATTTTACATGTTTAAACTAATGTAAGACCTGTAATGTCATCTGAAATGTTTTTATTGATGTAAGCAAAGTGGCTAATCAGTATTTTCTTTTCTTCTGAATTGTATTACCAGTGTTCCAACACTAGTGATTTGAAGTGACATATTCTATGATATTACAATTTCCATGTCTGTTCAAATATATTTTTCTACTGTCTAACTGTGTACTGATCTGTTTTTCTATGCCTTTTAATATCTCTATCATGTTGCAATTATAGCAGCTTTATTTATTTTAAAATTTTTACTTACTAATTAATTGTGTGCAGCCTAAATATTTATTGAGGGAGGGGACAAGCTATGATCAGTCCTTCTTGGGAGCAACTTTTTTGTGGACACCAATACATTGCTCATTTTTTCCTGATTCTGCATGGCATGAATGTGCATTCTATCCTCATTGAGATGAACTTGGTAGACATTCATTTTGGGTGAAACCAGCATAAGCCATGGTATTTTTGCCTAAATATATGTTTTATTAATCCTTTAAGATTTTTTTCAAATGTGTTTTAATGGTATCTTATGGTGTGTTATCCATAAACAAATTATTGAATCAGCTTAGGTCTCAATCAGTGAATGAATGGGCAAAGAAAATGTGCTATGTGTACACATGACACAATGGAGTTTTACTTACCAAAGAAGGGGGAAATATATTAATTTCAGGAATAGGAATGAAACTGAGAAATATTACGTTGAGTGAAACCCCGATGTCATCAAGGGCAGTATTGTGTACTTCCTCCCATTAGTGGAATTCAGGGACAAGACAGAAACAAACCGAAAACACGGGAGTGGGGACTATCAGGTGAAGAGCAATAGATGGAGGAGATAAAAGGTAGGAAAGTGGGAAGGTCAACACCCTTAAAGGTGGCTATATGCAGGCTTGGGGTGACAAAATGAAGCATTTCCTTTGCTGTATAATCATTTCCTCTCAGTGGAAACATTTCCTTCTTGGGCTCATAAGGAGCAAAACTTAAATGGAAATCTCAGAAAACCTTCAAATTTCACAAAACTTTTTCCACCCTGAAGATTAAGCAGTAACTAACTACTAGAAGGAAAGAGACTTGACTGGCAGAGTGCTCTGTCTGTGTGAAGGGCTGAAGGAATGGAGATTTAGAGGTGTATTGCTCACGTTGAGTTAGAATTTTTAGTGATGAAGTCACTGTGAGCTCTCTATGCTCCTATAAATAACCCCTTTAATATTCCTGAAAGAAATTCTAGTGCATTTACTAGCTCACTAGATTTGAGTGGATTTTCTTTTCATCTTTCTTTCTTTCTTTCTTTCTTTCTTTCTTTCTTTCTTTCTAATTTTTTTAGTCTTTCTTTAGTGCCCTTGATGGGATATATATGAATGAAATCTATATCTATAAGATACAGAAGATGATAGATTTATCTAGATAATCTTTATCTATCTATATCTATATCTATATCTAATCTATATCTATCATCTTCCCCCCAAAATCACACATTAGTGTATTAATACACACTGTTTTTAAAAAGAAAAAATATATAAGTAAGCAAAACCATATTAGTTTTGGTGTTGCCTTAAAGAATATGTCAACAGAGGGAGAAGAAAATGAGTGTAAACATAGGAATTCAATTGCAAAAAAACTTAACAACTGTGAAAGAGGGTGGTACCCTGCCTTTAGAGAAGATAGGTAACAAAGGTAAAATTAATAAAGTGTAATTTACTTCATGTGCCACTATGCATTATTAATTTATGTATGTATGTATTATTTTTCTATCATTGTGATAAAACTCCATGACCTAGGCAACTTATGTAAAAAAATTAATTGAGCTTATGGTTTCAGAGGATTATAGTCCATGGTGGCTAAGCAAAGACATGGTGGAAAGAATAGCTGAGAGCTCACATCTTGATCCATAAGCATAAGACAGACAGACAGACAGACAGACAGACAAACAGACAAACAGACAGACACACACACACACACACAAATACACAGAGCACACTGGAAATGACTCAGGTCTTTTGGAACCTTAAGTCCCAACTCTAGTGACACAACTTCCCCAAGAAGTCCATGACTCTTAGTCCTTCCCACAAAGCTTCACCACCAGCAGACCAAATGTATAAACATATGAGTCTATGAAGCCATTATCATTCAAACTGTAAGATACTACACTATCAGAGCATAAAAATATTTAATAGGGTATATGCACTTGTTTTTATTCTATTTAACTTGCTTAAGACTTTGCTCATATGATGTGAGTTAACTTTCTGAAATTTCACTATTTTTTTTTAAAGAGTTAAATGAGCAAAATATATTTGCTTGATGGTGTTCCTCAGTGTTAGAACACATCCAGTTCTCTGAAAAAGTGAAGGGATTAGACAGCAGTGCTCTTGTCTTCCAAGAATCTGCTCTTGTCTTGTTTTCTGGTTTCCTTGAGCATCTGTCCACAGATGCTGCAATGGTGTGAGTGGAAGAGGGGACATGCAATCAGGACAAGCAGAGTCAGGGAGGACATGCCGACAGGCAGCAAAGATTTCAAAGCTGTTTAGTGTTTTGTAAGTATGAATTACAGGGCAAAAACCAGGAAGAAATGAGAGTGTCTTCCCTAGGAAATGTGGAACGAGGCATGGGAGCATGTTATGTTCCACTCTCATTTACATCTTAGGAACCTGTCTGGTTTGGTGGATCCATATTTTGATTTATTTTCCTCCAAGAAGTATGTCATTTTCCATCAGTCTCTCCTTTTCCTAAATTTTGTTTCTAATTCCTCTCATTAGCCTCTCTCAGGTTGCCTACAACATATCTCGTTTACCTTATTTTAAAATTGAACAAAAAAACATGGCTTCTCTTTTTTCTCTTTGTTCTACTATAGCTTACACTTTTGGTCTTCACTTTGAAGAAAATAATCTATACTCATTTTCTTATTTGATAAACATAATTGATGTACTACAGTTCAGTCTTTGATTCTACAGCAATGTTCTAGGTACATCATGCTATGATAATTTTCCCCTTTTTCATATTGTGTATCATAGAGGCAGGAAAGACTGTTACATCTAATGTAGAAAGAATCTGGCACAAAATACACACCTAAAAAATAAATTCAGTCAACAAACAGTGTATGATGAAATTTTATTCAGTCTTAAGTTTATACCAAATGAACTTATTCCTTACTTTGGAGTACCAGAAATCCCTGTAAATGTTCCTAGGATGTGCTCTATTTACACATCCTTCCTTCTCTTAGAATTAAGTAGGATTATTTGTCCATCTGTTCATCTCTCTGTAGCTGTATAGATCAACCAATACCTACTATATATATATATATATATATATATATATATATATACACATTTTTTAAAATCTGCATTTCAATGTACCAGTTTGGTTAAGTCATGAATTTTCACCTAAAGTTTATGTAAATTGACCTAAAATTTTGTTGGTTAATAATAATATAATATTTTATATTATTTTTATTTTATAAAATACTTAAATTTATAATCTAGAAAACGTAAATTATATTCTAA
Source organism: Arvicanthis niloticus (assembly GCF_011762505.2). Classification (NCBI taxonomy): domain Eukaryota; kingdom Metazoa; phylum Chordata; class Mammalia; order Rodentia; family Muridae; genus Arvicanthis; species Arvicanthis niloticus. Next base: position 21,389,073 of record NC_047660.1, read on the forward strand.
AACATAATAATAATATTCAATATCATTAGTACCACATATGCAGGTAAATTACAGTTTTTGTATAAGTGTCCCTATTAATGCATTTATAGTTTGTGACCTGAATCACAGCATTAGATGAAATAGAACAGCTATAGGTTATTCATGGAGAAGTTGTTTTCTTCATCAAATTAAAAAAAAATAGTATTAATTATGTAAACCCCGAGTGTACTCAGAACTCTGTATATGGTACCAGCAGTAGCAAAGACAATAAAGAAGTCAATGACCTTGGTCAATTTATTCAGTTGAAATAGTCAACACACACAGCAGCTCATTACCGAGAGCTTTACAAATGTTATGTTAGGGATGTGTCGACCGCTGAAGAAATTTTGAAGTTATGATTGAATCTTGAGTGAGAGGCAGTTTATCTGAAATTGCTGTGGAAATGGGGTCAATTTAATCCATATTAAGATCTTCAATCTCAAAGGAGAGGGTTTACTTTGAAGAGGAAGGTCAACACCTTTGGGTAGAGAGAACACCGTGCTTGCAGGGTCAACAGTGGAAGGAGAGAGCCTGATTAGTGGTTTTGCCACCAAATAACAGATGTTAGAATTGCTTCAAATCATTTCTCATTGAGGGAAATGGTCTGCAAGTGCATCACCATGGAGAGGCAGGTAAGTGTTGGAGTCTTGGAATGTAATAACGGGTATATATGAATGAACAGCAAGGAAACAAATTCATGACACAGTAAAGCAAAAAAAAAAAAAAAAAAAAAAAAGGATGCAGGTAAGATTTCATAGCAGTGACTGAATCATGATGCTCTTGGAGACCCTGGGCTTCATCCTGTCAGAATCTTTATATTACCAGTCTGGGCTGTGGCAGCACAACCAGTACTCCCAGTTGTCAGGAAGGTGTTACAGAGGGAGCATGAGTTTGGGGTGAGCAGAGCTATATAGAGAAACTGTAAAAGAGAAAAACTAAGATAAGAAAAATACATTAATCTAAAGCAAAATGGAAGGGCATAGCATCGACCTTTTGGTGTTCTTTAGAGAACTCAAGCTATCCTACAAAGCAAACAGAGGGACAGCAATAAGAGAAAAGGAGGTGTTGCTCAATCAGTATCAGATTTAAATATTTTTTAAGACAGGTCTCAAATTTGTCAAGGGTGGCCTCAAACTTACTATGCAGCTCAAGTTGGCTTTGAACTCAAAGAAATCCTCCTGCCTCCTACCAAATGCTTGAATTTCTGGTGTGAGCTGCCTGTTCTAGCTCTTGAATCATTATTTAAAAGTTACACAGAATTAAGTGATTAGCAGAGTTATTTGGAGAAAGTAAGTGAAAGGGAAAAACAAGAGCCTCTTGAAGGAATGCTATATTCTTTCCTGTGGAAGTTCTCAAAGAATCCCAAATAAGGGAGATCTGGGAGAAGTTAATTCAAATGAAGGTGAGGTTCTAAAACACTCAGTGAATCAGAAGATCGACGTGGAGGCTGAGTATAGAACTATCTTTCATTTGATTAATGTAATTGTCACTTCTGAGGCTTACTGCCTCCATCTGCTAACCTAGGCTGAGTCCTGGAAACCTCTAACCTCCATACAATGCAATCTCAGCCTAGAATGTTTTCAGCCTCTTAGCTCTTTCTGAACTCTAGTGGGATGTTGTTTTGGCTCAGGCTCCTCTCCAAGCTGACTGATTCAAACTGGCTTCTCTCTTGGCCTCAAACTTTTTGCTTTGATTGGCCTCATACTAACTTTAGCAACCCGTTCTAATCTTCTAGCTCCTTCTCATTCTCTGGCTCATTGTTTTCTCTTCAATCAGTGTCTGTACAACTGTCCTGGTAAAACTGCCTCCAGCATCCCTTTTCTCTCTCTTTCTCATGAGGATTGGGCGTCTCCTATTCTGTCAAATCTCTCTTGTTTCATCACTTTGTCTGCCACTCAATTAGACATCACTTTCAAGCATGGGTGCTTCTCAAACTAACTTTACCTTCCTTCATTGTTTGGAATTACAGGTGTGTACTCAGGGCATGTCTGTATTCCAGCCAGAGGGATTAAAGGTGTGTGCTGAGGGCTGAGCCACAGCACAACTAGAAACAAGTTTGTTTTGTATTTTTTCATTTTCAATAAATAACACAATCTCAGGGTTCACAGTGTGATCCTGCAGCAGCTGAGTCCTCAAAGTGTGGTTCCCAGAAGCCTCATTGTCATCATCAGTGACCAGAAACTTGTCAGAAATAAGATGTTTGGTCCCTCCCTAGACCCACTGATGCAGAGGTGGGCTGTGTATACAAGGCCTCCTGCTGACTGATAGGCACACTAAGGACAACAGGCTATTTTATGCCTTCCCTAGAGAGAGAAGATCTAAGGATAACAATGTAGGTGTCCCTGCAGAGAAAGTGCCCCCATGGGAGAGGACAGAGGAAATTCTGTAAGAGGGAACTTTTTTTATTTTTTATTTTTTTTTTTTTTTAGAAAAGTAACTTCTGTCAACCTTATTTGTGAGGGAATTTAAAATTACACCAGCTATGGGACTTATAATTATTATATTATGTATTATATTTATTATGTTATAATCAAAGTGCTACTTGAGAGTATTAACAAGAAAATTAAAAAAAAAATCCTTCTTTTCATCCCTTTTACAGCAGTACAGTGGAAAAAAAATCTCATTTTATAGGTACGCCACCTTTCGTATCGTGTAAGAGAATAGTATTTTCCATTCTTAATGCAGATGTTGACTTTTTAAGCTATTCCTAAGGTTAGAAGACAATAGTTGGCACGTTAATCCTTTACAAAGGCCACATGTGAGACTGAAAAACATTTCAATCTGAAGCTTTAATTGAACATCACTCAGGATTTGCCTTTTTGAAAATGTTAAACGATCACCAGTTTGTGAGCAATAAAGTCAATATATTCAGGGATAATTACAGCTGGCATATTCAGTCCAGGAATCGAGAATAAATCAGAGCATGTTGCACTGGGTTAGATATGCTTGCGTAGTTTTCTGTAATAAGGTAAGAATCAAAATTGTAAAGAAAATAATTCCTTGAGGTTTGTTTGGTACTTGAAACCAGTTTATTTTAAGCGTAACTGTTGAAAAATAATGTAGGAGACCAGAGAACACACAGGGAAATGCAGAGCTTGGTGAATTAGGATGTAGTAGATTTACTATAAAACCACAACAAAGAGCAAGGAGCTGAAGAGAAACAATACCCACAGTGTCTCCTGTGTTTTCCCCCCAACACTTGGCCTGCCCTAAAACAAATGATTAAGTAAATAAAAAAATTACAAAACATCTTTCTTTGGAGTTGGGGAGACAGCTCAGTCATTATAGTTCCTGTTGTACAAAATAAGAGGACCCACATTTATTCCCCAGAATCCAAAGTTAAAAACCTAGGTGTGATAGTATACTATATATATATATATATTTTGAGATTATAATATTGAGAGACCAAATCTTTTAAATTCAGACTCTATTTTAGAGAACTTGACCTAAGTTTGAACTCAGGTAAATTAACAGGCCAATATCTAGCATCAGTTTCCAAATTATCCAAATTATCCAACAAACCCATGCTTAGCTCTAGTTTCTTGGCTAACTCCAACAAGACCTGTGTCTCCAAGTTTATCTCCCCCAACAAATCCAGCATTTCCCTAACAAGCCCGCCCCCCTGCCTAAAACCACCAATGCAGAGGGAAGCAGGAGTTAAGTTTGTTTTGACTCCCAGCACCAGCCAATTATGCTAAAGACCATAAATTAGATGCTTGCCAGGCTAGAAACACTTACCCCTCGATTGCCACTTTCTATAAAACCTTGCCCCAGAATTGTTCGGGGCTTTTTTTCACCAAAACCCTTCTACCCTACTGGTCAGTGGTGGGCTGAGCCTAAGCTTGAGCTTGTAAATAAAGGTTTTTATGTGATTGCATTGGATTGGCTTCTGACTGGTCTTTTGGGGTTCACTAACACTTCCTTGGCACTACAACATAATTACACTATTTCTCCCTTCTCTTTGCTCCCTTCAAACTGTCCCTTTACCTCTTTCAAATTCATGGTTCATTTCTTTCATGAGGTGTTGTTACATGCATATATGTATATGCATGCATATGTATTTGTATGTATAACCTGCTCAGTCTGTATAGTGTTACTTGTATGTTTGCTTTCATGGCTGACCATTTGGTGTTGGATTATCAATTGGTGTTATCTTTCCTGGGGGAGACTTTATCCCCACCCTTAGCATTCTTTAGATGCCTGCAGTTCTTTGTGGTAACCAGCTGCTCTCTAATTGGTCTTAAGACAGGCTTGACAAATGTCAAGTACTGAAGCCTAACCTACTCCTCAGAGGGAGTGAAGTCATGGGTCTTGCAAGAGTACCTACAACCACGAGTTTACTAAACTAACATAATCCCTAACTACACCTTAAACTTTTGTGTTTATACCCATATATACATAAGTATAGTCTTCACCACTCATCAAAGAAACTACTCTTTGCAACAGACCAATACCGTTACATAATCCTACAACCAATCAAGATGCAGATTTGTGGAACCCAGTGCTGGTGGTATATGTTTTCAATCTGAGCTCTGGGGAGGTAGTGACAAGTGGATCTCGGGAACCCTCAGGTTTGCCAGCCTAGTCCAAGTCCCAGGCCAGACACAAATACTATCCCCTCAAACAAGATAGCTACTGAGAAAAACCATTGGAGATTCACTTTCGTCCTCCCCTCCCCCACCACACACACACACACACACACACACACACACACACACACACACACACTCACCTGTATCTCCCCCCAGCTTATATCCATCCATCATCCTGCACACATCCCTTTGCTTGCTTCCCGTTATTTTGGCCATCATTATGTTGGTGAAATTCAGTTTTATAGTTGACTATAGTAGTTTATGCATATTCTTATCTGCATATTACCTTTTGTATCTTACTAGAATTTTTCTAAAGTAAAAGCTGGAGAAATATAAAATATTAAAACAAATCTCTATTGGTAGTCAAGTTTGGGAACAGCATAACCTCAGGTTGATTTTTTTCCTAAGTTGAAATCAGATACTGTAATGTGAGAACATGCAGATTTGGGCTGTGATCCCAGGAAAGACCAACAGGAGGATGTGGAAAGAGACTAGGAAGGGAAGGAAACCAATTATGATGGCTAATGAGCTACTGCTATCAGCAAATGGAACTGAATTCCATTAGAGACCTCTGGGAGACAGAATAGAAATCACCCCGAATTATCCTCCACAAAAAAACATCACCTGGAATCTTTAGGCACCAGCTTCCCCATTGGCTGAAGGCTGTTCCTATCACTCTCCCACTACACTCTCCACTGAGAAGACAAGCTGAACGAGTCCCCACTGTTGTAAAAACAAACAGGGCCTCCACCAAACTCAGTTTCAGGTACCTTTTGCCAGCAGTTCCTGCAAACAGAAAATGTCACTGTTGGGGGGTTTTATATGGAACCAGCAGCACCTGCTACAAATTCTGCCACAGCCATAAACACCTGTAAGCAAAACTTAGCAATGATGGAATAGCTGGCAGGTAGGTCGGACTCAAAAGAAGGAAGACTGTTTGGTTAGTCCTCTCTGTGACTTAGGGAACATGCTATTTCTGGTAAACACACATAAACATAAACGTTCTCAAGCTGTAGTGTGGGCCTTTGTCTTGAGTTCACTATTGAGTCTTAACTGTGAATACCAAGAAGTTGGCTTGTTTAATCACAGCAGTGGTCCTCTATTGCAAATTCCCAGATTACTTTGATAATTAGCCATTTATAATTAGTCTCTTAAAATATACCAGATTTTTTTTTTAAACAAAAAATCAAACAAGAATTTCAAACAAAATAAAGCCTACAGTTTTCAATCACTTTGAGTTTAAAACCTTGGTACTTTAGACAGAATGAGGCTAAAACTAACCTCCCATTTCTGATGACAGATGTTTGCTATGTTTGTGTAAGTTTCAGATTTAGAACAACTCACTTGTGTTTTTTTTTTTTTTTTTTTTTTGAGAGTTTAGGTTTCTTTGCAGAAGTAAGGTGTATTAAGATGTATAAAATTCTTTATGTACTTTGATTTTCTTTTTACTATCTGGAAAGCATTTGGAGACTATTCCCATGAATACTGCATATTCATGACTACCCATAAAGGATATGATTCAGAATTTGGTCTTAAACTATTGCCCCTGTTTTACATATTTTTTCAGCTTCCTTTTTATTCATCAAAATGACTCAGAAATGAGTAGAAGCTAGGCATATATATATATATATATATATATATATATATATATATAAAATCAGGTTTTTTTTTAAGTAGCTTATTGTGTTTTCAGACAGATTCTAACACTGGGAAGTTGGTCTAGTTGAACAGAGACTCACCTTCCTTTGTGGCTCAGTCTTTTCTCTCTTCACACAGCACCTACTCATCCCTTCATCAACAGTGAGCATAGACAGCCAACTCCCTCTGTCTTTTCTATTAAGTTATTTTTAAAAGAAAGATCCTTAAATTGTTTATAGGGACATTGTGCTTGATTTTGTTTTTCCCTACCTTTAAATTCTTCAGCTGGTGATACTTTAGTAGTATGTTACCTGGTTCTGAAAACAAGATACTAAGTGTGCTGAGGCATAGACTAGTGTAGGACTCTTGGTGGCCAGACTTTAGGATGCTCTCTGTCTTGAGACAGAAAACTGACCACAGTTTACAATTTTCTGCATAAGTTCCTGAATACTGAGATTATAGTCCAATCATTCACCTGGAAGCGGTCTCTATCAATATGAAGGGGTTGGAGCAGGGAGTAAAATATCTTTCTTCATCTGTCTTCCTGTTTACATTCCTGTAGACCATTGGCCTGTGTGTTCATCAGTCATCCACTCACCCTCTTCTCTTTCTCCCTCTTTCTTCATCATCTCATCATCTTTTTCAAATACATAACACAGAGCAAGGCAATGTCATACAGTTATTTCACAAGACAGGGTTCTGAAATTAAACATTACCAAAATACAGTGATCTCCTTACTTACTACTTGCTTCATATTTTAGCACATCTTTAGGTTTAAAGGAACTCAAATCTCTTTGGTTTTATTCATTAAGCTCTCTCCCTAGTCCTCCACTGGGGTGTTTTATACCTCAGCTACAAACTGATCATAGCATTCTCCCTCCAGTCACTTCAACTAACCCTCACCACAATGAGACTGCTAACATAATCCAATAGGCCAGTGGTTCATATCCCATAATTTTAGTCCTACAGTGTTATATATATGTTATATACATATATCAGCATTACAGCCTTCATCTATGGTTAGGGTAAACATTTCTTCTAAAGGACAGCAGGGACAGACACAATGAGCACTCCACCATCTCAGTCTGCAGTATGCCGAGTGAAAGTTTGGCTTTTGTTGGTATTCTGAGAGGGTTGTTCATTGTAGCAGAGGGAAGAACTACTTGTTCCTAGTAGGTCTACAGATCCAGAAGAAGAAATAAATGTAGGAAGGATGGAAGGAAGGAAAGAGGGATGGAAAGAGAGATGGAGTGAGGAAAGGAAGGAGGGAAGAAGAAAAGAAGGGAAAAGGTAGGAAGGAAAAAAGAAGGAAGGAAAGAAGGACAGAAGGAAAGAAGGGCAGGCAGAAGGATAACAGAATAAAATAAGGTTTGGTAGATATCCCTGGGAGGCCTGCTATGGGCTTAGATTGCTTTAAAAACCTACTTTTAATAAGGGTTCTGAAATGCTTTGATCGCCCCTGTAGCCTAGCATCCAAAGGTAGGGGAGAAAAAAAATGGTAAATAGGACAAGGGGATGTGGACCTGTTTCGAAGTTGGTCTTTGGGGGTGATTCTAATCTTCGTTTGTCGGATACCATCAGTCCAGTCTAGTAGTGTCAGGATAGCAAACACCAGTCAGCAGTAGTGGCACAATCCAGCAGAAACAGCCAGGCCTCTGCTGAATTAGCAAGAGTCGTCAGGAGTGGCAGGGGAAGGGGGGGGGGGGGAGTAGGAATGCCAGGAATGCCAGGAGCAGCTTTCTACACATGATCAACAAAGCATTGCAAAGCCAGCTGCTCAAGCCCTGTCACTGTCCATTGCGTCCTGTTTATACTCCCTTTAAAAAGCGTGTGTCCTCCCATGGGGCTTTCCTCAGCAAAAGACCACATGAGTCTGTATCACCTGCCATATCCAGAAACTTTCACTTCAGCCTGCCCTTTTCTGAAGGGAAACCAGGGAAACAGAAGCAGAGTGGATGAGGGAAGAGGGGAGATAAAAGGGACTGGGAGAAGAGGAGGGAGCATGTAATATTTAAGGAAAGAATTTAAAAACAAAAGAAAAAGAAAGAAAACAAGAAAAAAAGGCACAAGACAAGAACTTCCCTCTCAGATTATTTTGATTTCCTATTTTACAGATTAGGGGAACATTCTCTGGCAACTCTCCCTTCAAACTCAAGATGTATTTATAGATTTCACAGAGTTCTAGGAGCAAACACCTGCGGCTCAGCCCTGTGACTATTTTAAACTGAAAGAAGCAAAAGCACGGGGAGCAGAAGGCTGTTTGAAAGACCTGGGTGGAGCAGACAGTGGTAATGACTGCCTGACACCCAGGTGGCATAAAGGATTCTAGGGTAGAAAAAGGGGAAAAAATATTAGGCTGTAGGCCGGGATCATGGACACAGTAGAATGGCAAGATTTTCTCATTGCCTCTGAATGGATGTGAGTGACATTTTACTAATATTGTGATGCCAAGGAGACAAGGACCAGACTTCCGTCTCACACAGGGCACCACCACTCCCTCTTTATTTATGATTCATTTAGTCTCAAAGAAATTCTGCTGCAGTCAGGTGCATCAAGGGGATCCAGAGAGACCTGAGATAGAGAAAGCTGGTAGCTTATCTCCTTGAGAACTGGCATTTCCTGACTGATGTTCTTCTGTGAGAGTCAGCAATTATGGTTGTTTCTCTCCCCCCTCCCCCCGCCCCCAACCTCTGAGGTCTGGCTAAGTGTGACATTTCCATTTGCTGGCAGAATCCTCATCCTGACCCCGATAAAGGTTGCCACCTACACATGACTGTCTTGTCTTGCCTTGAATGGTGACAGAAAATGTATGTGGGGGTGGGGTGTGGTGGATGGGGGCACTCCAAAGAGAAAATTGAGGACAGTGTCCTTCATTTGTTTCTTAGAAAAATTAAAGCAATCCTTCCCTTGTCTTTGCTGCTGTAAGGGCTCCAAGCCCCTGTGACCAGTTCTACTTACAGTGTTTGAACCTAGCATCTCTCTTGGCTGATCTGTTTAAATACAAAAACCACGGGAGAACAGATCAATTGTTCTCCAGGTCATTCCTTCACTTCCTTTCAAGTACAGGCTAGGCTGGTGCTCATTTTTCCTGCTTCATCACAGGGTCTTTGTCCATATCAAGCCTCTGAGCCAACTGGACAGTATCGAGAAAACTAGAGAAAGAAATAATCTTTTTACTCTCCTGTGGGTGGCATGAAGCATCCTTAAGGGAGTATCTCACAATGAAAGTAAAATCACAGCCAAGGAGCAGGTTCTGGTGATCAATAACTTAAAGGCTAGAATTAGGTATTTTGCTGAGTGACAAAGTCACATTTCATTAACTAGCTTCCCATCTATAAAGAATAGGTGTTCTGTTTAGGAAATTTTTTCCTGTGCCCATGTGTTTGAGGTTCCTCCCCACTTTCTCTTCTATTAGTTTCAGTGTATCTGGTTTTATGTGGAGGTCCTTAATCCATTTGGACTTGAGCTTTATACAAGGAGATAAAAATGGGATCAATTTGCATTCTTCTACATGCTGACCTGACCGCCAGTTGAACCAGCACCATTTGGTGAAAATGCTGACCTTTTTCCACTGGATGGTTTGTAGCTCCTTTGTCAAAGATTATAGGTGTGTGGGTTCATTTCTGGGTCTTCAATTCTATTCTATTGATCTTTCTGACTGTCTCTGTACCAATACCATACAGTTTTTATCACTATTGCTCTGTAATACAGCTTGAGGTCAGGGATGGTGATTCCCCCAGAAGTTCTTTTATTATTGAGAATACTTTTCACTAACCTGGGTTTTTTGTTATTCCAAATGAATTTGCAAATTGCTCTTTCTAAATCTATGAAGTGTGGATGCTTCAGTCCTTCTTAGAAGGGGGAACAAAATAATCATAGGAGCAAATACAGAGACAAGGTGTGGAGCAGAGACTGAAGGAAAGCCCATACAGAGACTGCCCCACCTGAGATCCATCCCATATACAGTTACCAACCCCAGACACTGTTGGGGATGCTAAGATGCTGACATGAGCTTGATATAGCTGTCTCTTAAGAGGTTCTGCCAGAGCCTGACAAATACAGAGGCAGATGCTCACAGCCAACCATTGGACTGAGCATAGGAGGCCCCAATGGAGGAGTTAGAGAAAGGACTGAAGGAGCTGAAGGGGTTTGCAACCCCATAGGAAGAACAACAATATCAACCAACCAGAACCCACAGAGCTTCCAAGGACTAAACCACCAACCAAGGAGTACGCATGGAGGGAGCCATGGCTCTAGCTGCATATATAGCAGAGGATGGCCTTGTTGGGCATCAATGGGAGGGAAGACCCTTGGTCTTGTGAAGGGTCAATGCCCCAGTATAGGTAAATGCCAGGCCCAGGAGGTGAGAATGAGTGGGGGAGAATGTGGGAAAGGGGGTTTCTGAGCAGGGGACTAGGAAAGGGGATAATATTTGAAATGTAAATAAAATATTCAATAAAAAAATTAAAAAAGAAAAGAAAACAAACAACAACAAAAGAATAGGCAACACACTTTGGTACCATCATACCCTGGCTGTTTACAGGAATGTCTGGATAACGAATGTAGAGAAGTAGGTCTTGCTGAGAAGAAATAATGGATCGAATCTGAGCAAATGATCGTTAAGATCTTGAAATGGAAGGTGAACAGAGAGTGATGATTGAAAATGACTTGAGTCCTAGCAGGTCTAGGCTAGAGATAGTTAGGATCAGTTGATTTTTCAGCGTGACCTACAGGAAGGCTTGCCTAAGTGAAGAGCTTGATGAATAAAACTATATTATATGCTATAAAGACTCTCAAAGAAGACTTGCATGAAAGTGTGTGCATTCTTCCCTGCTGCTAGTAAAGCATTATTCATATAATCAGAGCATCTGGTCTTAAAAGATTTCGACGCTCTTGGTGTACATGTAGCAAGGATGTAGGTATAATCACTTTATTATTCAGGAAGACTTAATTGTAAGTATTCTAACAAAAATCTACATGTATTAATTATAACTTTCTATTTTCTGAGGGGGATATGTTCCCACATAACCCAGGCTAGTCTTGAACTCCTGACATCTCTGCTTCTAACCATTCAGTTTGGGGTTTATAGTATGCACCACTATGCATGGTTTTATGTGGTGCTGAGAATTCCCTCACAGTTCTGGAGGATAGACATTTGAGATCTGAGATACCAATATGCAATATGTTGTCAAGGAAGCATCCTATAAGGGTCCATGAGAACAGCGGTGATCCTTCTAGCTCACACTGGTCATTTGCATCCCCATTACAGGTGTGTGTGTGTGTGTGTGTGTGTGTGTGTGCGTGTGCATGTGTGCACACGCATGTTAGATATGGTTATGTACTTATGAGAATATACACTCTTTGTGATTTGTGTTTAAGTATTATGTGTTTATAGCTATAATTTATGTGCCTCTATGCGAGAAAGTAATTTATGTACATGTATGTGTATATCCATGATATGGTACCATATGAACATGGTATATGTAAGTACATGCATGACTATGTCATGTGTGTGAATGTATAATGCATAGCATGTATATTTGCATATATGTGATTTTTTATGAAAATATGTTATCCAAACTTTCCATAAATATATAATTAAATTTCTACAATGTGAACTAATTGAAAATGTGTCCTAATGAATCAGTATTCTCTTAACAGATGGCAAAGTAAACCCAGTGTTTCCACCTTCTCAGAAATCATGTTAAGTGCAGAATTGTTATGGTTTGTGAGAAAAGAGCAGCCCTGTTTAAATGCTAGTAAACAAGCCAGCTCACAGCTCTCTTACCTCTGTCTAAACCTCAGGAAGAGGCCCCGTGTGGGAGTTCAGCTTAATGAAAAATGCATTAGGAGCCGTCCTGCAGGCACGAAGGATCTATTACTCATTTTAATCTTAGCCAGCCAGGTAAGTAGGCATTGGTCCATGAACCCCAGCTCTGGAAAAATCACAGGAAGCTTAATGAGAGACACTCACCCTAAATGAGTGTTTTGAGCTTTTCTTTTTTTAAAATCTATACTTAAAAACTGCCTGTGGAAATAACATTCATAACATTCAGGTTTTATGCAGACTAGAATGTGTGCCAATCTGGATTGGGGTTTTGTGAGGAGCCGCATTTGCCATTAAAAGATGGCGCAGGCTTCTGCTTCCTGGTTCTTCATGGAAGCTTTACTTGAGAATGCGCCTGCGCATGGCACAAAAACCGAGTATGACAATTGGATGAAAGATTTGAGCCAATGAGGGATCTGCACGTCTCCCAAAGCTCTATTTAAGCAGCGGGCTTTCTGAGCTCGGCGTCCTTCCCTCCACCTCACCATCCTGAGAGCTGTTCAGTAAATGCTGTCAGAAGAATCCTGAGTGTGGCGTGCTCCTTATCGGCGAGGTAGCGCGCTACAAGTGGAACCGAAACTCGGGATGAAGCCGAACATCTCGGAGTTTTGACCAGTCACGAAGGACCTTGTTGGCTTGCAGAGGATTCAGAACTGACGGCGCGGAGAGTCTAGACGCTTTTCTGCAAGGTATGGTGGATCTTGTTTGGCTTAACAACAAGATAGCCTATCAGAAGCAGAAAAGGGAGAGAGCGCTAATAAAATAGAAAAGAAAACTAGGATAGAGAAGAAAACTAAGAAGGAAGGGCTAATTTGGACAGAGCCTCAATGTTTGAACTCCAGTAAGCGGGATACAGTGGAAGACACCCTGCGCTGGAGAACCAGTCGACTGACGGAGCTGGTTGAATTCGGAAGTGAAACAAAGGTGATTGCATAGTAACAAAAATGGGGCAAAAAATAAGCAGAAACAGATGAAAAAGGTTTTAAAGATGCAAGGAGTAAATTGCAGGCTGCTCTGAGTCAAGAGAGCCAAACAGATAAATAGATAAAGGTTATAGTAACGAAAATGGGGCAAGAAATAAGTGAGTAAAAACAGATGAAAAAGGCTTTAAAGATGCAAGGAATAAATAGAAAGCTGCTCTAGACAGAGAGCTAAGCAGAATGATAATGTTAATTGATTTAACTTTCAAAATGGGTGTGATTCTGAGTTATATAGTTATATTTTTCTGGATAAAAACTCAATGTAAAGGTTTTTCTGGTTACTGGCTTAAGGAAAGGCTAATTTGGAAAAAAAGGTTTTTCTGTGAGTTTTCTGATGAGGTCATTAAGGTAGTAGTTATGTCTTCCAAAATTATATGGATCAGACATGACAGAGGTAGGCCTCCAGAACACTAGATTTCAGAGAATCAAAATAATTACATAGATACTAAAACTTGTTTTGAGATTTGTATATTGCAGAATACACAGCTTTGGAGAATGAATCTTATCACCTGCATGTTCACTGATGCCCTGGACTTCCAGCAGGATGCAGTTAAGACAGACTTCAGATGCTTATCAATTTACCCTTCCCCTCATTCCTCTTCTAAAAGTCAACGCCCATGTTCAGCTTGAAGAAGTTAATGAGGAGTCGGTGCCCCAATTCCCTGGACTTGGGGACTGAGGTGGTTAATATTAGGCTGTCTTAATCTGTATAATTGTTACTAAGCTGATGCAAAATTCAAGGATTTCATTGGTATAAATTTGTGGGTACAAGGCTTAGACCTTTCATTTCTCCAACAGGGGAAGTTGTGTGTTGCCTTAAAGAGTGTTGCTTTTATATCAACGGTTTAGATATTAAGTCTCTTGTCTCTCGGGTTCATGCTGTTCAACAAACTGATGGCTTTGGTTGCAGCCATCTGGAACCATATACCCTGATGAAAGACTTGGTTGTCAAAAGCCTATAACAGCTGAAGCACACTCTGATAAATATATTGTTTATCCCACATAGCTTGTTTTGCTGTTTAGTGACCTCAGCTGTATGGTGCACGTGGTAAAGTGTTTTCACCTGTGTTCTCCTGCTTGTGTATATAAATACCTCCATTCAATATGAAAATTTTACTTGGGCAGTAAGGAATGGGTGGGGGTAGGGTTATTTGGCTGCATGAACTTTGGGGGAGTGCTGCTTACCCTCTGGTTGCTCTGCAAATTCAAACAACATCATCAAAAGGATAAGGTGGTGATCATGCAAGCATTGCTTGCCGTGGAGCAGGGAACATCCCCTCAAGCCTGGTTGAATCTGCTTAAACAATGAGACAGCATCACTTAACAGGATATCCTGAGGGCTCGTGTTCCCATTGCACCAGGTATCCTAGTGGTGGTCCTCCACACTTCCCGGGGCTCAGGTTCCCATTGCACGGGATAAAAGGTGTGGAGGGTCTCGTACTGTTTAACTGCCTTGAACGCCTATCAGTAGAACAGTGGGCTAGATCGGCAACCTAACAGTCCTCGATTGTTGTTGCAGTTTAATAAGGAAGGGGGAAATGTGAGGAGCCGCATTCGCCATTAAAAGATGGCGCAGGCTTCTGCTTCCTGGTTCTTCACGGAAGCTTCACTTGAGAATGCGCCTGCGCATGGCGCAAAAACCGAGTATGACAATTGGATGAAAGATTTGAGCCAATGAGGGATCTGCACATCTCCCAAAGCTCTATTTAAGCAGCGGGCTTTCTGAGCTCGGTGTCCTTCCCCTTTTCTCCATCTTGAAGAGCTGTTCAATAAATGCTGTCAGAAGAATCCTGAGTGTGAAGTTCTCCTTATCAGCGAGGTATCGCTTCGCAGGGTTTAGTGCATAAGGAAGGGACTAGGGAAGATAGAGCTACGTTGAGTCAACTACAGGAGGTCAACTTTTGGAGGTCATAGCTTGTATCTTATAAATATCATTTTAATATGCTCATAGAAGGCTCCGTGTGAATGTTTTGAATGATTATTTTGGATATGCCACATAAGGAGTGCAAAGTTCAACAACATGTAAAGCATTCCATCAACATAGGAGGCAATCAAAGTAATGATAGAAGAGTATCAGCCTTGATCAATCAACGGCCAATTTCTGGCATAGAAATTGAGGATGATGCCATGTGATACAGAGTACATAGAGAGAGCTATTTAAA
This sequence comes from Arvicanthis niloticus, assembly GCF_011762505.2. Taxonomy (NCBI): domain Eukaryota; kingdom Metazoa; phylum Chordata; class Mammalia; order Rodentia; family Muridae; genus Arvicanthis; species Arvicanthis niloticus. The sequence continues at coordinate 21,404,290 of NC_047660.1, forward strand.
GGACGTGGGAGAAACTGGCAAGCATCCATAATGCAGGTAAAGCATTAATATTTTTAGGGCTTTGGTCTAGCACTAAGGAGTACTGGCTAGAGGGAGACTAAACTTTGATGTAACATAGCACATAAAGATACAAATATTGGGGGGGGGATATTTGAACAAAATGCAATTCAATCTTTCTGGTATAATCTTGGTGCCTTAACTTGATGTCTTATCCTTAGCAGTGTTGACCTTCTGCATCAGTGGAGACTTAGTTGATCAGCTGCCTCGTGAATGATAGAGTATTCACTACCATCCATGGCCTCTACCCACTGGACGCACAGTACCTTATTATCTCATCTTTACATCCACATTGAGATGAAGATTCTCCTAGCCAATGCCATATGTCCCCCAGAGGTACCTGGTTAAGAAGCAGATTAGGACCTTGCTACTCTTTTCTAGTAGCATTGGAATTATCTGGGAGCCCATTAGAAGTCTAGTGTTTATGGTTCCATTCCAGCCATACTGAGGCATTCTGTGATTTAATAAGATCCGCAGAAACTGGCATGCACCTTGACATCCAAAAGTAACACTGATGTAAAGAAAAGGCTTGGCGATAGTGTGTGTAGGTTGGGAAAGGCTATTACCATTTTGTTAGTCAATTTGCTTGTCAATAAGCCCCATGTTTGTTTTCATCATAAATTTATTTCTGAAATTTTATGACTTGCACAATTTTCTCTCAGCCTTTTAATGTACCATCCCAGCTAAAACACTGTATTTCCTGCTCTCTGTTGTAGTGTTGAAACCAATATTAAAATGGTAGGGTTTTTTTTTTTTTTGTGGGATATGTAGGGAAAAAAATTTTTGAAAGGTACTGCCTCTTCCTCTTAGAGCTTTTCTTTTTTCTTCTTGGAAACGAGCATCAGGTGTCATCACAGAGTTTTCAGGTAAACAAGATAATATAGCTATAACAACAGCCCTGGAGGAGCTTATGGCTAGCAGGGAAGCCAGATAGGTGTCATTACTGTGAAAATAGAGTAGGCTGCACAGTGCCCAGCCCCTATATGAATAGGATAGGAGTTTATTTATGGAAAGAATTCTAAAACATCTGGATTCTAGAGCTCTTGTGTTTTTGTATCTTTAGGGAACACAATATTAATCTTCTTTTTTAATTCATCCATATAACCCAACTTTTAGCATTTAGCATTTTAACCCAACTTTTCGCTTTTAGCATTGCATTTTTATGTATGGAAAAGTCTCAAGTTTTGTTCATTGATTTCTCTTCTCAAAAGACCCCAATGATATTTTTTTATCCAAGGTTATTTACCTGAATTATTATCACAACTACCTGTAATTATGGAATTCCAATGCTCTGATAACTGGAAGTTAAATTCTTTAATAACTCTTTTTGTAGCAATTCAAGATACTAGAACGTTCATTTATCCTTTTAAAAAGAAATCTTGAGATAGGGTCTCATATAGCCCCAACTGGCCTTTAAAAAGAAATCTTGAGATAGGGTCTCCTATAGCCCATGCTGGCCTTGAGCTCCTGTTACCTCTTCTTCCATCGCCTAAGCACTGGGATTACCTCTGTGCTCTTTCTTTCACCCCCTGTTTTTACTGAAGAAATGTTAACATCTTTGGCTAAACAGTATTGTCTTATAACTTATTGTAAGGAAGAGAATTATTAGGACTTTAAGGTAGAAATATTTTAAATTTCCGAAACATTTTTGTCCCTAGAGTTTGGAATGGTGCAGCATGAACCTGTGCTGTTCTGAAAGTTCAAAGGTAAGATTAGGAGGTTGTAAAGTTTGGGAAAGCAGAGACAGTATAACCATCACTGCAAATGACATTATTGCAAGTGACACTACAGGAATAAGAATCAAGTGAGGAAAAAGTAGATAAAATCCACCTCTACATTAGCTTCTGGAATCCTACAACCAAAACATAAAACACCCCATCCTGCACATGAGTTTAAATGAATATGTCTAGAGGAAGTTACACAAAGCTTTGTTGGAGTCGAACTGTGAAATGTGTAACTAGACTCCAGCTTGTACTCCCAAGTCTCCAAGGTGTTCCCAAACTCATAGAGACAGCAGCTCTGATTCTAAGCTGCACCTCAGGAAGAAGCAGGACACAGCCAGCACAGGGGACTCAACTATAGCCTTGCAGACATTCCCTGCTCTCAAAAGCTCCTGACATGCTGGGATCGAAGCTTCTCCATGGCTGGGTTCTACCTCCCTGTTATCCATGCATTTTGTCCATGGTGCTTGTTTCTCATTTCAAGAATGATGCTTCTTCAGTTACCAAAGTTACTAACAGATAGATAGATAGATAATAGATAGATAGATAGCATTCCAGCAGACTTTTTGAAACTTGACTTACAGGATGATTAGTTTTGTGATTGTTCACTGTGCTATATGAACAAACTCAACAACCCCAGATGCAGCTGTGCCAATGTGCCTAGAAAAGCCATTGCATTTTGGTGACATGAAATGACACAAAAGTAATTAATGAGGCAAAAGAGATTTAAAACTTGGAATTATTCAAAATCAATCATTGTCAATGTGCAGCAGAACACAGTAGCCATGGGATATAGTTTGTAGGGTAGATTTGCTCTCAGTTGAGCTGTATCCCCAAAGGATCATGTTCAAAGAGGCTAACCCTTATGTTCTAAAAAACATCTTTATGCCTTCTTTCCTTCGATCATTTTTGTATTACTTATTCTTCAATCTTCTCATTTGAAAATGGGGATAAAAGTGTCTCTATCCAGAATTTTTACATTTAATTGAATGAATTAAATGAATTGATGAATTCCTTGAATGCTTTGAGTTCCTGACTCAAAAATATTTATTAAGTGGCCACAGTTCTAGGCATCATGAGTGATATCAGTGCAGTGCCATTCCCTGTTCTAGGAGGTAGGGCTCCATGTGGAAGTCTTCTCCAGAATCTCCATTATTTATTTCAGGATGTGATGCTCTAAGGCCTGAGCCCTGACAGGAGAGTCAGATCCATCCTTCATTCATTACCTGTATGATATTTTACAAATTAAATTTTTTCTAAGTCTTCATTTCCACCAATGGAAATGATTATTTGTTGTGGAGTTTGGGTGGGAATATAGGATGTAACGTAAGTGATGCAGTGCATAGAACAACCAGATAAGAAGCAAACACTCAGATGCTTTTTATGCAGGTGCTGCCAAAAGCATGAGAAAAAGTGGTTCTCAACCAAATTGCATGTTAGGGTCCTCATGGATGGAACAAGTTTGTTGAGATGCTTCCTGTACTGAGTGGTTTTTATATCAACTCGACACTAGCTAAAGTCATCCAAGAGGGAGGGGAAAAAACCTCAATTATGAAAATAACTCCATAAGATTGGGTTACAGGCAGACAAGTAGGGAATTTTGTTAATTAGTTATTAATGGAGGGCTCACCCAGTCCACTGTGTGTAGTGCCATCTCTGGACTTGTGGCCTTGGGTTCTACAAGAAAGCAGCCATGAAGGGTAAGCCAGTGAGCTGAACTCCTCCATAGCCTCTGCATCAGCTTTTGCCTCCAGGTTTCTGCTCTGTTGGAGTTCCTGTCCTGACTTCCTTCTATTATGTGGAAGTATAAGCCAAATAAAATTTTCTCTCCTCAAGTTAGTTTGGTCATGGTGTTTTGTCATAGCAATAAAAGCCTGACAAAGATGCTCTCAATTTTGGATTTGGAGAAATTCTCAGATAAAACAGCTGAGGATTCCCATGGAAAAGTCAGGAGCTCTGAAATGAGACCTGGTTTTAAACCTCAACTCACCCAGTCTTGTTCTGCTATTTGAATGCTAGCCTATAGCATGAGTATAATAAAAATCCCTAACAAGTATGGTCAAGGTCCGTGATGATAATACAGGTATAAAATCTAATGCAGAAGACATGACTGGCAGTTGTTAATATTCTGTGAAGTTGGTTTCTTGTTGCCATTTTTTTTTCTGATGATGGATCAACATCAGTTCTGTATTAAAGACTTGTTTGGAGCCTGTGGCACTGTGAGAAGGTGTTTCAATGTTTAGACGGTGGGTCCGAGTTTTAGGAAGCAGCTCATTAGGGTACACCATCAAGGTTTTATTCAATTCTTTCTTATCTTCTCATCTTTCCAGATACCATGAGGTCCAGACCCCCTTCCATACTACTGAACCTATGACATTATGACTCAATTGAGACCTAAGATAAAGACATCAGGAAACTTTGAACCAAAGCCCCTGAGTTCATGAGCTTAAGCAAATCTTTCTTCTTTTAAATAAAAACGATCTGTAGATATTGTGTCAGAGTGGATGGGCAGATGATAAACACAACAGCATTTAATTAAGGACTGACATCTATTCTCAGTCAGTGTCTCACCAAGGGTCATGTCATCTATTATTAATTGTCTCTGAAGGGAAGTGTAGGTGGCAATGGCCAAGTTTATTCATTTAGTTTTGTTTTTAGACTATAATTAAAAATAACTATAATGAAAATCAGATTAAGGCATGTAAATGTATTTCTTTTTATTCACTAGAAATAATTGTTGTCTCAGAGGCTTACTGCTGAATAAGCTCACACTTTCTATATCTTTCTGAACTCTGGTTGGCTGGTTCAACTCAGCTGTTCTGGCTCAAACTCTTCTCCAAGCTGATTAATTTAAACTCGCTTCTTTCTGCTTCTAACTGAATTGTTCTGCTTGGCTTCAAACTAACACTGGCCATCTGTTCTAATCATCTGGCTCCTCATGTTCTGTCTCAATTCTCTTTTCACCTGCAACCTTTCTCTGTAAAACAGTTCTAGTAAAATTGTTTTCCCTTTCCCCTCTATCTCCTAGCTGTTTTCCTGTGAATGGGGCATATTTTATCTTCAACTCATTCTGTCAAATCTATCTCTGATTTGTTACTTTGTGTCCCTCAATTAGTTGTTATTGTTTAGAATTAAAGGTGCTTACTAAGGGCATGTCTCCATTTCAGCCAGATCATATAGACCTAGAAGGTCTTTGCTGTCCATGGATGCCCTTGCCAGAGCAGCTATGTTACTAGCTTAAAATTCTTCTGCAAAACCAGATAAGTATGTAATCCTAATCCAGCCTAGTGGCATAGTCCTGTCAGGCTGCTTGACAGAAGTTGAGGAAGAAGGACCATGGATGCAGGACTTGCTTGAACTACAGAACAAGTTCAAGGCCACCCTGAGAAACTTAGAGAAACCACATCTTAACATAATAAGTAGGCTTCAGTGGTGGACTGTTTGGTAAGCATTCAAAAGTTCTGCCTGCCATTATTTTCATTTTTTTCTAGTGTAAGTCTATGCTGACTATCAGCCACTATCTGTTAAGCAAAGCGATTTCTATGCATTAGTTCTATTTTACATCAGAACCATGAAGAGAGTCTTGGTGTCCTATCTGAAACATGGGGAAAATGGTTCTAGATTAAATATAACTTTCCTAAGACTGCATAATTAAGATTCAAATGAGCTCAATATATCTTAGAGGTTGTTTAAACTACCATTCCCTGAGAGTAAATAACTAAAGCAATCTTGGAACAATCATCTTTATTGAAGAGAAATATTCTAGTAACATCAAAGGACAAATATACACAAATGCAACTTTAAACTGTACGTAGCATACGCATACTTTCTCAATCCCTTCATCCCACCATGCACATCTAGTCCTGGTGTTTTAAAATCTCATACAGAAAACCAGTGCAGTTCATAAAATTCTGACCTCATTTAAATTGTCAGATAAAAGATGCTTATACTAAACAAACAGACAAGAGTAACTGAAATTGCATGCAAAGAGCTTTGGAAATGCCTGAATACAAATCACTTTCTAAATGTAGGCTGCTGTTCTCATTGATTGTACACAAAACAGAACCTTAGACCTTTCTTGCCATGCAGTAATAATGAAGGCAAATGCTTGTGCTCAAAATGATTAAAGCATTTAACACACAAAATGAGCACCAGGGAGAAAAATCTTGTCTTCATTATGTTCTGTGTTATGACACACAACAAACACAATCTCCCTTAGGTTTTAATAAACATCCTAGATCTTTAATTTACATTATTTTATCACCTGAATTCACCTTGGATTTACTAAGGGAATAAAAGGAGGCCCACAATAAGTGAGAAGGTGTAGTTAACAAAATACCTTAAGGGTCTTAGCAAAATCCACGTGACACTTAAGTGGAAGTCAGCTTACCCTGAAGTCACATCAGCTGATGGACAAGTAGTTTATGGGATGAGTGAGAGTATATTCACCATGAAAAGTTACTAATTAAAACAGTTATTGAATGTGATTCTTAGCTTAAGTTATGATCATAAAATATCTCACAATCTTTCTTTCACAGTCAAAGGCATTTTCTATAAAGGGCAACAGTCCACCTTTGTGGTATACTATGGCATCAGTACGCTGTATGTATGTATCTGTATGACTCTATGTATAGAGGCTTCATGGGGGTAGGTGGTGGGGTGGTTCACTTCTTGTTTTGGATAACACTGGATTTTATATTTTATTTCTTATACCTTGGCAGGCGTTTATTTAACATATACAATTTCAATATTCTCAACTGACAGGCGTGAAACACACTCTTGCAATATTTACATGGAAAATTATATGTGAATTTGGTATTCTTTCAATACATTAAAGCTTCATTGTTTTAGCAAATGCAGCAAAAGAAGAAAATTAAAATTTCTTACAGTTCTGTCTTCAAAGAATAAGCAACGTAGTCACCTGTTTTTTTGTGTTACCAAAAGAAAGAATTATAAGAAAATTAGATATATATCTAATTGGTTTTGATTCTAAATACAAGATTGTATAATACGAATTATGTCCAATGGAACAGGAGATTCTGCCAAGCATTAAGAAACAGTGAGAATTGAAGTGGTGCTGTGTTACCTGCCTGTCTATCTATCTATCTATCTATCTATCTATCTATCTATCTATCTATCTATCTATCATCTATCTATCTATCTATCTATCCATCCATCCATTTATAATATGTGCCTGCAGGCATGCATGTATGCATTTGTGTGTGTGTGTGTGTGTATGTGTGTGTGTGCGCGCGCACGCGCGCACGCAAGTATGTGCGCGAGTTTGCGCACATGCTCGCATATGTGTGTGTAGAGGACTTAACGTGTGCTGACTCAGACTGGAAGCTTGAATTTTCAGAAAAAAATGGCTCTTTTGGGGCATCACTCTATTTTAAAATTTAAGTTTGATTATGTGAAATTTAACATGAGTAATTTCACTTTTCTGGTCTAGGAAAAAGGAGGACTAGTGAGGATATTTTGTTTTTATTTTTATTTATTTATTTATTTATTTATTTTTTGTTTTTTGAGACAGGGTTTCTCTGTAGAGACCTGGCTGTCCTGGAACTCACTCTGTAGACCAGGCTGTCCTGGAACTCAGAAATCCACCTACCTCTGCCTCCCAAGTGCTGGGATTAAAGGTGTGTGCCACCACTGCCTGCTCCCCCCCCCTTTTTAATTCAATTTTATTTTTTTAAAGATTTATTTATTTATTATTTATATGAGCAAATTGTAGCTGTCTTCAGACATACCAGACACCATATCCCATTACAGCTGGTTGTGAGCCACCATGTGGTTACTTGGAATTGAACTCAGGACCTCTGGAAGAGCAGTCAGTGTTCTTCACCACTGAGCCATCTTTCCAGTTTCTGATATTTTGTTTTTAATAATGATGTTCATAATTTCTGTTTTATGGTGTACAATCTAAAATTATAGTGTTTTTCCAAAGCATTTTGTGTTGCACATTTTTAATTTCCAAAGTCAGAGACGGTATATTCATTTGTCATCATTGAGAATGCAGGACCCAGCAAGTCTAGAGAACGTAACTACAAAGTAAACATTTTATGGTTAAATACATTATGGACTTTTCCTATTATTACATAACATAAAAAAGTTTTTAATGACTGTATGTTATCGCACAGCATTACTGTATTATTATTTAGTCATTTTTTTGTTTATAAGGATTCTGCTTTTTATCATAAATCGGAATAAAAATTTAAAGAGGAAAATATTTTCTTAGAAGTCTTACTCATCCTCAACCTTCCTAATACTGCTCCATTTAATACAGTTCCTCATGGATTGGTGACCCTTTCAACCATAAAATTATTTTGTTACTGCTTTATAGCTGTAATTTTGCTACTGTTATGATTCATAATGTAAATGTCTGATATGCAGAATATCTGATTTGTGGCCCCTGTTGGGGTGGTGACCTATAGGTTAATAAATGCTGGCATAAATAATAGGTAATGATGACTAGTTTTTGATATTTATTATCAAAACAAAAAATACATGTAAATATTGACGTATATAAATATAAGAAAATGCTTTCCATACTTTGTAACATTCAGATCTGTGAGCAACTATTGGAGTAATTTAGCTGTTGAAGTAAACAACTGACTATCTTTTTTATAAGGTTTTCTTCTTTCCAAATGCACATTTTATAAAATGAATAATATTTTCAAATTTGAAAATTGTAACATCCATTGGAACTAGATATGATGTTGTATTCCAGCACTCAGGAGACCAAGGCAGGAGGATTTCAAGTTGAGGCCAATATGGGCTAGATTGTAAAATCTTGTCTCAAAAATCAGAGCCAAATAAAAATAAACTAGCCAGTAAAAAAAGAAACTAGCCAAAACATTAACAATAAAAAGGAATCTATAGTAATCCTCTTTTAAATGTCAAGAGCCATCAGTATTTAGTTTCATTTTGTGTTTCTTTTTAGCTCTTCAGTCCCCAGAAAAAAATGACAGAAGTGTGTAGCAGCCTCAAAGAACAGGGTACACTGACAAGAATGCCTGCTTTATGTACAGTCACCAGTCCTTTCAAGATGGAGAATGTCTTCCTACCATGGTTTTCCCAAGAAAAGACTTCAGAATGTCCTGACCGATGATGAAGTACGGGTAGGTCCTCATATAGTTCTTTATTAAGGAGAATGATAAAGTAGAAACTGATCAAACCATCTCTGCTGGTTTTATTAGATGTCAGCCTTGGCAGAGCCAGAGGTAATGGCTATGTGACCTATGACAGAAAATGTCACTCTTTTTCTTTTTAATCGTATCACATCTGTGGACACCAAGTCTAAGTTGTTTAAAGTGAGGAAGAGTTTGTGGGCACAAAAGAATCCTTACCTGGTGACCTAAGCTTCAGTGCCATTTGCAACACTGGTCCTCTCACAAAGGGGGAAGGCTATCATTTTGAGTGTTTTGCGGATTGGAGAAATTAATTTGATCGAGCATGACACTGGTAACCGTGTATGGTGAGCAAGAGGTACTAAGCTGGTAGAATTGTAGAATCTACCAACAGAGACATACTAGATCTTTTAATGTGCTTCAAATGAAAGACAAAGAACTCACAACTTTTCTACCCAGGTCTCCATCATTTTTGTCGTTTTAAACACAGAATATGGATTGCTCTTCCCAGAGGGAAGAGAATTTGTCTCGCCACTGCTGGACAGACAAGAGATCAGTGGCCTGTCTAACTGAGCAATGGGGGAAAAAGATCTATAGATAATACATTGGAGATGTCTTTGCATGCATGACGAATAATATACAGCATTATTTCAACAAAATATACGTTGTTTAGGCACATGGACCTGTACTTTATCAGCATAAAAGAATAACCTTTTAGAATTAAGAAACTCAACCATGGTATGTGCCCTGTTTCTGGGCATGATACTGAATGATACTGAAGCAGAGATCATAGCCCCAGACTCCTGACAGTTATGTCCAATTGTAAAGCCATGCTTTACAATATAGGAATACAGAGATGCTGTCTATAAATGACCCAAGATGCATCTTTCTCTATTACTGGTATTTGGAGTGAATATAGAACCAGTCATTTCCCAGTAGAGTTCCCAAAGACCAGAGAAGGATAACAACGTTGATAAAAGTCCGCCAATTTCCTACTATTGCCTCAGCTGTCTACCTATTAATTTTTGTGTTTTAACCTAGTTGCTATCACGTAGACCTAAAGTACAATTTCACAGAATAGATGTTTATACATACTGGTAATTGGAATTATTTAAGAGTAGAATTTGGGATATGGTGTAGGTTGGTACCAGAAACCAGCATATTGATCATCTAAAAACTTACCTAAATTCATTTTCCCTCTATCTGACTTCCATTTACTCTGAGTTTGGGTAACTATTTTTGGAGAATTGGCTTATACATTATTTATATGTTGTGTCTATGAGGAAATTCTACACACTGAACTTTGCACAGGGAACTTTGGAAAGGTAATACATTTTTTATAAATTTAAGGTCAACACAAAAATCTAACAACCATTGCTTTTTGTTTGTGTGGTTTTTTTCTTTCTACCTACCAATCTATCAGTCATCTATCTGTTGGTCTATCTATCTATCTATCTATCTATCTACCTATCTATCATGTCTATATTTATGCATGTATGTATGCATGTATCTATCACAGATATGTATGTATGTATGTATGTATGTATGTATTATCTATCCAGCCATCATCATCATCTATCTTCATCCACTAATCAATTTATTCAATAAGCATTAACTCTTTTACCATCTCAAAGTCTTTGACTGCATGCTATATTATATGGTGATATCATTATAGTATATATCCTACATTCATAAGGTTCCAGTTTTAGAAAGCAGAAATGAATAAGTTGATTCTTTCAAGCCTAAACAAACACAAACATTTATAAAGTATGATGAATGATATGAATGAAAGGATCAGGTGGCTTAGATTCTCATTAGAAAAGCATTTAACTCTTCATGAGGTTTTATCAGTCTACTTACTATAATGTGGTAAAAGAAGTAACATTTGAGGTGAGAACTAGCCATACACAGAAGTCCCACGTATGCAAATGAAAGGTCTAGACAATAAACTATGAGTCAGGCAAAACCTGTTGTCTTGAAACACCCCAAGGGAAATTGGTAAGAATTTGAGAATGAGTTGGTAAGAAGATTTCAACAAAGCTGGCAAGTTAGTAAAATACAGATCTGTTTAAATTTTATTCTAACTTGTAATCTTTTAAAAGATTTGATCAAATATATGATATTAATTTGATAAAAATATATTTGCAAAGAATTCACTCCAATCACTGGATATAGAAAATGAAGCATAGAAATAGTAATACTGTCAAGATTTATAGACATTTTGACGAGGGGATTATAGTAGTTTTAGAGGTATGTGGGGGGAAGTATCTGAGATATACCTTCATGACATTATCAAAAGCCTGAATAGTGAAATATATATGGGAATAGAGGCAGTGCAGAATCTCCAAGACTTCAAAGTCCAGTTTATGGACTTGGACAAATGGTGGCACCATTTTATTGAGAAGCAAATGGCCATATAGCTTATTGAAAGCTAAGAAATCTCCAATAGATCAAGATTCTCCTAAACTTCTCTGGTGAAAAAAGTTACCTGGGGCATTTATTAAAAATGCCTGACTCTTCTTCCAGATATCCCGAGGCAGATCTCTCAATAAGTGGCCTGGGAAACCTTAGTTCCTGTGTGGGATGGAGCAGCAACAGAGGATTTGAAAAAGAGGCAGGACTACAAGGAGGAGATTTAAAAGCTACTGGTCATTAATTAAACCAAGATCTCAGATTTTTGACTGTGCATGCCGCAGTATAAATGCTCACCAACATCAGTGTAGAAGAACATGCTTTAATTGGCAATACAAGGGCAACCCCTTTACTTTTTATATTTAGCCTACTTTTCGATTTGGAAGTGAAGGAGTCATGGAGAAAGAAAATAGGTTGAGTCCATCATATATGCTCTGGCTTAATTTAAAAGAAAACCCTCATTTTGATGCTCCTATTTTTTTTTTCTGGTCCTTTTTCCAAAGAATATCTAACAAGGAAACAATGACATTCATTCATGGGAAGACATTGCCTAAGAGATGAAGTGGAAATTTCTGGTTTTGTTGGAGATCCAGTTGTGTCAAGTGATGTTTTCTTGGAAACTATATTATGAGAGGATATTTTGCTGAGAACAGACATGTGGGTTTTTTTCTGGAAGCTGCCTGGTGAAAGGGTGTGTGATGTTTTGCTGGAACAGATATTTGAAAGGACACATGATATTTAGCAAGAGTATAAGTGTAACCCAACAGACTGTGGATTGGCAAACACTCTGGCATTGGTTCACTTTACTTTCTTCTCTGATCTTGCTTGTCATAACTTTGTAGAGAGAAATGCACCAAAGAACTTCGGGTGCTGTTGCAGCTGCTTCTTGCTACTTCAGCAGACTCATGACAAGTGGCACAATCTTGTGGTTTCTTCTAGATCGAATTGCTACTGCTGATTCATGTTTGGTGTTTCGCTTGTGGACTGGACTGCAGACAGAAAGGGTTGGAATTGACTCAAGGGTCTACTTCTAAACAGATCCATACCTCAGTTGTCCTGTTTGCTATCTTCCTCCCTTACCTTTGGTCAGTGGGGTATAACAGAGGTTGAAGCACTTAAGAACTCTTATTAAAGTGGGTTTAAAAAAATATAAGCCTATAGACTGGGGCAAGCAATAAGCTTAGGCATGTAGTGTGCCATGGCTGGAAGACACACTAGTGATAGATTGATGCCCTGATTCTTCGGATATGTAAGTTAATGACCAGAAGTATAGTGTGTATATTATATTGCTAATTACAGAAAGGAATTGGGACTTAGCCATCTTCTTTTAAGGTCTACTTTCTATTCTAGAACTCATTCACAGGAAGCCATTTTTACTTGCAACTTTATTCCAGGAATTTATCCATAAATAGAACTTCTGTTTATTATGTTAATTTTAAGATGTAATATTAGTTGAGTTTACTCTATGTTTTCTATAAGTGTCCTCTAAAGGTTATCTGTGTTAAAAGATGGGTTCCAAGTGACACTTCTGGGAGGTGGTAGGACCTTTAGGGAGGTATAGTCCTTCGGTTACTGAAGGGTACGCTAAAGGAAGTGTGGGATGCTGGGCTCTTCCTCTTCCTATTTGCTTTCCTGGTTTGTAAATTAAGTGATTCGATTGACGGTACACTCTGGCCCTCTTATTTGAATTCTATTCTAATTATAATTCTTTACAAATTTAATCACATATTTGAAATAAAATTGATAAATATCTGGTTTATGCTTACAGATAATTAGGTCTACAGCAATGAGGCTGTTTTTTTTTTCTCAGCCTAGGACTTTAAGAACTATGAACCAAAATTATCCTTTCTTCCTTTATATCTTAGGGATCTCTGGTGTTCTGTCATAGTAACGGGATACTGACTAATGCCAGTAACACTGGCTGCCATATCAGATATATTTGGAAAAGATGTCAGTACAAATGTTAGTTGGGTCCTTGGTATCTTCGGCCTTTGTCTTCCTCTGGAGTATGATATCTGTGTGAGAGGCTCCCACATTTTCTCAGCTCATAACATCCTTGATATCTCTGTATTGTCTTCACAATGCTTCTAAGTTCCAAGAGTTGCCTACTAGTCTTATTAAGCAGCTATGGAAACTTGGGAAGTAAACATGTTTTCTGCCCCACCTGTGGATCCATCCTATATGCAGTCACCAAACCCAGACACTATTGCTGATGCCAAGAAGTGCTTGCTGATGGGAACCTGATATAGCTGTCTCATGAGCGACTCTGCTAGAGCCTGACAAATGCAAATGGGATGCTCATAGCCACCCATTGAACTGAGCATGGGGACCCCAATGGAGGAATTAGGGGAAGGACTAAAGGAGCTGAAGGGGTTTTCAAGGCCATAGGAAGAATAACAATATCAATCAACCAGATCCCCACAGAACTCACAGGGACTAAACCACCAACCAAAGAATACACATGGAGGGACCCATGGCTCCAGCATATGTAGCAGAGGATGGCCTTATCTGGCATCAGTGGGAAGGGAGGCTCTTGGTCCTGTGAAGGCTTGATGCCCCAGATTAGGGGATTGCTAGGGTGTGAGGCAGAAGGGGGTAGGTGGGGGAGCACTCACATTGAAGCAGGTGGGAAGGGGATCAGATAGGAAATTTGCTGAGGAAAAACCAGGAAGAGGGATAACATTTGAAATGGAAATAAATAAAATAACCAATAAAAAAATTTAAAAAAGAAGTTTTATAGTTCAGCAAATTAAAAGATAAACAAATTGAATATCTATTTGGAAAACAAAAACTTTAACACGTTAAAAAAATCATTTTGTTAATACCAAATTTGTATTCTAGTGAAGATACATGTGCCCACTTGACATTCACATAGTATTTTAAGTGTGAAGACCAGATGAGATACACAAAATTTAGTTTGATATTCAATACTGATTTTTCCCAGCAATGACAAAGACAAGAAACTCTGGGAAAAGAGACCGTTATCTAATGTTGAAATTGTAGACTACCATGAGCTGGTTGTTCCTGTAATCTGGATAGCACCTAACCACCAATAGATTAAGTTCTTTTAGTTTTGTAATTGGACAAAATTACAGTCTTACTTCAGTTTTTAAAGTTATTTTATTTGTCTGCATGCATGTGTGTATGCCTGCATGTGTGCATAAATGTGTGCACACGAATGTGTGTATACATACATGTATGTGTATGTTCATGTGTGTGTGTGCATGTATCTGTGCATGCATATATGTATATATGTGCATATGGTGTATGTATGTGTGTGTGTGTGTGTGTGTGTGTGTGTGTGTGTGTGTAGGTGTCCATGGATGTCAGAACAGGATGGTTCTTGGAGCCATAATTACATGTTTTTTGAAAGGCACCTAATGTGGGTGTTTGGATCTGAATTTACTCTTCTGATGGAGTGGTAAGCATTTATAACTACTGAGCCATCTCTCCAGCACCCAATACTTCACATTTTGAAATTTTGTATTTTTTCCTAGACTCAGATCTCTCTCTCTCAGTGCTGGGCAAAGGCAGGAAATGATAGCATCCACTCAGCCCTACAGTTTCAAGGCTAAATAGCCATGTTCAGCAATGTACTGTTTCTAAGACAGGATGTTTTGGGGATACTAAGCTTGTTTGAAGCATTGTTGACATAACATTCAGACTTTGATGAGTTTATGAAGTCATAGTCCCATTGCAAGTCAAGGAATTTCTGTTTATAGATGTTGCCATGTTTCCGTGGAAAATCTGTAGTACTCCAGGATAACCCTGACTTTGTTACAGATCCATGGCGTCCCCATGCAGTCTAGGAACTTCTGCTTTTGAGCCAACTGAACGATAGATGATGTGAACAGAAAATCGTTCATGGGTGATGTCTATGATCACATGGAAGTGAGTGATTCACCTCACTTTTCCTCTCTCTCTTTTTGTTCTAAAGCTCTGAAAACATAGCTACATAGATTGCCTCCTCACGGATACACTTTACTATGATAGGATCTTGGATTTCTTATCTCTTTCCTTGAGAATATGATGCTCCACCTCATTGGACTCCATATATGGACCCAGTAAGCTAAAGCTCGTGAGTTTGAGCTGTCCTTTCCAAGTTGAGCAGTTCTACAGATTTGCCTTCATTTATCCGAAGACTGGGCTACCTTTGAGTTACAGGACTGTACTCTTCTTAGCTATTTCTCAGAAGACAGAGAGCTCCAGCTGTGACGGAGCCACACCCCATCAGCTTTTGAGGCTAATCTCCAGAGGTATGCTCACTAATGCTGGCACCAAGGAAGAGACTCCACTGTCAGGGGACTTTTCATGCTTTCAGCTGTCTGCTGTATCGACCACACCACTCTCCTGACAGCCTTTTTTTTTTTTTTTTTTTTTTTTTAAATGCACATCTCAAACTTTAATTAGAACTTCCTTTCCTTAGAGGCCTGCTTTTATCCTAATTGAGCAACTAGACTTTTATAATTTAACACTCACTCACGGTGGCATTAATTTACCTCATTTAAGGAATGTTCCCCATGAGGTTTGTTCCCATTATTTCCCATCTCTTTAAACATTTGTGAATCAAAAGAAAAAACATCTCTTTACATAGCAGTAAGTCCTGAGATTAGTGAAGTCAAACTTTTATCTCATTTTAGTCATTCTCTTCTCTAGATGAGACCTCTGTCACTCTGACATTCAAGCTGCAGAGACTGGAAAGTATAATCCAGTCTTAGGCCTGAGGAATAAAGAGAAGAGCATCAGAATCAAGGGTTATCTCTGCTTCTTTTAAGGTAATTCTTGGCATTCAATCTTTTGGAAGCACAACGTGTCAAAGACTGAAGATCAGATTGAAGAAACAGTATGAAACTTAACAGTTCAACATTTTTAAAAGATAGAAGACAAAGCTGTGTTATCTGCAATTACTAACCAAAGCATGGGTTTAGACAAGGGCTTTTCAACTTTGCTATTGTCTGTATTTTGGTCCAAGTCATTGTTGGTGGTGAGTGCTGTGTCATGCATAGTAGTATGTTTATGGGTATCTTAACATGATCCCCCAGATGTGGTAACAAACTGTGCATCTAGGCATTGTCAAGTATTTCCTGGAGGTAAGGGGGTTGTAAAATATCTCCAGGCTGAAAGTCATTGAATTAAACAGAAGGAAGAAAAAAATTAGGAAGGATTGAAACAAGTTAACTAGAGTCGCCCCCCATCCCGCCAAGCCCTCTGAAAGCATTCCCTAGAATGCTCACAGTTATAAAATTTAAATTCTTCATTGTTCACTTCATTGAGTCTCTGTACTTGTATCTTAGGCCGTTTACAGTGGCATTTCAGTCATATATTAGAGAATCCCTCAGTTGGGAATTAAAGTGCTCAGTCTTCCCTCATAGTAGAGTCCTGTAGCTGCTCTCAGCCCTAGGGAACAGACACCATTTTGGAAGCTTATCTCTTTCACAGGCTCAGCCCTCATGCAGTGTCTGGTGTGTGAACAACAACGGAGTACCTGTATTCTACATTACATCTGGAAGCAAGCTTTAAGGCTCTCACTGAGTGTCTTGGGTTTTGACTTGTCCCTTAGCACAGGTTTGGAGTACCTCATTTCTTTATAAGCATTGCTCCCTAGAGTCACCCCAATAAACTCCTTGTGTAGAAGTCGGCTACAGAGTCCATATCTAGCACTCACATCCAGCAATTCATAGCTTAAATG
The DNA here is from genome assembly GCF_011762505.2 of Arvicanthis niloticus. Lineage (NCBI taxonomy): Eukaryota > Metazoa > Chordata > Mammalia > Rodentia > Muridae > Arvicanthis > Arvicanthis niloticus. Next base: position 21,421,299 of record NC_047660.1, read on the forward strand.
TTTTATTGTAACAACACAAATGCCAGTGTTTTTCTCCAGGCTTTTGATGTTGGGAAAATGCCTTCTCTTTGATTTCAGCTGCACTTATCAGAGTTCTTCCAGCCTTTATATATTACTTGTGTCTGCGAGTTTGAGTTCACTTTGAATGGAGTGAAAACCCACTCATAAATACTGTGAATGGAATCTAGTTAGATTTTAAAACTTTTATATTTGTGTCGTCATGTCTACTTCAAGAGCAAGCTCAAATGCATGTGCTGACTTTAACTTCTGTCCAGAACATTCACCTTAGAAACAGCCATTTTCTTTATATAAATTTCTGTATTGCTCAGTTGAGCTACAAGCTGGTTATATATAAAATGGGCTGGAAAGAACCATTATTAAGAGTAATGCCTCTCTGCATGGACAAAAATCATTACACAAGTCGTAAGCTACAAATGGAAGTCAGTCATACTGTAGCTATCTGTATCAGTGTGTTTAACAGAACGGCAGGATAATACATTAGGTTAAGTTGATAGAGGCATCAAAACTTGTAGACGTAATAAGTGGAAGATGAAGGAATTCAGAGTTTGCTGTACATATTTCTTGATGATAACCAATATTCCAAACCAGACCCTCAGATCAATATTATTTCTCCTAAGCTACAGATTTAGCTAGAGTGACCAATTAGGAATTATAATTTATTCACAAACTTTAGGATTTTTGGTTACATGAAAGTAGCATTGTTATGTCTTAAATTTCAAATGATCCCACATTAGTGAATCACAAACTCTAATCCCCTTGAGAATTTAAAATCAGTTAATGGTTCCTATGATGGCAGACACATTTTCTTTAGGTATGTAGTCATGAGTTAGTTGCTCATGCTTGTTTAAAAAAGCCTTCAACCATGCTCACATCAGGGAAATGCAAATCAAAACAACCCTGAGACTTCATCTCACACCAGTCAGAATGGCTAAGATCAAAAACTCAGGTGACAGCAGATGCTGGCAAGGATGTGGAGAAAAAAAGAACACTCCTCCATTGTTGGTGGGATTGTAAACTGATACAACCTCCCTGGAAATTAGTCTGGAGGTTCCTCAGAAAATTGGACATAGCATTACCTGAGGATCCAGTTATACCACTCCTGGGCATATAACCAGAAGATGCTCCAACATATAACAAGGACATATGCTCCACTATGCTCATAGCAGCCTTATTTATAATAGCCAGAAGCTGGAAAGAACCCAGATGAGGAATGGATACAGAAAATGTGGTACACTTACACAATGGATTACTACTCAGCTATTAAAAACAATGAGTTCGAGAAATTCTTAGGTAAATGGATGGAACTAGAAAATATCATCCTGAGTCATGTAACCCAACCACAAAAGAACACACACAGTATGCACTCAGTGATAATTGGATATTAGCCCAGAAGATCACAATACCCAAGATGCAAACTCACAGGGCACATGAAGCTCATGAAGAAGAAAGACCAAAGTGTGGGTGCTTCGGTCCTTCTTAGAAGGAGTAACAAAATATTCATGGAGCAAATATGGAGACAAAGTGTGGGACTGAAACTGAAAGAGGAGTTTTCTAGAGTCTGTTCATCCTGGGTATCCATCCCATGTGCAGTCACAATGGAGGTTTGCAAACCCCTTCTCTCTCTCCCCCCCACCCCCCAGTGCTCCCAGGGACTAAACCACCAACCAAGGAGTACACACATGGAAACATGGAGGGACCCATGGTTCCAGCTACATATGTAGCAGAGGATGGCCTCAGTGGGAGAAGAGGCCCTTGGTCATGTGAAGGCTTGATGACCCAATGAGAGTAATTTGAGGGCTGGGAGGCAGGAATGGGGGAATGGGCGGGTGGTGGATGGGGGAACACCCTCTTAGAAGCAGAGGAGGGGGGATGAAATACGGGAGTTCAGGGGGACTGGAAAAGGGGATAACATTAAAAATGTAACTAAAGAAAATATCCAATAAAATAAAAAGTAAAAAAATATGAGTGATGATGTATTACATTAAAAAAATTTTAAAAAAGTCCAGTTCAGCTTTCCATGTCTGTCATCTGTGTCTCAGACACACACACACACCACATGCATGCATGCACACATATTCAAACACACCACACACACACACACACCATATGCATACACACACCAACCAAAATAAAATAGAAGAGCATAAAAATAAGAGAGAAACTACTTGGAATGAAGAAGGAGATAAGCAGCAGAAGGAGTGGGATAAGAGTGGGTATTGGGTTTTAAGATGATCAAAACACACTATAGAATTGTGTGAAAATAAATATAAAGACAATATTTATTATTTTGTGTAACTAATGTATACTAATATGTATGCAAATGCTCATGTCTATTCTAAAGGCTCATGTATTGAAGACTTGTCACCAGTGTGGCACTATTAAAAAGGTGGTAGGAGCTTCGGGAGACATGTCATTCTGGCAGAAAAGGTAACTCAGAGTCTGCCCTTGAGGGTGTTGCTGGAATTCTGGCAATTGCTTCTCACTCTTTGCTTGCTAGCTGCCATGAAGGGACCAGCTATTCCCTGTCACAGATTTCAGTGTAATGACTTATTACCTTGACACAAAGCTAAAAGCAGTCATGCAAAGTGTCCATGAACTAGAACCTTTGAAACTATGAGTCAATATAAACCCTTTCTTCCTTTAGTTTAATTTTTTCAGGTTTATATTTTCTCTGTTATAACAATGAACAATTGAACGACTCAAGCATCAAAAAGTTATGTGTAGTACTCATTTAGATGAGTGGGAGACAAGAGATTCTAGTAGTTGTTAATATTTAGCTACATGAGCAACCTTCCTTGACACTTAATCAAGCTAAACTAAACTAACTCTGAGGTAATGGGGATTTAGGTTTGCCCACATATGTAATTATTGAAATAGCCTTTATTATTAAGCAGGAGGAGTTCTGGGTTGAGCTACATCATTATTCAGAGATGAATATCTGTTCTGTGGAAAACTTCTAAAGAGACGACAGGGAAAAACAACCAAATTATTCATTGTTAGAGAAAATGTTAGGATGTATTTTTCTTTCTTCAATTTTCTGAAAATGATAGAAAAGGAAAGTTTTGAAAAAGAATATTTTCTGTCTACATATTAACTATAAACCATCTTTTTATTTTGAGAGGATATGCCATAAACCACTGTGGCATAAAATAGAAATATTATGACTTCTCATACTAACTATAAATTAAAATATGGTTGTTTGAATAAATGCTGCGTAAAAAATCTTCCACAAAATTTTGCTCTACAGAATTTAATATGGAGTGTCTGCTTTTCAATCTGTGAGTTCTCTGTATGTAGGTGTACTTATATGTCCAATTACACATACTCATATAGTTAGGTATGAATATTATCTACACACAAACAATACTGTTTAGACATTATAAGCTTTCATTTTAGACAGTAAATTATACTTAGGTTAAGAACTGAACTAAGACAATTTATTTGGGCAACCTATTTGGGATAATTTAACAAGAGTAATGTTCTATCTATCTATCTATCTATCTATCTATCTATCTATCTATCTGAAACTTGCATGGCTATTGTTCACAGATTATAGTTTCTGGGCACTTAGATTAAAATTTTGGTCATTGTGAACATTGCTGATTTGAATGTTCTTAGACATTTCTTTTGATACACATATACAAAATATATTTTGCTTCTGTATCACAAAATGGAATTAATGTATTATAATGATTATATATTATATTTATATGATATATTATGTATATAATTTATAAAAATATATAAAATATACAAATATTTTTATTTTAATTTTTGAAATTATAATATAATTTCATAATTTCTCCTTTTTCTTTACTCCTTCCAAACTCTTCCAAGTATTTATCTCTCATCTCTTTCAAATTCTTGACTTTTATATTGTGTGTGTGTGTGTGTGTGTGTGTGTGTGTAAATTCCTAAATACATAATTTTAGTCTATTTTGTCTCTATGATGGTTTTGCATGTGTACATTTTCAGGGATGATCATATTTTAGTATTGGATAGCCAAGTAGGGTACTCTTCTGTGGGAAGTGTTATTTCTACTGTTTTCAACATTCTTTAGTTGCCTTTAGATTTTTGTCTAAGATTGAGGCTTTGTGGGCTTCCCTCTATCTGTGTATCATGTCTGTTGGTTGTATGTAAGCATGTCTTCTTTATTCAGGTCATTTAACCATGTTTAACTTGGTAGCTTATAACATTTCTGAGAGGCACAGGCTTGTAGCAAACTCCCTTTTCCTCTGGCTCTTAAAAGCTTTTTGTTCTCTTTTCTGAAATGATCTTGCACCTTAGTACAGGATGTATACTGTTATAGATGTATCAACTGGGACAGGGCTTCAAAACATTATGTTTTGATCAATTACAAATTTATGTAATGGTATCTACCTGTTGCAAAGAATAGTTTCTTTAATGGGGTGAGTACTATATTTATCTGTGGGGCATAAGGATAAATATTTAGAGTGTAGTTGGGGATTTCACTGGTCCAGTACAATGAAAATTACAGTTTTTCCTCTAAGATCCATGACTTTTTCTCCCCTGGGTAGTTAACTAGGTTTCCAATACCAGGCATAATTCCCCTCTTATTGAAGATGTCTTAAGTCCAATTAAGAGAGCTTATGTTTACTATCAAGGTATGTGTGCTACTTATTGCACCTTTAGGGCATTATTGTGCCACACTGATCACTATGGTTTATTTGTGTCATAACTAGGTAGGGTTGCATCTCTCCAAAGGGAGATTTTATGCTACATTCTGGTATCATGGAAGCTGAGCCTCAGGGAAGAGACAATCATATCACTTCCAACAGTTTGCAGACGGCTCTGCATCTGAAATACATGTTTTCAGCAATAGATAATTATTGCCCACTTCTGTGGGGCAACCAAGTATAGTAGCAACAGCCTGAGACGTTGTAGGCATCTCTTGAGCAAGCTTGATCAACAACTCCAGAGTTCTCCTATCTGTTCTTGGGGTTTTATTAGAATGTCTTTAGCTATTGGAGCATTGTCAGCCCAGATGAGAAAATTTTTTTTATCCTATATGTATTTCATTAAATACAGTCAAATGTATGATATGTATTTTAGGTAAACAGTAGTACAATACCTTACAAGTTTTTTAAAATATTCTTACTGTTATGTTACTGTTCTCTCTCTGTCTTCTGATAAAGCCCCTCCACATCTTTTCCCATTGCCCTCTTCAGATTTCTTCTACCTTGCTATTCCTTTTAGTGGCTACTTCTTTCCATAAAGGTTACAACAATGTATACTGAATCCTTCAAATACTGCTGTGTGATTTGGGAAATGTTCTATCAAAGAATATCTTTGCTCATATTGTAAGATTAACAACACCACTCACTGAGTAGTATGATTCTATATGACCTATTAGAGAACCTGGTACACACCAGAGGTGTAATGTATATTTTATAAGATAGAGGATAATATATTTTCTTTATTTTCATCCTAGGAGTATGGTCATAGACTAAAATCTCAGAGCGTTACACAGGCTTCCCACCCACTGCTGTGTACTTTTAATCCCTACTAACTACTCTCCCTTCTGGTTCTTATTTTCTTTTTCTTTTCTTTTCTTTTCTTTTCTTTTCTTTTCTTTTCTTTTCTTTTTGGAAATGATTTTAATTCTCTCTAGGTTGACATAAGAAATGTCAAATTTTACACTAAAATAGATGCCACCAGGTTATAAATAAAAAACTTTTGTTTTAAATTTATTTTTTATTGGATATTTTATTTACATTTCAGATGCCATCCCCTTTCCCCATTTCCCTCCCTAAAAAACCCCTATCATGCCCCCTTTGCTTTTATACAATTTTTTTTAATGCTAACCAAAGGCTTTATAAGTTTGCTAATGCTGTTTATCAATCAGAAGTGTAACCTAATACCCAACCTAGATATATCAGATATCTTTGACTGGCAGAGACATGTGAACATCTGCCTCCATCTCTGTCCTCCCCCCTTTCTCTCTCTCATCACCTAGCTCCTCTTCTCCTTCTCCTCTCCTTAGTCCTCCCACCTTAGCTCTTCCTACATATCACCCTTCCTGTTAAAATAAAACTTTTCTCTCAAAATACAGTTAGAGCATAACTATACCAATTTATGTCAGTAAGGTGCAAGATAGACCTAATACCCAGTCCATCATTTTGTTGGCTAAGCAGAACCTGTCATCTCTCCTAAATAAAAGACTTAGTTCTGAACCTGGCTTTTTTTTCTTGGCTTTAGAATGAATGTCAGCTGAAAACCAACCTCTCAAATCTTTTCTCTCAAAGTAAATAGCAAGGATTGGCTATGAGACTATAAGTTTTCAACCCCATCAGAAATCCAGAATGACTGAGTTAACTGAAATTATGGGAAGCACAAAGCATAACTTCTAAAACATAGCCAATTTATAGAGACCGCTGAACACCTGAACAGTCCCTATACTACAGAACGTTGGAGCATCCAATCTTCAGCCTTCTGGCCCAGGATCATCTGACAGACTTAGTGATGCAGAATTATTAAGGGCTGATTACTCTGTCTTGGCAGATATAATCAGTCAACTATTCTGCAAGTGTGTCCTTTTCTGAACAGTAATTTGTCTGTAGATGGAAAGAGGCAATTCTTGCCTAGTGGCTGTCTCACCACAATTGGAATAACGCCAAAGATGCTCAATTTCTACTTAGAATCTAAGACAGGAAGCTGTCAGGAGCAGACAGATCTCTAATCAAAATGAACATTAATACAGAAATGTTTGTAACATCAATTCTGTGGATTTCTGATGTTTTGAAAACCAACTATCCATGTAAGGAAATCTGGACTGTTGTCTGTTAACTCCTCTCAGCTAATTCTAAATAAAATATAGAAAACACCCTAACAATAAACTCAAAGCCATGAATTTGCTATAGGCCCTTAACTCACAGTCTAACCATCTGAAATAAGGTAAAAAAGCTAAAGGACTGGGTTTAAGCCTTGTATTCCTATATGTGTTATACAGGCGCAATGCCTATGATAGTAACAATATTCATCTCATTTTTATATTAATAAGAAGCTCGTACCAATGAAAACCTTAAATTTGAAATCAAAGTAAATTTTGTACCATTTAAGAAATTATAACTTCATCTTAATAACAATTATACATATTTCTACCAGTAGGTTATGGCTATGCAATAAATCCTAGCTAATCCTCCCTGTTCACAAAAACCACTACTTTTCCCTAGAAAGACAGCCCAATATTAACCACCTCAGTCACCAAGCCCAGGGAATAGGGGTGCCAACTCTTCATTAACTTCTTCAAGCTGATTATGGGTGTTGAGATATTAGAAGAGGGGTGGAGGGAATAGTAAATTGATAAGCCTCTGACACTGTGTCTTCACTGCATCCAGCTGGAATTCCAGGACATCAGAGGTTCTAGCAGGTCTTCTCAGCTTGCTTGATGAGTGGCTACACCAAGGCTATGTATTCTTCAATATACAATTCTCAAAACAAATTTTAGTATCAAGATAATTGTTTGTTTGAATTCTGGAATCTAGTCTTATGGCAGCCTGCCTCTGTCATGTCTAATCCATATAATTCTGGGAGTTTCTATGAGGGTTTGCTCCCACCATCCTCCCATTTTCAACTTCCTGCTCTCAAATTTCCCAGCATTAGGAAATTCAAACTTTCAGGCACCAAGGCTGTCCACTTCCACTGATGCCTAACCCCTAACCCCATCCCCCCTCCTCCAATTACTATGAGGAGGATTACATCCTCTCATTCCTGCCTTCCTGCTCTTGCAATTCCCCGACACTAGGGAACCCAAACTTTCAGGTACCAAGGCTGTCCACTTCCACTGATGCCTGGCAAGGCCACCCTCAACTACCTATACAGGTGGAGCCATGAGTCCCTTCCTTTGTGTTCTCGGGCTGGAGATTTTAGAATGGCCACTCCAGCTTGTTTCTTAGGACCATTTGCTTGAAAAAAATGTTTTCCAGCCTTTTACTCTAAGGTAGAGTCTGTCTTTGCACTGAGGTGGGTTTCCTGTATGCAGCAAAATTCTGGGTCCTGTTTACATATCCAGTCAATTAGCCTATGTCTTTTAATTGGGGGACTGAATCCATTGATGTTAAGAGATATTAAGGAACAGTGATTGTTGCTTCCTGTTATTTTTGTTATTAGAGGTGGAATTATCTTTGTGTGGTTATCTTCTTTTGGATTTGTTGGAGGAGGATTACTTTCTTGTTCTATCTAGGGTATAATTTCCCTCCTTGTATTGGAGCTTTCCTGCTATTATCCTTTGTAATGCTGGGTTTGTGGAAAGATATTGTGTAAATTTGGTTTTGTCCTGGAATATCTTGGTTTCTCCATTTATGGTAATTGAGAGTTTTGTTGGGTATAGTAGCCTGGGCTGGCATTTGTGTTCTTTTAGGGTCTGTATGACATCTGTCCAGCATCTTCTAGCTTTTATAGTATCTGATAAGAAGTCTGGTGTAATTCTAATAGGTCTGCCTTTATATGTTACTTGGCCATTTTCCCTTACTGCATTTAATATTCTCTCTTTGTTTTGTGCACTTGGTGTTTTGATTATTATGTGATGGGAGGTGTTTCTTTTCTGGTCTAGTCTATTTGGCATTCTAGAGGCTTCTTGTATGTTTATGGGCATCTTGTTCTTTAGGTTAGGGAAGTTTTCTTCTATAATTTTGTTGAAGATATTTAATGACCCTTTAAGTTGGGAATCTTCACTCTCATCTATACCTATTATCCTTAGGTTTGGTCTTCTCATTGTGTCCTGGATTTCCTGGATATTTTGTGTTAAGAACTTTTTGCATTTTGTGTTTTCTTTGACAGTTGTGTCAATATTTTCTATGGTATCTTCTGCACCTGAGATTCTCTCTTCTATTTCTTGTATTCTGTTGGTGATGCTTGTGTCTCTGACTCCTGATTTCTTTCTTAGGTTTTCTATCTCCAAGGTAGTATCCCTTTGTGATTTTTTTTTATTGTTTCTACTACCATTTTTATGTCCTGGATGGTTTTGTTCAATTCCTTCACTTGTTTGGTTGTATTCTCTTGTAATTCTTTAAGGAATTTTTGTGTTTCCTCTTTAAGGGCTTCTACCTGTTTACCTGTGTTCTCCTCAAATTCTTTGAAAGTGTTATTTATGTCCTTCTTAATGTCCTCTATCATCATCATTAGAAGGGATTTTTAAAGCTGAATCTTGCTTTCTTAGTAATACAGAAATCCAGGAGTTTCTTTTGTGGGAGAACTAGGTTCTAATGATGCCAAGTACCCTGGGTTGCTGATGCTTATGTTCTTGTGCTTGCCTTTTGCCATCTGTATCTCCTTAGTGCTATCTGTCCTGTCTCTGACTGAAGCCTGTCTTTCCTATTATGGTGGCTGTATCAGACCTATGTGGGGTGGGTGTTACTATTGGGGTAAAAGCTGGGGCCCAAAATCTGCTCAGTGCTCAGGTTCAGACAGGATACTGCCCAGGTTAGAGCTCTGGGAACACCCCTTCCTCTGGGTTGTTAGAGATTGGGGGCAGAGCTGCTGCCCAAGATCTGCTCAGTGCTCTGGCCCAGACAGGAAGTAACCAGTGCTCTGGGCCAGGAGTGACTTCCTGGGTCCTTGTGGGTCCCAGTTACTCCCTGTTTGAGGCAGAAGTTGCTGTCTGCTTACCTAAGACACTGCCCAGGTTAGAGTCCTGAGAGCCCTGCTTCTTCTGGGTTCTGTGTGATTGGGGGCAGAGCTGCTCTCTGGGATCTGCTCATTTCCTGGGCCCAGACCAGAAGGAACCTGGTTCTTATTTTTTGAAATAAGGTCTCAGAACAAAATTTTGTGAGGGTATGCAAGTGAATCATTTTCAATTTCTTAAGAAAATAAAATATTCAAGTGTCTCACTGTTTTATTACTGTGAAGAGGCAGTATGAACAAGGCAACTTTTATAAAGGACAACATTTAATTGAGGCTGGCTTGCAGTTTCAGAGGCTCAGTCCATTATCATCATGATAGGAAGCATGGCGAAGTCTAGGCAGACATGGTGCTGGAGAAGGAGCTGAGAGTTCTGCATCTTGACCCCAAGGCAGGCAGAAGGAGATTGTTTTCACTAGGTGACCAGCAGGAGGGTGTCTTCTGCACTTGGTGGAGTTTGATCATAGAACTTCAAGACTCACCCCTCACAGTGTCATACTTCCTCCAACAAGGCTACAGACAAGGACAGACCTCTTAATAGTGTAATTCCCTGTGGGCCATTTAAATACAATGAGTGTCTGGGGACCAAACCTATTCAATCCTATCAAAGCAGATTTCCCCAAATAACAAGTAACATAGCTATCGAGGAAAACGATTTATGTATCATAATGGGAACTAGTTAACTATCTTTCAAATCTTTTTTCTCAGAAGTTTTTCTTGTGTATTGATAGGTATCTTCTGTGCAAACCATGTAAATACATATTTTCTTTATGTATGTTTGTTCTGCTCAAGTGTTAGTGAGATTTACTTATAGTTTGCAAAGTGTACTACTGTCCTGTTTGGTATGATATGCTTATTTAAAAAAAAAAAACAGAGGTCAATGCTAATAAGTACATTATGACTTTGGCCAAACACCTGAGTTAAAACTTCAAAACCAGTAGGCAAGTATGTCTAGGTGTGAGAGTTGTCTTCTGATTATAAGTCTTTGACTAAGTAGTACTTCTTTAAAATTTACTATTCAGTATTTGTATAGTAGCCATGGATGTGACTACTTTCTATCCGAGAATGCTGTTTTCAGTATCTGAAAGTAAGGTGAAAGTAAAAAACCGTGTTTAGTAGAGGAATAATTCTTTAAAAAAAAAGAATAGAATTGAGCAAAATGAAAATATTTTTATTTTATTTATTTATTTTTTATTTAATTAATTTATGTATTGTGAGAAGGTAAAAATGATAAGATAGGGAAGGAATCCACCTAAAATTTCAATATACCCTTCATAGAATTCTACTCTTTGCTTTTCAATAAATGTCTACTGTTGCCAAGTACTCTAAGGAATTATTGGAGTTGGTATTCTTTTAGGCAATAAAATCATTTCAAAATGCCCTACTTCCATTCCATTTATAGATTTTTGTTTTCCTCCGAGGAATTCATGTAGCAGAAATGGGAAAATGCTGGGGGTAGAACACTTGCTTTTACAATCTATTACTCAATAACTAAACTATTTCCAAGTGGCCTCTTAACTTCTGAGGTTTATGGGTTTGTTTAGTTTGTGGCAACTCTACAGAGAATTCTACAAAGACCCATTTGGGACCACATTTTCCTTTTAATGATATTGTCTATTGAAGAATTATGAAATAATCAGTCTTTCATATTCATTCAGCTTTCTGATTTGCACAAAGCAGTTCAGTTTGACCAGTAACTAAGTGATTATTTAGATTCCATTATTTAGGGTGACTTGTTAGCCAGCCCTGGAAAGTCTATATCATGATGCCATCCCCAACTTCATCACACATGCTCCAGGAAGTTGCTAAGCATCAGTTGTGTGCCCATATTGTATACTTTTATTTGATAATCTGAAAACTTTGTTAGCAGTTATTAATTAGAAGATAAAAATATTACACCTTTTCAGAGAGTTTAAAATTAAAATTTAGATAAGTTGAATGAAATTACAGAGTCAAGAGACTTGATTAAAAATGTGGTTGAAAAAAAACCTTTTCTTTGAAATCTTTGGTTTGAAAAGGAAAACCTGATATAAGTTGCTTTGAATAGATCCAGAGGTCTTCCAAAGAAACACAAAAACTAAGGGCACGTTGTTCCTCTAGCTCCCACAGAACTCCTTTTGTCCAGCAGTCCAGAGAAAGGAAAAAAGTCCTCCACTGGAAGTTACACTGGGGCCTGGAAGTTATGGGGATCACACATCATTTCAGCAAGCAGTCTGTGGACCGTGAATAAGATGCTCTCAGTCTTTAATTTCTCCTGGTTATGTTGGTTACCCAAGGTTCCTGTGATGCTCAGCAGTGAAACCACTGACATGTAAGTTGGAATGGATTAGTCATTAGGAGCAGTGGAGAGGGATTACTTACTTCCTATTCCTCGACACTCTTGAGGATAAAATGAATTACTTGAGAGCTGCCAAAGGAACTTCACACCAAGAAGAAGTGGGACTCTTGGAATGGTTTTGTTCTAATTTCAAGTGATTTAAATTCAATTTAAAGACATTTAAAAGAATATTATACTGAAGTTTCTAATGATCTATAATGGTGAAAAGCCTTTAAACAGCTTAATTTATATTTTCTAAATCATTGTAATGTGATGCGGGGTTGGAAAGCATTTCAGGTTTACTTTACTTTATAAATAGGTTTCAAACAGATAACTATCATCTCAATAAAAAATAACAACCAGAAGACTAAACCACGAAACTCTAGAGATCTTGCTTCTACTTCAAACAGGAGCATTTATTCCCTACCTTCATAAATTATGCAAAATTTGTAACAGACACAAAAGTACATAAGATTGTATGATGAACCGCTGTATACCTGTCTCCTGAGTAATCAATGCTTTCCTGACTGCTTTATCTAGCTTTTATTTTGAGCTCAAATATTTTAAAGCATATCTAAGACCTCATTACGAAGGATTTTTAAATTCTCAAAGTGTTGTAATTTCACTCGTCTTTCTATCTTACTGATCCCACAGTCAGGACGAATAGAAAATATTATCTGGCAGAAACAAAAAGAGATTCCATCTTTAGATTTGTCATAAGCTTACTGTTTCTGAGACTCCATCCTCCAGGTGTGACATGGCCATCAAACTTTTCAGCAACTGTGATTTCAAGCAAGAGCTCTACACAGGCTAACTTTCCATCATGGAGAAAGGAGCGGGATTTATGGGGCCTTGCCTCTCCTTGAAGACTTACATGGAGCCACAGTTACTAGAGGAAGGAATAAACATTTTTTTTTTTTTTTTTTTTTTTTTTTATTCAGTGATGTAGCCCTTTAGAAGCTCCTGTGTCTCCTCACTGATGCCCATGTAAGGAACCTTAATTCAGCTTGTTGATTTAGCTATTAAGACTTGGATGAAATTGTTCATTTGGTCCATCACCAATACCTGAGCTGGAAAAGTTCACACAGTAGTTATATGAAGAGACCTAGCATGTCTCTTATCACCACTTTCCTAGCTCTGCTGGGCTTCCTGGTCAATATCCCCATTTCTACTTGCACCGATTTATAAGAAATATGTTATGTAGAGGACTGAGATGTGTTTGTGTGTTTGTTTGTTTTTGTTTTTTTAAGATAGGGTTTCTTTCTGTAGCTCTGGCAGTCTTGGAACTAACTGTAGACCAGGCTAGCCTCAAGCTCATAGAGATCCACCTTCCTCTGCCTTCCAAGTTCTGTTCCAGCATGCCCTGCTATTTTCTTTAATGCCCCCCCATACCCTGTGCATGTATGAATGTGCGTTTGTGTGTGTGTGTGTGTGTGTGTGTTTGTATATAGATGTATGTATGTGAGTGCAGGCATATGTGTCAGGAAGTGATAGGATGACCTTGGAAGTCGATTGTTTCTACCCGCCATATTTTTAACAAGGTCTCTTGCTATTCTCTATTTTGGATACCAGGCTATCTGGTCCACTAACTTCTGAGAATTCTGTCTCTTCTTCCATTTCTCTACAGGAACATGGGGGCACAAATGTCCACTACAACTTATGCCTTTACTTGTATTTTGAGGATTTGAACTTGGCTTCCCTCACCTTTGCAGCAAGTGCTTTTGCTCACAGAGCCATCTCCTCAAGCCAAGTTTTAGCAGTTCTATTATTTTACTCTGTGACAGTCCTGCTGTCCCCAACCACAGTGAAACACATATAACTATGGTAGATACCTTGTCTCTGAGGAGCAAGGCAGATTCTCTCTCCTTGGAGTTTAGAATTAGGACTACAGTCAAATCTGTGTTTTCTGAGGAGTGATGCACCACTTCCAAAATGATGAGCCACAGATGCCCTCTCTGATAGATGGAATTCAAATAGTACCCTGACAGAATCAACCATAGCAAATCAAACTGACACCTGAAAAAAATTGAGTGTTAAACAGTACAGCATTAACAAAGATGCCAAGGTGGAAAGAAGCCTGTGTAGAATCTTCAAAGAATAGCACAGAAGTCATGATAGCATGCTGGGGAAAGAGGCCTCAATAGATACTGAGATAGATACTGGGCAGTAGGTTGTGAGTAGCTTTGTGGACCAACGTGATGTCTTTAGATGTTTCCCTAAATTATATGAGAAGATACTTCAAGGTTTTAAATGAGGTGATCAAATCTAACTAAATGGAAAGGATCCCAAATGGAATGAGGAGAACAGATTGCACTTTCAGCAGTGAAGGGCCAAACTGTGACTTCAGTAGTCAGCACAGCTACGAGAACCATAGCCTACAAAACACCGCCCGGTTCTGCTGTTCAATTTCCAAAGCCCTTCATGCCCAGGCTTGCTAGGATTTGTTGAGGAGGCAGGATGGGCATGGTCTCTTCCCAATCTGTCCAGAGCAGTGGGGAGACTTCTCAGCTTAGCGCTTGACTTAGCACATCACCCTCATTGCTTTCTCCTCATTTCTCAGGTGGATCACTATGACGTCATTTGCTTCAAGGGGTATCCATGATAATATAATATAATCTGATGGACATTTTTGTGGCAATGAAACTTTAATTTATGCATGGGACAATTCATTTCATTTTAGTTAAATTAAAAAAAATCAACTACATTTCAGAAGGTGGGAGTATGGTTCAGAAGGTGGGTAAGAAAGGGATGATGTCATTTGGCTTCTTTTCTTCTCTCCTCCTCTTCCTCCTTCCCCCTCCCCCTTCCCCTCCTTTTCCTTCTCCTCCCTTTCTTCCTTCTCCTCCTCCTCCTCCTCCTTACAATAGTGGAAAGAAAACTAAATTTAGAGTGCCAATACCCAAGTTTCTGATCCAGGCCTAAATGTTTATAAGTTGTAGGGTCTGTGGGTGACAGTTATCTTCTAAAACTCAGAAATTTCTGATCATCAAACAACTTATCAGACTGTAAGAAGAATATTTTTTTTGTACAGAAGAAAGTACTTTAGAAATACTTTGTATGATACACAAAGTGGTTTCAATGTGATTACCAGATGGTACCACCAGGAGACCTTTATCTTCTCATCTGACTCATTTACTAGGAATGAGACAGTCTTAGACAGTTCACAGGCTGACCCATAAATCATGTTATCCTTCTGGGAAAACTCCAGTGAATCTGCCACATATCTAGCCTACCAAGGCATGTAAAAGCACTAGCTAATCCTTCATCTATTTATTTACACAGTGTCCTTATTTATTCTGGGAGTTTTATAAAATACCTGTGAGGAAATTTTTGAATTATTATTACTATAGTATAATAGTTGAATATGGAACACTGTAGCTTTAAAAAACTGTGTGCTAAAATCTTGTTAGCATTTGACAAATTTTTATTCTTCCCTTCCCAAGAGAGATCGACACATCAAAATAAAATATGGCTCTATTTTGCACATACATAGCTTTTCCACGTGCTTAATATGGTAATACTTAAAACTCTGAGAATTTGTTTAATAAGTAAAAACATACTGTCTTGGATAGCCACAATTCTATCTCTGACCGAGAAAAAGGTAATACAGTAGCCACTTAATATTCTTGATATTAGTTTCCCATGACCCACCAGGCTCCAAAAGTATTCAATGGAAATTTGACAGAGATAACCTACAGATTTTAAATCACGTGCCATACTGAATAGTATGAGGAAATCTTGTACAATCTATTCCATCCAGCCCAGGTCATGGATCCCCCTGCTGTCCAGCATATCTGCATTGGATATGCTGCCAATCTGCCTGTCACTCATCAGCAAGTCTCTTCTACCATCACATCTGCTGAACTGGTGTCAAGTGTTTATGTTCAGGTTGCCCTTACTTGTGCCCCAGTGCAAGGGTCATGATGCTAGAAGCTCGAGTGAAGGAAACAGAAGCCATGTTTCCTTAAGTGAAAGACAAAAGTAAATGGAAGAGGGAAAGAAAAAAGAAGTATGTTCTGAGTTTGTTGAGATCTAAGCTAAGAAGGAATTTCTGTTTGTGTATGAAGGGGTGACTATTGAAGAATAGATAAATACAAAAACAAATCTGGGGATGATCTATCTATAATTTTGGGGGGATTTACTTTTATTGCAGTTGACATTAATCCTCCAAAGAGACTTTTAGGCAGAGAAGATGATTTCATTTTCCAGGGCATTGTGTCTGGTAGATAAACTGGTAGGCACACTTTATTCTCTCTTGCTCCTTACCTGTAACATTTATATAAAGAATTTCACAGGGTAAATGCTGCTTGGGGAGAGCATTTCATTTTAATATGCGTCAGTGACTTGTCACACACAATTTAAAGTCATGATACTTCATAGAGACCAAAGCTCAACAGAATAGTTATTATATCTACGAATCACATGCTGCTGGACTTGATTTAAGCCTGCTCTCCTGCCCTCAAAGCATTTTCCAAATCACCATCTACACTTCAATGGGCTGTACGCAATGTTCTTGTGGAATCTATTTCTGTCCATAAAGACCTTCCTATCTCAGGAGTGACATTAATGATTATCTCTCCCATTCATATGAGCAGCCGCCATCTGAATTGCCTAGGTAACTTCCTGCTCACTTGCATTATTAGAGTTTTGTACCTCACATTGGGTAGGCAATGAAAAATATTTTCTTGCCTCTATCTGGAAGCTCACTGTTCCAGTCTCATGCATCCTAGGCACAGAGTGATGTCACAGCTCTGTCATTCTTCCCTGCCTCTCATTGAAGGTAGGATTTCTCTTTGACTGACTCTGAAGGCAGCAAGGTGTAGCTTCTTATCAAGAGAACACCGATGTTAAAGAATAACTAAAAAAAAAAAAAAAAAAAAAGACTGGTTTTCTTTAGAAGTGGATGTCAAAGCTGAAGAAGAAATAAAAAAGAACGTTAAATCTGCAAGAGGGGCTCAAGGAAGAGCAAGAGACAGATTTTTTTTATTGGCTATTTTATTTATTTACATTTCAAATGTTAACACCTTTCCCAGTTTCTCCTACAGAAACCCTTGTATCCCATCCCGCCTTCCCCTGCTTCTATGAGGGTGTTTCTCCACCCACCTACCCACTACTGCCTTCCAGCCCTGACATTCCACTACACTGGAGGTTCTGGTTGGTTGATATTGTTGTTCTTGTCTTCAGCTCCTTCAGTCCTTTCTCTAACTCCTCCATTTGGGTCCCTGTGCTCAGTCCAATGGTTGAAGAGTTGCTTAATGCAACACATCTAGAAGGATTGAGACAATTGTTTGTCTGTATTGTTGGCAATACTTTGTTGTGTATTGAAGGTTTTCTGTGTAATATAATCTTTCAAAACACTAGATCCAGAGCATGCTTGTGATGTACCTCAGAGCCTGAGCATTTTAGATTACATCAGTGCATCTGTTGTTCACACTTTTCTCATGGATAATAGAGTGATGGATAGCAGAGTGTTTTCAATTATTTTCTTGCACTTATTTTTTATACTTTAGTCACATATTGTGCAGTGTGGTTTTGTGGTTTCTCCCACCAACAGTTGGCATTGGTTCTCTGTACTTTGAAGGTGAATTGAATTTGTGACACCCTCTGGCCATTAGGATTTGGAGAATGGAACAATATATCTATCCATGTTTTGGAAAGAGAAATGTGGACATAGCAAAAGCTGTGTGGCTATTCTACTGGAAGAGATAATCATATGTAGTTTAGCTGTGTCCACTGTACGTCTCCTAGCACACCTCCCCTTCTCCTCAGAGAAATGGAGCCCCCCTTTGGGTATTACTCCACAGTGGGACATTAAGTTGCAGTAGGCCTAAGCACATCCTCACTCACTGTGGCCCAACCAGGCACTCCAGTTAGGGGAAGGGGATCTAATGGCAGACAATAAAGTCAGAGAAAGCCCCTGCTTCAATTGTTAGGGGACCCACATGAGTACCAAGCTGCACATCTGTTACAAATGTGGGGTGGGGAGGGCTAGGTCCAGCCCCTGCATCCTCTTTAGTTGGTGGTTAAGTCTCCGTGAGCCCCCATGGGTCCAGGTTAGTTGATTCTGTAGGTCTTCTTGACTCCTTTGGCTTGTTCAGTTCTATGCCCCTTGCTTCTTCAAGACTCCCCAAGCTCCTCCTGATATTTAGTTGTGGGTCTCTTCATCTGTTTCAATCTACAACTAAATGAAGCATCTCAGAAGATAGTTAGGCTAGGCTTCTGTCTGTAAACATAGCAAAGTTATCATTAAGAGTGTGAGGAATTTGCTCTCTTACATGATATGTGTCCCCAGTTGGGCCAGTCATTGTTTGGCCTTCCCTCAATCTTGGTTCCATCTTTATCCCTGCATATCTTGGAGGCAGAACAAATTTTTGAGTTGAAGGTTTTGTGTGGGGGAGGGTTGCTGTCCCCTTCCCTCCATTAGAAGTCATACCTAGCTACAAGAGGTGGCCACTTCAGTCTCCACATTCCCGTCTTGTAGGGATCTCACTATGAGCTAGGGTCATACCCATAGTCTCTGGAGAACCTCCTCAGTCCCATGTCTCAAGCTAGTCCTTCTCCCTATCAGTTTCTCTTCTCACACCTAGCTCTCTCCCACACTGTTTTCCCCACACCTGCCCCCATCCCTGTTCCCCTCCTCACCCTCTGTTCCACCCAATTCCCTTCCTCCATCCACCTCTGATTACTATTTTCTTTTTCCTCCTGAGTGAGATCTAAGAATTCTCCCCTGGGCCCTACTGATTACTTTGTTTCTTTGGGTCTGTGGGTTGTACCATGGTTATTCTCTATTTTATGGCTAACATCCACTTATAAATACATACCATGCATGTTTTACTGTGTTTCGGTTGCCACACTCATGATGATATTTTCTATTTCCACCCATTTGCCTGCAAATTTCACTATATCCTTGTTTTTAAGAACCAAATCCTATTTCACTGTGTAGATATACCACATTTTCTTTATTTATTCATCAGTTGAGAGACATTTTGCTCTGTACCTCATTTTTAAAATTGAGTTATTTGTTTTGTTGGTGTCTATCTTCTTGAGTTCTTTATATATTTTGGATATTAACCCTCTGTCAGATGGAGGGTTCATGAAGATCTTTCCCCATTTCATAGGCTGACGTTTTGTCCTATTGAAGGTATCCTTAGCCTTGCAAAATCTTTTCAGTTCCCACTTATTGTTGATATTAGTTCCTGAACTATTGGTGTTCTGTTCAGGAATTTGTCTCCTATGCCAATAGGTTCAAGGCAGTTCCCTACTTTCTCTTCTGGTAGATTTAGTGTGTTTGGTTTTATGTTGAGATCTTTGATCCACTTGACTTGTTCAGGGTGATAAATATGGGTATATTTTTCATTCTTCTACATGCAAACAGACCATTTACTGAAGGTGCTTTCTTTTTTCCATTGTATGGTTTTGGATTCTTTTTCAAAATTCAAGTATCCATAGGTGTGTGGGTTTATTTCTGGGTCTTTATACTCTATTTTACTGATCAAGCTATCTGTTTCTAGACCAACACCATGCAGATTTTTTTGTTTTTATTACCATTGCACTATAGTACAGATTTCTTTTATTATTAATGCAATCCTGGGTTTATTATTTCTCCATACGAAGTTGAAAATTGTTATTTCAAGGTCTGTAAAGAACTGTGTTGAAATTTTGATGGGAATTGCATCAAATCTGTAGATTGCTTTTGGTAAGATGGCCAATTTACTATGTCATTCCTGCAGATCCATGAAGGTGGAAGATCTTTCAACTTTCTGATATTTTTTCTCAATTTATTTCTTCAGAGACTTGAAGTTCTTGTTATATACATCTTTCACTTGCTTGGTTAGGGTTACACCAAATATCTTATATTATTTGTGACTATTATAAAGAGCGTTGTTTTCCTGATTTCTTTCTCAGCCTGTTTATTGTTTCTATAAAGAAGGGCTACTGATTTTTTTTTTTAGTCAATTTTGTATCCAGCCAAATTGCTGAAGGTGTTTATCAGGTGTAGGGATTCTCTGGTAGAATATTTGGAGTCAGTTACGTATATTATGATATCATCTGTGAATAGTGACTTTGATTTTTTTCTTTTCTATTCTGTACCCTCTTGATATCCTTCAGTTGTCTTATTGCTCGATCTAAAACTTTAAGTGCTGTGTTGAATAGATAGGAAGAGAGTGGACAGCCTTGTCTTGTCCCTGATTTTAGTAGAATTGCTTTAACTCTCTCTCCATTTAATTTGACATTGGTTATTGGCTTGCTGTATATTGCTTTTGTTATGCTTTGATATATGCCTTGTATCCATGATCTCTCTAAGGCTTTTAACATGAAGGAGTGTTGGATTTTGTCAAAGGTGTTTTCAGCATGTAATGAGATGATCATGTACTTTTTTCTTCCAGTTTGTTTGTATGGTGGATTACATTAATGGATTTTCATATGTTGAACCATCCCTATATCCTTAAGATGAAGCCTGCTTGATCGTGGTGTATGATGGTTTCAGTGTGTTCTTTGATTTGGTTTGTGAGTGTTTTATTGAGTATTTTTGCACCAATGTTTATAAGGAAAATTGGTCTGAAATTCTTTCTTTGTTCAGTCTTTGTCTGATTTAGGTATCAAGGTGAGTGTGGCCTCACAGAATGAGTTTGGCAATGCCCCTTCTGTTTCTATTTTGTGGAAAATTTTGAGGCATATTGGTAATAGTTCTTTAATATCTGGTAGAATTCTGCACTAAGACAATATTGACCTTGTTTTTTTTTTCCTTTTCTTTTCTTTTTGGTTGGAAGCATTTAAGGACTGCTTCTATTTCCTTAGGGCTTATACCACTGTTTAAATAGCTTACCTGATTTTCATTTAACTTTAGTACATGGTATCTGTCTAGAAAATCATCAATTTCTTTTAGATTTTCTGATTTTCTGGCATGTAGAATTTGAGTTAAGCCTAATGATTCTTTGAATTTTCTCAGTGTCAGTTGTTATTTTTCATTTCTGATTTTGTTAATTTGGATACTGCCTCTCTGCCTTTTATTTAGTTTGGCTAAGGGTTTGTCTCTTATTGATTTTATCAAAGAACCAGCTCTTGGTTTTCATTGATTCTTTATATTGTTTTCTTCATATTTAATTTCTTGATTTCAGGCCTGAGTTTGATATTTCTTGTTGTCTACTCCTCTTGAGTGTGTTTGTTTCTTTTTTCTAGAACTTTCAAGTGTATGTTTAAATTGTTAGTATGAGAACTCTCTAACATTTTAATGAAGGCATTTAGTGAACTTTCCTTTAATACTGCTTTCATTGTTTCCCATAAGTTTATGTATGTTGTTCCTTCATCTTCATAGAATTCTAGAAAGTCTTTAATTTCTTTTTTTAGTTTTTCACTGACCCAGTGAACACTGAGTAGAGTAGTAGAGGGTTGCTCAGCTTTGGTGAGTTTGTAGGCTTTCTGGTGGGATTTTATTCTTTTGTTTGTTTGGTTTTTTTTTTTTTTTTAGTTTCTGTTGTTGAAGTTCAACTTTAATCCATGGTGGTCTGATAAGATACAAGGTATAAAAATAGCTCAGCATAAGCTGGTCATGGTAGCACATACCTGTGATTCCAGGTCACAGGAGGCAGAGGTAGAAGGATCACTACCAGGTTTGGGCCAATCTGATGTACATAGCTATTTTCAAGCCAACCTATAGTACATAATGAGACCCTGTTTCAAAAACTATCAATATAACAACCAATGAATTTATTCTATGTTATTCACTTTTATTTTTTTTATTATTTAAAAAGTATAATTTAAGTACATCTCTCACCTTTCCCCCACATACCCTGTGTTCTTTTACAAATTAATGTTCCTTTTTTATGTTACATGTATATACTATCTGCATATATGTTATATGAATACACACACATATATTTATACAAATATATATATATTTATATATATATGTATATATATCTTCTACAATTTAGGGATGTATAAGTATGTATGTATGTGTATATGTATATATGTGGAAAAGTTATAAGAGGTGTAAAATCAGGGAGTTTGCTGTGAGACTGTGTCTCCTAGTAATATCAGAAATTTCACCCCCAAAAGTCCAATGAATTTCTTAAGATCTTTCTGACCTCAAAACCCTAGTCTTTGAAACTTTAGCTATCAGTCATAGAGGTGTACAATTAAGGAGACCGGAAAGGATAATGATGTGCGTTAACACACATTACAAGTTCACACCTTGTCTGGCACTGTCCTAAGCTCTTCACATTTATACACCCATGGTTCACAACAGCACATGGTATAGGATGATATTATTGCCACTTCCCAGAGGATGACACAGTGAAGGGAACAGTAGAAAGAATAAATGACACCCCAAGGCCATACCCTAGTGAAAGCTGGAGCACAGGAGCCATTGCTGTAACCACAAGACTATATTGTCTCTCCTTAATACATATGCCAAGACTAATATGCACATTATTTACTTCAACATTTATTATTTTGTGCTCATGATATTTACTTGCCAACATATATATGAATTATGCTTACTTTCTAAAAATTTCCTTTAACAAATGGTTATCTGCCATGTCCTATAAAATATTTAATTTCCTTTGAGGAAGGGTGCTCATCTTCAAGGCTCTGTCAGTCTTTCTCCTCAGCTAATGTTTAGTATGTGTGCATAGTTCATAAGTTTTCCATCACTAGGGTGATGACCCTAGGATACAAAATTTAAGGAGATGCTCATCTTAGGTACTCACCAGGTATTTATACTAGCCTTTAAGTTACTGCTTTCTTAAATTCTGTTTTCTAAGTACTCAGCTTGATGCTTCTCAGTTCCAGCCTCATTTTCTATCTGGTACTCCTGTCAAGGTGCTTTTATAGCATCTAACATACTTTATAAGAGCAGTTTGCCACCTTGGTTTGTGTTCCATACTTGTTTGAGGATAGAGACAATCTTTTGCCCCACAATCATATATCAAACATGTGTGTCACAGTACACACACAGTCACTGTTTCCCAAGTTAATTAAGTACAAACACTGCACTTTAGGGATCTGAGTTGCTTTAAGAAGGGGGACATTTTCTCTATCCTTAGGAGCTCAAACCTCAAAAAGAAGAGATTTCAATCAGGTAGTTGTACAGTGAAGAGCCACTTTCCACACAGAGGCCTGGGTTTGTGGAGAGAAAGATAGAGAAAGAGAAAGAGAAAGAGAAAGAGAAAGAGAAAGAGAAAGAGATAGAGATAGAGATAGAGATAAACACACACACACACAGAGAGAGAGAGAGAGAGAGAGAGAGAGAGAGAGAGAGAGAGAGAGAGAGAGAGAGAGAGAACAGAGTCAGGCAGGGAAAGTAGATGTGAAGCCACCTCAGGGTGTACTCCATCAGTCTTTCTCTGGCACTGGAGTATTCAGGGTAGCTGGGATAATATTTTGAAAACAAATGTAAAAAGGAAGTCAGTGTAAAGAAGAGTCTTCTCTACCCAGAATTCCCTAACAGTGGAGGCAGGCTAGGGTACAGGAAAGAAGGACAAGCAATTTATGTTTAACAAATGTTTCATCGAATACTGTGTGAGACAGTAGTAGGAAGCAGTAAGGCTACAAATTTGGAAGTTGTAGTACAGGAGCAGAATTTGAGGCTTTTCAGGGAACACAAAATCATGTATGTAAAGAGTAAAGAAAAGACAGAAGGAGGCAGACAACATGTATGTAGTGTCCATGTATAATTATTATCTGCTTGAGGGTATCATCCAGACCCTCTCTACAGGAGTACCTTATCTTCAGAGAAGCTAGCTGGTCTGCCCCGGCTTGCTGGTCAGAAGATACCATCAGAGGGGGAAGGTGTGGATGGGAAAACCAGAATACACTGCTCTCAGGAGTGTACAGACTTTTAAAAATAAATATAAAATGTCTTGAATTTAATGGTACAGTTCCTGGAAGTATGTATGCAGTTCTATGTGAACAAGGGTAGTGTTCTTTAAATTTTATTTGCCTTCTGCTTTCAAATTACTCTAATAGTAAAGTGAGTTTTTACATTTATTTGTTTGTTTGTTTCGTGTATTACAGACATGTGCAGATGTCACAGCACACTTCTGGAGGTAAGAGGACATCTTATGGGAGCCACCATGTGAGTTCTGGGAATCAAATCAAGTCCTTGGGCTTAGCAATAAACACTTTTAATTTGATGACCCACCCTGTTAACCCCCCCCCTTCATTCTGTACTAAGTTTTGCCAGGGTATTAAATCTTGACATAATCAATATGATGTATGTTAACGATCTTCAAGCTGTCTGTAATATGTTTGAATTATTGGATTTTTCTAAGGTCTAGACTATTTTTCTTCCAGCTATCACTAACCATTTCTCTATCCATCTATAGCTGTCAATGCTTTACAGGACTATTTCTAGGTATGCAAATATATTATGTGACTGGTGGCAATGATTGGCTGTAAAAGCAAGGCTCTGTGAATTATATTTAATAACCTAGTCTCTGGTAAAAGAGAGAACGAGAGTGGAATGAAAAGAGAAAGGCTATGATCTCCTCAGTTCTTACTAGTACCTTCTAGAAAGTGCTAGAAAAGGCTCTCAGATCCTTGTGTTATAGAGAAAGTATCTTGGGAAGTCATGTGCACTAGATATTATAAAGTTCTATTAACAGAACAGAATGCTGCAATAGTTCCAGGAGCCATGAAGAAACAGATTCATCTATTATAGATTTCTCCTTTGGTAATTGCTTATTGAACATTTGGTTTCAAAGTGCTCAATTCTAGTCTCAATTCTACAGTCCACGTTTTATTCTCTGGCCCATTCTCTCCATCATTCTGTGTTCCACCTCCTCCCTCCCCAGGGTCATTCTCTCACTACTGTTTGCTCCACACAGAACTGGAAACCACATGAGCCAGATTGGCTTAAGTAATACAAGAGGGAGATACTATCAGGAGAAATTTACATAAGAGTGGAAATTTAATGGAAGTTGATGAGGCCATGGACCGTAAGTACTGGCCTAACTAATTTTCTGGCAAATGAATCAAAATGCAATGCATGAATCACCATAATTCTCCTTCCTTACAGAAGGAGTACGTTGTGTTCTTAGTAGAGGCATGTTATTCTAGTAGTGATGGCTTTTGACATTGACATTTTAAGCGTTTGTTTGCTTATTTATGTGTATATTTATTTTTACGTTTGTATGCATGAGATTGTATGTGTGTCACAATGTCATGGTAAGGAGTCTCTGCTGTTCTTTCACACGTGGACTCCAGGGATTGAACTCAGATTCTCAAGCTTGATGGCATGGATCTTTATCCTCCAGTGATGGCACTATTATTATGGGACTTACTCTCATGGGAATAGTAGGAATGGAAAAACATGTAATGCTTTTTATTTTTTTTTTCAACAAGACATCATTTTCAATAGCTCACACTTGGAAGCAAACCTTTCAAATTACCTGAAGTCAAACTGGTGCTAAATTGGTAAATGACGGTAGTAAGATTTAAACCTAGCGAATCAGAGGATCCTTGATCTGGTTCTAAATGCTCCTGATATTTGTGTGTCTTGCCCTCTTCTGAGAAACTCCAACTTTTCCTGCATTCCTTAATAGATGCCTTGAAAATTTTCTCAAGAAGATCTATAGTAAGCACACACACACACACACACACACACACACACACACACACACACACTCAACTGAATTGCACTTTCCCTTGGAAAAGCTCATGATTTCAGTGGGGTTTTTTTTCCCCACCTAATTCTATTTGGTTGGCATCATTTTCCAGATTTTACCTTTAGCATGTGAATTGAAAGCACTTATTGTATTGGAATGGAAGTTTGTTTTCAATGCCTGTTATCCTGGTACCCATATACTAGGATGAGACTGAAGCAGAACTGTTTCTAAGGAGGTCTGGACAGGAAGAGAGAGCTCTGTGCACCTGGATACAGATGGGGCAACTATTCATAAAACAATCTGTATCAAAATCATTTTAAATTTATGACAGGTGTCATACCCACTGTTGTTTTTAATTGTTCAATTTAAAGTGGCTTGAGATCAACCTGTGTGGAATTAATTGTCTTCCCGAGTTGAGTGGGACGTCAGCCACGCTCCAGCTGTAGGTGTAAATGCTCTCTAGTGTGCCTTTGGTAGGATCCAGAATATGGGAGGGCAGTGAGCAGTTTGAGGAGGTGGAAGTGAAGGACACATTGCTCCCTGAAGTGTTTCTGGGGGATGTCCTACCCTATTTCTCAGCCCAATGGTAGAGGGTGAGAGAGACCCTGCAACAACTGATGTAGCCACATGCTACTCTAACCAAAACTTGACATTTGTTTTACTATCCTAAAACTATATTTTATAGTTTTGAATGAAAGAAAAGCCAGGGAGAGAACCTTTAAAAAGTAGACAAGATATCTTAGGTTATAGTGAAGCAAGTTAACCATGACATAGAAGATCTCTTTATTGCAGAATGGTTCAAAATATGTTATGGGTTCTTTACTTGATCTGGGCAGCCCTTTTTTTTGAAAGAAAGGTTGAACTCTCTTTCTCTTATTACAACATATTCCATTACAAAATGTTCAAACATGCACAAACATGGAGAGCATAGTGTAAAATTCTCAGTGTGACCATTTCCCAGATTCAGAAATGACTGACTGACTCATGATAACCCAGGTACTCCTAAATTTCTATTATTTTGAAGCAAATCTCTTATAATATTCATTTCCTTAGTAAAGACATTAATTTATTAGTTATTTAATAATTATAATTTATTATTAATTATCAATTTTATAAATTGATAGACAGGTCTTACCATGCAGCCCAGCCTGGTTTGGAACCAGGGATATAACTAAATCTGACTTTGAATTCATGATTCTTCTTGCTTCAGCTTCTGGTGCGCTGTGGGGGAGGGGTGGTAGGCAGGTCCCACAGATGGCTACTGCAACAGAACATCCAATCCTGCCTTTACAAGTGAGGACCTACTCTGTCTGGCTGGTGAGGGCTGATTCTGTAAGCAGTTGTGAGAACCATACTTTTGAATTTTTCTGTTCTTTTGTGTATAAGGATAATTGGAGCCTGTCTCTCCCTGGATAAATAATGTCTGAACATTAACTATGTATGAAACTAGAACTTGTAGCTGTGCCTTCAGGGTACTTTGGGCTGCCTCCATATGCTATCCTACCATTGTCTAAATCAACCTGACATCATGGAATAAGATCATTTATAATCTAGTACAGGATGCTTTCAGTGAGTCCACTGGGTTTTAGAAGGTATACAGAAGTCTCTGGATCTCTTGAAATCATAGATAAACTTTTTGCTAGATTTTCATAGAGATCTGTGATTGCCTTAAAATATTAAAATCTCCACACTGATCTTTGTGTCTGTGGTACAATGCAATGTACCAGGATCATGCCTTAAGAGTAAGAACCTTCCAGAGAAACAAACTTAGAGAAGAGAGGGTATTTTGTTCCTTCTAGGAAATGCCTTGGAGATATCAGGGAAGAAAGACATGACAACCAGTACTTGCACCACTCTGAGATAAACAGCAAAATTGTCCCAAATTCTCTCACGACACTACTTTTTAATAGGAAAATTTCTTCCATGTTAAAGTAGATACCAACTCCAACATCATGGGGCTAAGTGGGCACTCACATGTGGCATGTATGGAATTAATTGGTACTAGCCGAATAAGACAGTATGAAGTACTGTCAAATGGGGTGAATGGTGTTGAGAATTTATTCTGAGATATTTATTCAGAGTGATGTTTTTAGCTCAAATACTTAGACTGCAAAACTAACTGAACACAACCTTTCCCTGTCGCTGTCTTTCTAATTTAGTGGCTCTCAACCTTCCTAATGGTGCAACTCTTTAATACACTTTTGCTGTGGTGACCCTTAACAATAAAATTATTTTGTTGCTACTTTACAACTGTAATTTTGCTACTGTTATGAGTGAGTTATAGGACAAATATCTGATGTGCAGAATTATCTGATATGTGTCCTTGGTGAAAGGGTCATTCAACCCCTAAATGGGTCACAATCCACAGACTGAGAACAACTGTTCCAATGTGACAGCAAAGCCAGACTCTTCATGGTCCCTTTGGATTTGTACTGGTTTTGTGGTTTGCTTATTGTGGGAATAACAGGTTGTTGTTATCTCCAATTTTGGAACTCAGAAGACGATCTCTTCTGGACTCTTCTGCTTCATTATGTTTACATACAGTGACAATTTGCCTGGCAGGTGACAGGTGTACTTCAGGGACATGTCACTTCTGTTGTCTTAGCTCAAGTCCTTCTTATGGAAAGGGACCACTTGGTCCCTTTGTAAAACCTTTTCCCAGTGAGTCAAATAAGGATGGATGAGAGAACTAAACTACCAGGGCTAAATAAATGTTTTTACTTTTTCTTTTCTCTTTCACTTGACACAAAATAGTCAGCAGGATGGCTCAGTCAGTAATGTGAACACTGTACAAGGCAGAGTAGCTTAGTTCAAGACCCAAACTCTGTGGTATGCTTGTTGAGGACCAGCTATGGTTCTGCATCCTCTGTTTTCCCCCTCAGGGTGTCCAGGTGCCACTGCATACTAGACTGGAAGAGGATGAAGCAGAGTACAGGATATGTGGGGGCTGCAGAATACCATTCCAGCTGGGATGCTGGCAAGAAGAAGGCCTTCTCCAAGGATTTTAGTGTTACTCTTCTAGACAATACTCAATGAAACAGCCCTCTTAGACTATCTTCAGTGAAGCAGCTTGTGCATACACTTCATTTGGGATGAACAAAGGTTACCTTGGAAAGTGGGAAGGAGTTTTCATGATGAATGTAAAATCATTGACTGGAGCTTAATATTTTGTGAGTGCCTTATTTGTATGGAGAGGTATTCCAAGAATCCCAGTTACGTGCTGGATGGGTTCTTACTGGAAAAGAGGAAATTGAACTTGTCAGTTTGCCAAGGACTATATGACCTTCCTCAGATAAAAATTGGGAGTCGGGCTCTCCCAGACAAGGTCAGAGAAGGGGAAAAGGAGAGTCCTCCATTTTTCACTGAGCTTAGAGGAGCTGTCTGTACATGGTAGACTTTGACTGTAAGTGGCAGGGTTTCCTAACAAAACCCACAGGTTGGGTATAGTTACATGTACCCAATGCTTAGAGGCAGAAATAAGCAAATCCTTAGGGATTTCTGGTCAGCTATCTTGCCTACCCAGTAAGCTCCAGGTCAGTGAGATACTATTGAAAAAACCCAAGGTAGAAATTTCCTGAAGAACAGTATTCTAGTCTTCCACATGTTCCTGCATGCATGTGCACTACACACATGACCCCTCTACCTGTACTATACAGCCCCTCTGTCCCTTCTACAATAAAGTAAAAGAAAATAAATTGATATAAACTATGTTCTTATAGGGTAAAATAATTTTGCTTTAAGTGTTACTCTTTGAGAGTGAGGATACTCTTGTTGGTCAGTACTTGAATGGTATATTAAAAACCATGTTTCAAAATAAAAGCAATTTTTTATTGTTAGAAGAGCTTTTAGTGTTGTCAAATCTCTGATATTTTATTTAATCAAGTTTAATGTTTTGTTTTTCAGATATTTTATACAAATGTCTGCTCATTTCTGTTCTTTGTAAGTATACAAGTTACTTTTTAACTATTGTTATTCCTTTACGTTTTACTGTCACTGAAAATATATACTAGTTAGTTTTCTAACTCCTTGCACTAGGAATTTTTATGTTAAAAAAAAAAACAGATACATAAGGTATTTTCCCCCAAATACACAACTTAAGTTACAAAATCAGCCTTGAAAAATCAAACATTAAAAGTTTTTATTTGTCTTGTTGTCTTAGTTAGGGTATCTATTGCTGTGCTGAAACATCATGACCAAAATCAGCTTCGGGGAGAAAAGGATTTATTTGGCTTATGCCTCCATGTCATTGTTCATTATCAAGTGAAGTCAGGACAGGAACTCAAGCAGGACAGGAACCTGAAGGCAGGAGCTGATGCAGAGGCCTTGCTTGCTGGCTTGCTTCCCCTAGCTTGTTCAGCCTGTTTTCTTATAGAATCCAGGTTCACCAGCCCAGGAAAAGTCCCACCCATTATGGTTGGGGCTCCACCACCAATCAGTAATTGAAAAAATATTCTACAGTCAGATTTTATGGAGGAATTTTCTCAACTGAATTTCCCTCCTCTCAGACAACTCTAGCTTGTGTCAACTTGACAAAAAACTAACCAGCACAGTTACAGATGCCACTTCTCTCTGAAACACAAGGGTCAAGTCATTTTATTTGCAGAAAAGTAGTAAATAAATAAAACAAGCTGCTATGAATGAAAAAAAAGCTAATATAGCAAAATATAATTCTAGGGCACATCCATGTTTAATAGTAAAATGTTGATAATAATTGGAGAATAATAGAACAAATGCCTTAAATTACTTCTGATTCTAAAACTAATAGCTTTGGTGTCAATGTCAAAGAGGATTGGAGAGAGTATAAGAATATTTAATTTAATATAGTTCTTCTTTATAATTTATTATAGATGTTTGGATACATTTCTTTTTCTGTTGTTGACACAACTGCAGCATTTTGTTTATCAGCATTAAAAAAAGGAGGAGAAAGACATCAAGAATGCTTAGCTTTGTTTGTATGGCTATAGTTGTTAAGTAGGATTGCTTTCACATAACAACAGGGGCTATGGTGGCTCTCTGAGAACAAGCAAGATGAAGAGTGGCCTCTGTATGTTAGTCCTTGAGGTTGTATGCATTAGGAACACAGGCAATAATCAAACAATGACATTCACATGGAAGCAGTGACATTACAACACCCAAGGGTAGAGAGGGACAGTCGCAGTGGTGGGAGAAACAATTATCCCTTTCTGTGCTTACCCTCAGAGCAACAGGGAGCCATAGAGCTCTGCAGGTCTTCTTTATACGCTTCTCAGAGTTGGGGTTTTGTTTGTTTATTTGTGTAGCTAAACTTCAGCTTGATTCAATGCCTAATTTAGTTTCCTACTGAAAGAGTAAAAAGCATCAATTTGCATTTTCATTTTTTTTTCTTTTGGTGCCACCTGGGTCTTCTCATAGGAGACAGTGAGATGAAGTTATTTATTCTGAGGATGTTGAAAGATAAGAGAGAAAAACAAGATTTGGAGGAAGAGACTCATGTTAAGATGCAAATCAGAAGTCTTAGCTAGCCTACTGGCATCTGGAGCAGACCCCAACTAGACAAAATCTCATGAGGAGTCAATCGAGAATCCTTCATAGTCAGGCTTTTCCTAGGGACTCCTAAGGCAGTGACCTCAAATTGAAGGGTGAGGCAGAGGCTGGGTATATTTGCATGAGAAGGGCAAGCTTTTCTTTGATTAAAGATCCAACTGTTCTTCCTGGAAACTGCCAGTTACTCTCCATTTACTTAAACAATGAACTCATAGTCTTTTCAACACTGAAAGAATCAAACAGGTAACAAGGATATTATTATTTTGACCCACAGTTATCCAAAATGACAGAAAAAAATCCTTTTCCTTTTAAAAAATTTACATGTTTATTTATTGTTTGTTCATTGTGTAGGTATTAGGGTATACAGTATACCTTTTAACTTTACATATTAATTTATTTATATACTTATTTGCAAATATGTGTGTGTGGGTACATGTATCATGTGTGGTGATCAGAGCACAATTTTTGGAAACTGGTTCTCTATTTCTACTGTGTGCCTTCTAGGGATCAAACTTAGGCTTCCCGGCAAGTGTCTTTATTGCTAAACCTTCTAACTGCCGTCTTTTGGTTTTCAAAACTCTGATAGAGAGGCTGGAATGGGAGATTTTAAAAGATACCCAGTAGGAATGAATAGGACATTTGTTGTGTTGAGGACTTCTACAAGTTCTCATTCTTTTATAGACATTCAAGACCATATACCAACCTAGAAGCTTTTCTAGAAAAATGGAAGTATTGACACACAAAGCAATTCCTATAAGGCTATTCCATAGTCTAACTGAAGAATAGAAATCACAGTTACAATAGAAAGTATTAATTACTTGCATCACTGTATAACCCAATCAGTGTTAATGTCATTATTGTGTTCAGACCACTCCTTTTCCTACGAAATGTCTTACATGCAATGTTTCATTGAAACCTTCTATATAAACCATCTGTTGGAGTCCTGCCAAGTAGCCCCAAAAGCTGTCCACATCTCCCCCTTTTTTATTTCATAAACAAGACTGAGCTTTTCTTAGGTCAGTCATCCTGACAAGAATACCTTCCTTACTGGTCAAAAGCAATGTACTTCTGTCTCTGTGTTAGGTTTGTAAGACTGTGCAGAACCTTACTCATACTGGGTGTGCCAGCCTGTTAATTTAATAACTCTGTTTGGGGATCCATTTTCAGTTTCAAGTCATGTACTTTGGCTGCCGGTATGTTGATATTGTTAAAGACAAGCTTTAACACAATGGGCAGGAATAAAAGTATTCCCAGGAAAAAAAAGGGCTAGTGTGATCAAACAATATATGCCATTCTTGACGTTTGACCAAAATGGAAATACTGACCTCCAGCCCTGGATAATTTTACCAGCACTATCTGCAGCATCAAAGCTCAGCAGAGCAGCATTCTTTAATTTCGTAATTTCAATATACAAAGTTAAAACATCCAGAGAGGTGTTAGAATTATGCCAAAAATCCTGCAATTGTCTTTAAACTTTTTCCTAATTATAATGACTATCATTGTGAATTTTAGAAGTAACACAACTCCATTGGTATTTGGCATGACACTCGAGATTGCTCATTACTCTTAAACTCTGAACCTCCTTCCAATAATTTAAACAGGATAAAGAGAATCAGTCCGTTCTTCCAAATGCCTATCTAAATCCTCGTGCATACTCAACACATTAGTAACTTTTTTTTGCTAAATGATTAACAAAAGTAGTTGTCTTAACTTCTTGTGTCAAAGCAATTGCAGAAGCAGTGGTGATAGCAATTAATGTAATTAAATCTGTTATACCAGCAATAATCAAGCCCACTTCCCTCTTGCTTCTGCTTAAAGTCTGACTCACTTCTTCTAGTACAAGCTTTTTTTTTTTCAGAAAATCAAGGTTCTGTAATACTCAGAGCAATAAGACAAAAGTTTCTTGATAGACACCCATAACAGACATGCCAGACATTTCAACACACTAACACAAGTAGAAAGTGTGCAATCAACGCAACTTACAATAAATACTGTAGAAGAAACAAGTAATTTTAAATTGAAAATTGAAGGAGCCTTAACACATGCACTAACACTTGTTAGAAATTCAGATCCTGTCCCAAATTTATCTCTTGCTAACATAACATCATAAAGAACTGCAGCTAACTTCCAAATATGTCTCTGAAAATGTCTAGATCCAGCTTTCCAAATGAAGACTGTTATTTCCAATATTTGATTGATTTCTAGACCAGTACATGATTGAGTCTAAATAACTGGTCACATTTAAAAAAACTATAAGAGTCATTATAACTTCTCTTTTTGATTCTCTTTTCCACAAGGTCTAAAAACTTGAGGCATGGCAGCTTGTACCATCTGGGATATAGGAAAGCAAAGGTGGGTCAAGAACGTATGTCCAATACAGCTTCCCAGTCACCCTTGTCAGGGCATCAGGGCACTCAGCAAGCTCACAGGTCAGCATCACTCTTTGTCCCAGCATCAGCATGTCTCACCAATCACTCTGGCAGACACCATGCTCCTTCAGCATCCTGCAGAAAAAACAAACCTTCCACATATTAAATACCTGATTGGACCATGCCATATGCCAGTGAGTGTATCCTTCCTTTTCACCTAGGCATAAGTATGCCTAGTTTGGCTAAGGACAAGGAAATGGGCTTCAGCCAGGAATCTGACATTAGGCCAGAACAAAGAAGTAATTTCAGGCAGGAATCTAATTTTTAGGCTAAAACAAGGAAGTAGGCTTCAGACATGAAAATGACTTTGGGCTAGGTTAGGAAAGTAGGCTCAGATATTCTGATCATCCTGATAAACCCTTAAAAACAGTGATCACGGAAGTGATCATGGAACTTTGTTTATTGCCTTATTTGTTCTTTGACTATTTTTGTTTATGTCTTACTTGTTTCTTGACTATTTGCATCTATTGTATTGCTATTTCTTCAACCTAGAACTGACCTTAATACATGCATGTAATTAAAATGGTGTAAAAGCAAAAAGGAGGGGGGATGGGATAGAGGGTTTGTGGAGGAACATGGGGAAAGGGGATAACATCTGAAATGTAAATAAATAAAATATCCAATAAAAAAAATACCCTTCTGTTGTACAGCTCAGAAGCAATGTCAGATGGATGCAGGAAAGGAACTGGAATGAGGGATGAGAAAGTGTATAAGAAGAAGGTATGGAACTGGGAAACAGGATTACCCACTCCGGAATTTTCTACATATAACTCCTTATGCATGAAACATAAACTCCATTCTGACAGTCAATGTACAATCAAGGAGTAGTGGTGAAAATTGGTGAATTGGGTAGATATTAAAGAACGTTATGATCTATATGCTATTTGTGGTTCTGTATTAAAATGGTAAGAAACCATTAGAGACTCCCTCAGTAAAATGTAATCTTCTCCTGCTCTCCAAATTTGCAGAGTGATGATCTGTCACATTGGACAAAAGTCTGTCACACAGAACATAACACCATTAAGAGTATGTAGCTCTTACATTGGTGACTCCTTTGGGCCTATTAGACAAGAAGCTTTCTGAGCTCAGCCCAGGTAGAGTCAATCAGCCTTTCTGAGGGGCTCAGTCCTTCCCATTTACCACTCTTCCAGCTGGGCTGTCGGATGCTGAGCAGTCGGCTCCTCAGTGTGGCCCGGCTGCTCTCTGCTGTTGATGGCCAGATCAACAAGGGCTGTTGTTGTGAGCAAGAAACTGCATTAAAAACTGGAGGCAAGCTTTAGAAACAGCAAGAATCTAATCAGAAAGATCTTTAGTGGCTGACTCTTAACAATTAAAATTTGGTTTTATAGTTGATGTCTGTTTCATTTCAGCTTTTCTAAAGAGTCTCTCTCTCTCTCTCTCTCTCTCTCTCTCTCTCTTTCTCTCTCTCTCCCTCCCTCCCTCCTTCCAACCCTCCCTCCCTCCCCCTCTCTCTTTATATAAGGTAATAAGCAATGGTAAACTGGGCATACGCACACTCACACTCATACATGAATACAAATTGGCTTTTTATCACAGACTTGTGAGAAGGAGCCCTCTGCTCTGGGCCATTGTAATTCCTTGCATCCCCATACATCTCAGGGCATTGTGATTAGAGAGAACATTAAATATTGCATGTTGGGAAGGTAAATGTTAACCTACATTTTGCACCTTGAGTATGCTGTTGTCATTCCCCAGGGTTCTGTGATTTCTTGCTTTGGGGCCACTTGACAAATGAGTCTATTTTTCCCTGACTGTTGTTGCTAGGAAGCAAGAGGCTTTGATTCCAGCTTCTCACACTTCCCACTGACTTCTCTGCTTTCCAGAAGTGTGCAGAATCAGAGGTTAAACAATAGATGAAAGGGGCAGGAGCAAGGCGTTTTATCCGAACGTGGTTTGGTAGTGTTATCATAAACAATGTCAAAATCAGTCTGTTGAAATGGGGTCAGGGCAGGTAGCGGATTCTCACGTTGTAAGAATGTAAAAACTAGTTACATTTTATGGAAACAAAAGATCCTTTAGAAGGATCATTAGGAGTCTGTGAAAGTACAACATAATGATCCCAAGCTTCCTTCAGGGAGTCCTTGTGTCTGATAGTATGGAGGGGAGTTTATAGGACAGTTTTGCTTTCCTTTAATAAAACAGAAAATGATCTAGTTTCGTTCAGAGTATTTCATCGACAGAAAGTAACTGAATGAACTAAATGAGTTTCTTTCTGTGACACAAACACATGACACAGAAGTATAAGGATGATCATAAAATGATTTCCTGATGAAAATAGATCAAGTTGTAACAACAAAGAGAATCTGGAAGCCCCTTACTGTGTGTGTTTCATTCCCCCCCCTCCCTTTTTAAAAAGAAATAAAAGTGATTTCTTCCATCTGGTTTAGTCCCAGTATTAAAACACCAATGTGAAAGAAAAGTATCTAAAAATGATGACTTCTCATCTGTTTGTATGGTGAGTGGTGTTTTACCTTAATAAGAAATAAATGTAAGTGCACAGAAGTCCTCTGGGAGAAAGGCATGTGATTAAATGCCATCATATGTGGCCAAAGAACCTTCACTTTGTCTTTGGCTGTTAGCCTTGATTTTGAATTATGGTACTAGTTCAGGAGTCCTTTTTGACTTAAGTGCACAGCATGTAGTTACTAGTGCAGAGAGAGTCAGGGGTCAGAATTGGCCACTTAATACTTACCTTTCTAGCCTCTGTAAATTGTCTATGAAGCAGTACCTTTTTCTTTTTGTTGAGTGTTCTTCTAATGCTAAACATTTCTTTGGAAATGAAACTTTAAATGTATGCACATTTAAAAGTAGGACTTGTATGATGAGGTTTATTATTTTTTTTATTTGCTCTGGCTGGTTACTGTTTAATAACACTACGTTCTCTTTATTTTGTATGCCAAAGATGAAAATATTGTAAAATACAAGCTGACAACTGATCAATGAGGAGGAATTACTATATATCTATATAAGCAATATCTAGATTCGCTCTCTTGGAGCACTCTGTTTTGAAAGCAAACTGTGGTTGTTTGGGACTATCCTGTCTCTAATCTAAAAGGAAGTACATGGGTCACTGAGCTGGTTCTGATGCTTTGTGCTTCCACTTAGTAATCACATGAGATGTTTTACTATTCATTTAATTCTTTGTAGTAGGGGAATTGATCATACAGAAGCATTTCAAATGTACTCTTTTCTCAAGATTCTTATTGACAGTAATTAACTTACAAGTGGTGTCTTTGTGAATATTTTTAGATATGCTTGCAATATTGGGAAGGGCAAACGGTTTGATACAGTAAGATGTGATTTTTATGTATTTCTCTGTGAATGCTAAAACATAATTGCCTACTGTTTATGAAATTGATACTGCTGATTGCTGATCAATGCACCCTTTCACCTGGAGTTACTTTTCTGAAGTCCCAAACATAAACAAGTTCATTAGACAGAAAACATAATGTTCAGAAACAGGGAGGAAATTGGTTCTTAGGGTTTCCTTTAGAAGCTCCACTAAGCAAGTGAGCACTAACATGAATTAATAGAGTGAAACACCAAATATTTAGAAATGATATGAAGCCTGTATGTCATGACATATCACATAAGTCACCTGTGCCTCAGTATGGATAACTTTTTACATCTGTGTTAGAATGTGTGTGCTCCATTTCCTTAGCAACAGAGAGGAAACACCAAAAAAAAAAAAAAAAAAAAAAAAAAAATCTGTAAGTGCTATGGTAACTTGATGAGATTTAAATCACCATGGAAACACTTGTCTGGGCTTTCCTGTAAGGATATTTCCTGAGAGATGTTTAACTTAGGTGACAATAATCATATTGAAGGTCTATGACTTTATTCTGCAGACTGAGGTGTTAAAATAAACAAAAGAAAAACAGCAAATAAGATCATAACAGTCACCTTTTTCTTCTTCCTTCTGTGGATACCATGTGATCACCTGCCTTACATTTCTGCTCTGTAGACAGAGCAATACTTACTACCATGGTGTCCCTGCTCCAGTAGACTGTACCTTCAAACGCTGAGTCACAATCAATCCTTTCTTTCTTCAATTGCTTTTGTTAAAGCGGTTTGTGGAGGAATGTGAAAAGGTTTGGAGTTATGGGCTGAAAGAAACCTGCAAGATCATAAAAAGAGCTTATTGGTCTATTCTGGTAGGAGACTGGAAGGCTAAGCTGTCAAGAGAAATGTAGACAAAGTGAGTGCTCATGATATTTTAGAGCAGAGCAAGGGCTCTATCAAGAACTGGCTAGAAGCCACCTGTGTTCCACTTTGGAAAAAGAATTTGGCAGCATTCTGCACATGAACTAAAAACCCGAGTGACGATGAATGGACTAATTTGTTTGGCAGAGCACATTTCAAGACAGAACAGCGTTCAAGTATATGGCGGGTTTTGTTTGCTGACTGAGCTTATATAGGCTTATAATTAGTGTAATAATATCTCAAGGTAAGAAGAAATGAAAAAATACACAGCATGATGAGCAAAAGAGTGTAAGAGAATTTAAAGTTGCAGACAAAGCAGATGAGGGTGAAACAGTTGTAATTGTTAAAAAGATTGGTGTTATTAAATAGAAGCGCACAGTTCACTGGGACACACTGGGACAATAGAAGCGATGCCTTGTTGTTGACAAGGCCCAACGGTGTTAGGCATCCAACATGTGAAAATACAAACCCATGGGAAAAGAGAGATCCTTAACTGAGAATGCCCTTGCTCAAAAACAACTATGCAAGGGGTAGCTATGGCAATGTACACATGGACCGCTTACAGGTGTGATGGATGAGGCAAGACTTTATCTTGAGCTGGCAGAATCACTTGGCGACATTGGGGCTGGTTTTGCAGATGCACAAATGCAAGTTACGGGATCACAGAATCTTATACCCAGCTTCCAGAAAACTGTTGAACCCAACCACAGTGTTGTAGAATGGGGTTTCCTGTAAGGATAGCCTGAGCAGCCCTTCCATGAAGCTGTGCAGGTGAGGGCAATCCCAAGATAGTGGAGATTCTAGTGCCATGGGAGATCCACAAATGTTAGATATAGCCGGGAATAGTTTAAAAAGTTAGAAATGAAGTCAGCCTTCCCAAATAGTGTAAGTAGTATAGAGCTTGATGTTTAGAGCCATTTAAAGTTACTGGAACCCATATTATTCCACCAAGAGCCTCAGATGTAGCATATGGATTGCAGGATTTAGTATTTGCCCTACTGTAATAGACTCTAGTTTGGCTCAATGGATCTTGTTGAAAAGAAATGTAGTTGGGTGTCAAATTGACAAAGGGTGGATGGTTAATCATGACTGTCAGTTTGGCAGGGTTTACAATAATCTAAGAGACAACCCCATGCAACTTTCTTGAGGACACTTCCCACATGGCTTAACTGAGATAGGAAGATCAACCCTGACTGCAGGTGGCATCATGGGATGTAGTCCAGAACTAAATAGAAAGAGGAGAGCAAGTAGCATGCAAGCACTCACTGCTCTTGGTCTTCTGACTACAGATGGAGTGTGATTACTTGCCACATACTTGCCAACACAGTAAGACCTAATCCTACCATGCTGACTTTCCCTACTGTGATGCAGTGTACTAGCAACAAATCCTTCCTTCTTTAATGTGTTTTCTTTGGATGCTTTATCAGAGCCATGAGAAAAGTAACTAATAAAACCCAACTGTTTAAGTGCAATTCTTTAGCATGGAAAATGATTGATAGGCACGGTAGCATACTTCTGCAACTCAGCATACAGGAGAAAGATTCAGGAGGATTATGAGTTCAAGGTCATTGTGAGTTACATGATAAGACTCTGGTCTCAACCATAGTAGCAAAAGTCAGAGGTCCTTCATTTAGTGTTCTTTGTCTTGGATCACATTCATAAGCAAACTGAGATAGTTCCAGCTCTGAGATAGGTATGGAGAGTTAAGTATACCCAGCATAACTTTCTCTAACAATGGCAATACCAGAAAGTCAAACCCATGGGTCTCAGACCATCTCTCAAGAATCTTGGGGATTTATAAAGTTCTTATTAAACTGTTCTATATGCAGCTGGATTATAGATATAATATAACAGAAAAAAATGTTTCCAAGTATTTGATCTCCTTGTAGGGTTGAATATTAGCTGAAGATAGTGCCATATGAACTGTAAAATACAGACACCCTTCTTTTCTAAAAGTTAACTCTGATGTAAGTTTCTAAGCACTAACTCCTTGCTGAAAGGGCAGTCTTTGTAATATTTCTGTTTGGATGTCCTAAAACATGTTCTCAGAAGGAAGTTAGAATAAAGTTTTCCTTAATTGGAGGAAGTATTGCTATGTAACAAAAAAAAAAAAAAAAAACTACAAAATTTGCTGTTGGAAACTAATTACTCTTTTTTTTTTCCATTTGTATATTTTGGGGCTTGGGAACTCAGAGACAGCTTATCTGGAGAGAGAGAGAGAGAGAGAGAGAGAGAGAGAGAGAGAGAGAGAGAGAGAGAGAGAGAGAGAGAGAGAGTTGAGTTGAATTCCCACATGCATACACTGTCTTTCACAGATAGCTTGGAGATAGGTTTGTAGGGATAAGACTAAAACTATACATGTAAGCAGACACAGAACACATGGGCCATCCCCATGACAACTGCATGCTATTTGTCTTAGATTTAGAATGGTCATGTGAAGTTTAACACTTGTTTTAGGGTGAGTGAAAAAGTTGCTATGTTCTTGTTTCCATGTAGGAGCTTCTATGCAGTATCACCACTCTGTTGTGTTAGGTAGGCAGTTTAAAACTACCTTCATTTTCTACTTGTTGCTTGTTTATTGTGAATGAAAGGAAAGAGAAAAACAGAAACATTGATAGTATAAAAATTACTGGAGTACCAAAATAAAAGTAGTCTTATTCTAAGATTAAAAGTAGAATTACTACCTTATATCCTTTCAATGTGTTTGCATATTTAATATCATGGTTTCTTTATCATAAAAATTTTCCTAGATAACCAAAAATATTTCATAAATCTTGATTATTTAAAAATCATTATTCCTGAGCATAATTTGCATGTAATGACCTGACAATTGACTATACAATTTTTTCACTGATTGAAAGTTATTGTCTAGACCATTCTCACCAACCTGAAGGTATCTTCTCCATTACTTTGTTGTCAGTCTTCTGTGTCCACAGCTGAGTTCTGGTAACCACTGACTTTCCTTTCACTATTGTTTTTCTATTTATAGAATTTTACATAAATTGAAGCATCTCTCATATAGCCTTTGGCTTTTATTTCATTTATGTTATCAATAAGGTTTGCATGGTTGATCATGTTTTCTTACCATTAGAAATTAGTAATACATTCTGTTGATGTATT
This sequence comes from Arvicanthis niloticus, assembly GCF_011762505.2. Classification (NCBI taxonomy): domain Eukaryota; kingdom Metazoa; phylum Chordata; class Mammalia; order Rodentia; family Muridae; genus Arvicanthis; species Arvicanthis niloticus. The sequence goes on from NC_047660.1 coordinate 21,462,182, forward strand.
ACAAGTTGTTTATCCATTCATCAATTGATGAATATTTTGGTTATTTATATTTGTAAACAATTATAATTTTTAAAATAGTTCCTTACACTCTCAAAGTCAGTGAATATTTTCATGTCTTTTATGGAACTGTCTGAGAGGAAACTGACAAATTGGTTAGTGTGTATTTAATACTATATTGTAACAAATTAATAAATTACTTTCTAAAGTGGTTGGATTAGTATGAAAATTCCAGATTTTGTTTTCATGTCCACATCAATGTGGCAATCTTTTAAATTTTGGACATTTTACCTGTTTTAATTACCATTTTTTCTAATGATACCAAATGTGTCCTATATATTTTTAAATTGAATTGCCACTACAAAGTACCATAGACAATGTGGCTCAAACAGCAAAAATTCACCTGTCACATTCTGGAGCCTAGAAATGCAAGGCCAAGGTCTTAATAGGAAGAGTTTCTTCCAAGGTCTTTCTCATTGGCTTGCATGTGACTGACTGTGGGAATCTGTGTATTGAACTTCTCTTCTTCAATGATAATACTCATGATGAGTTAGGATATGTCCTAAATAAATGATTTTGAATTAATTACATTTTTTACAATCTATTTTCAAATAAATAGAGGTATATTTTGCATTTGAGATGTGGCATGCATGTGCACACTTGTATATAGATACACTTGTCAGTGTGGGCACATAGAGTGACTAGATATCAACATTGGATAGTTCCTTCTATTAAGTTGACTTTATTTTCTCGAGACAGGGGCCCTTCAGGGAACCAAGGGCTCACCAATTCAGCTGACTTACACATTAATTGGCAATTATTCATATATTAAGAAAAATGAACTCTACTTTCTTGGTAGGAGAAAGGCTAGACTATGATATCATTATATTAAGCAAAATAAATCAGACTCAGAAAGAGAAGTATTTCTTATCTCATTTCATATGTAAAATCTTAGGGACAAAACATAAAACTAGTCTGAGGGTTATTAATTAATAAGAAGAGTTTGGGAGAGACAAATATGTGCAATAAGAAGAATAACTTGATCTATTTATCACCAAGAAACAGAAACTAACAAACAATGGTGAGGGTGTAGGTGGAAAGGAACCATTATGTACTATTAGTGAGAACATAAATTTATGTAGTCACTATGGAAATCAATAGGGGATTTGTGTGAAGATCAGGACTACCATAGGATCCAGCCTAAATATATAAAAGAACCAGAGGCAGCATGGAACAGAGATTCCTACAGTATCACATGTATTAATAGTCACTTTTGTATGTTGATTTGTGTGCTCCATCATTATTAAGTGTATTCATTAGTATTAACTGCTTTGGTGAAATCTTTGTCATTTTAAAATTTTTCTTCATCTAAACTTATTTATGCTTCATATAGATACATTTTCAACTTATCTCCTTGCAACTTATGTAGCTTTTTTTTTCTCGTATAATAGGCATGAGTAAAAGCACCAGTACTATGCTAAATGGAAATAGCAGATTACTGCTCTTGTTTTCTTTCTCATCATGAAAGTAAAGCTTCCAACTATTCTTCACCCAGTGTGATGGGAGCTGTGAGCAGGGTACATAGTATATCTGTGATATTTGGCTTCCTATGTATATCAGTTTTCTTTAAACTATCTCTTTAACCCCAACTTCTTTTTTTTAAAGGATATGCCACATGCACATATACCAATGTATATACTGACATTTTTAATTTTATGTTGACACAACTTTTTATAAACTATTGTTTCCTCTAGCTAAGTTTCATTCAATGTTTTGTGTAGAGTAGGGACCTTAGTTTTAAATGTTCTCATTTGTTGTTTTTTTTTTCTGTAAATGGTTTCATCTTACCTTCCATTTGGAAACATTTTCTTTATTAGGTAAAGAATTATAAATTAGTACTCTTTGCTTTTCTTTTAAAATTTTATCCAATAAATGCTAAGTTAATACCCACGTTTTTGATGACATCTGAGTGTAAATAAACATTGTTGTTGATGAAGGTAAAATGAAGAAAAGAAGAGGGAAAGGAAGAGAGAGGAGAAAGATGGGGAGAAAAAAGAGAGAAACAAAGAGAGGGACAGACAATCAGATAATAAGAGACACGGAGACACGCGTACCATATATATATGGAGGGGAGAGGAAGGAAGGGAGAGAAGGTGAGAGGGAGAGAGGGGGGAGAGGAGAATGGAATTTTAGCTACATCTTGATAACCAGATAATCAGAAGTTTTTGATTAAAATTATAAGGATGTGTAGCAGATCTCTGTATTGCTGGTCTTGCTTGACTGAAATGCACCCATGAAGTGCTCATGCTCAATTCCTCTTCTTCAATTCTATATTTAATTATGTGAATTTGATAGATGCTCATTGGTGGAATCATGTATTATTTTTCTGGGACTAGCATATTAGGACAATATCTTGAAGGTTCATCCATGCTGTCAGGTATTATAGAACTCCCTCCTTTATTAAACAGAACAGTCAATCACTGTATTGTTTTTTATAATTTCTTCATCCATTTATGCAGTCATAGACACTCAAGCTGTTTTTTAATATTTCTGATATTGTGCACCATGCTCCAGTGAACTAGGAGTTCTAATATTTCGTTGGATTGTGATTCCAATTCTTTCAGCAAACACTCAGATGCAAGATTGAGTGAGAATTTAATTTATTTTTATTTCTGAGATTACAATGTAATTACAGTGTTTCTCTCATCTCTTTTCTGTCTCCAAACACTCACAAATACTTCTCCCCATTCTCATTCAATATCATAGCCTCTTTTTCGCTACTTATAATTGAATGCATATATATGTCTTTGCATACATACACATTCCTAACTATGCTTCTAAGTCCATATGTTACATGCATGTATGTTTGCAGGGATAACCATTTGGCATGGGACAGCAAGCATCCCTCAGCAACAACATCTGTTCCACCCTGTTTTCCTCAGTCACTTATAATTCATTGTGTAGGCTTGAGACTTGTAGGCTTTCCCCATCCAGTTTGGCATGTCTGTTGGTGTCTGAAATATTATTCTGAGGTATTTCCATGCTGTTTTCCATAGTGGCTTGGCATTTAAAGGCACAACAATCTAGTAGTTCCACTAGTTCCATTTCTTTGCCAACATGTTTTTCTTTTTTCTTTACACAGATTAAAGACAAGTCTCTCTTCTTTTCTCATTTGCACAGTTTATAACCTTTATTCTGTCATTTGTTGGGTTCCTTGCTAGATGCTTTGAGGATTTGCTTTTTGTCATTGCTGCTAAGTAGTATGGTAATAACATACATTGGTTAGATTTTTCTCAGGATTCGGATCTTCTGATATTTGAGAATTTATGATTTTCATCAGAAATATTTTGGTCATTATTTTCTCAAATATTTTTGGTAATGTTATTTCCTCCTTATCAACATTTTTCTCTTTCCTATTTTTAAACATATACATATATATGTATATGTATGTATATATGTGTATATATATACATATATATGTATATGTATGTATATGTATACATACACACACACACACACACATATATATTCTGATTATCTGTAGTATCATTGTGACACTTTTCTATTTCTTATGCTGTGGTTTTTATCTCTAAAAGACTTTTTAATGTTTATCTATAATTTTAAACAGAAGTGGCATATTTATAATAGGCACTTTAATTTTCTGTATGTTGATGATTATCCTAGTAACATATCAAACTCTTAATGCTTCTTTGCTGAATATTTTTCAGTTGGTATATGACATTGGATTTTCCTGTGGGTTTACATGTTATTTTCTATAATGTAGAGTTTAATTGCTGTGATCTATAGTATGCCATTTAGTTCCTAGGAATTGAAATTATTAATCAACCTTTAGGTAAGATAAAGCAATTCCTTAAAAATAAGTTACTGTTATTACTACAGCATTGCCTGTTAATGACTGAGCATTCCTCCTACATTGGGAATCTTTCTGCTCAAACTTACAGAATTCCGAAAACTCCCAGGCCTGTGCGAGCTGATTCTTGTCACAGGTTATTTTATTCCAGACATGTGCAGGTCAATATGAAGGCAAAGAACTCTTTTGAAGATCTTGATAGCTCTACATACTCAGGCCCACAATTTCTGGTACTCGGGCTCACAAATCTTTGTCATTTTGCATTTCCCATGCTGTAATGTCTTTCTGTTCAACACAGCAAAATTGTAGTGTTCTTCTCGGTTCTTTATCAGTGTACCGAAGCCTGGAAATTGCTACTAGGCAGTAATCCGGAACAGGTATAATTTTTTTACTCAGTTTTTTTTCTAACCTCTCAGCAATCATAACCCTGATCTGTCTATTGTTAAATGTCTGAAAAGGAACTGTCTTCATACACTCTATCTAGGCTTTTACTTATCAGAAGCAGGTAAACAAAGCCTTGGATTTCTGTCTTAACATTTCTTTAAGTAACATCTTTTTTTTTTAAACATGGGTAATTATTTATTATTAAAAGAATCTTGTGATGGTGACACAATGGTGACACAATCTAGAAGGTGATGAATGGTGACATTATCCACAACTTCAAAACTGAGATGACACCTCAGGTAGACATTCTTTCTTTATTTTTCTTTTTTAAAAATTGGATATTTTATTTATTTACAATACAGATGTCATTCCCTTTCCCCATTTTCCCTTCCTAGAACCCCCTATCCTATACTCCCTCTTCCTTTATGCTTTTATACCATTTTGATTACATGCATGTATTAAGATCAGTTTTAGGTTGAGGGTCTAGCAATACAATAGATGCAAATAGTTGAGGAACAAGCAACACAATAAACACAAATAGTCAAAGAAAAAGCAAGGCATTAAACCCAGTTATGTGAACACTCCCGTGATCACTGTTTTTAAAGGCTTACCAAGATGATCAACCTATCTGAGGTTACTTCCCTATCCTAGCTCCAGGTCATTTTGATGTCTGAAGCCTACTTCCTTGTTCTAGCCTAAAATTTAGATTCATGTCTGAAATTACTTCTTTTTTTCTGGCCTAATATTTAGATTCCTGCCTGAGATCACTTCTTTGTTATAGCCTATGATTTAGACTCCTACCTAAAATTACTTCTTTGCTCTAGTCTAATGTCAGATTCCTGCTTGAAGCCTACTTTCTTGTCCTTGACCAATGTCATATTCCTGACAAGCAGTCCCTTTCCTTGTTCTTGGCCCATATCAGCTTCTTGCCAAGCAGCCCCAAAGGCTCTCCCTCCACCTGTCCCCCTTTTTATTTCATTAACAAGACTGAACCTGTCTTAGGTCATTCTGACAAGAATGCTTTCCTTACCCATCATGGAATATGCATTATCAAAAGCAATGCAATTCTGTCTCAGGTTGGAAAGGCTCTGTGCAGAATCTTTTCTTTTAATTTTTTATTGGATATTTTATTTACATTTCAGATGCCATCCCCTTTCTCCATTTCTCCTCCATAGAAAACCCCTATCCCATGCCCCCCTTTCCTTTTTGCTTTTATACAATTGTTTTAAAATGTTAATCAAAGGCTTTATAAGTTATCATACGAATCCTTGGCTTGCCAGCCGGTTAATTTAATAACTCTGTCTGGGTGTCCTTTTTCAGGTTTAAGCCATGTACTTTGGCTGCCAACATGTTGATGTTGTTAAAGATAAGCTTTAACATGATGGACAGGAATAAAAGTATTCCCAGCACAAGAAGGGCTAGCCTGCTCAAGGTATATATGCCATTCCTGAGGTTTGTCCAAAATGGAAATACTGAGCTCAGGCCATGGATAATTTTATTGGCATTATCTGCAGCACCAAATGTCAATAGAGCAGCATTCTTTAAATTCATAATCTCACTATGCAACATTAACACATCTAGAGAGGTGTTAGGATTATGCCAAACATCCTACAGGTGTCTTTAAACTTTTTTCTAATTATAATGAAAATCAACCTGAATTTCAAAAGTAACACTACTCCAATGATATTTGTCATGACACTTGGGATGGCTCCTAACTCTTGAACCCTGAACCTCCTCCATATAATTTGATTGGGTAATAGAGCATCATTCGTTGTTCCAGATACCTATATAAATCCTTTTGTATATTCAATACATTAGTAACATTTTTTTTTTGCTAGATGGTTAACAAAAATAGTTGTCTTAACTCCTTGTGGCAATGTTATTACAGAAGCAGTGGTGCTAGCTATTAATGTAATTAACGCTGTTACACCAGCAATAATCAAGCCTGCTACCCTCTTGCTTCTGCTTAAAACCTAACTCACTGCTTCCAGCACTTTCAAGCTTTTTTCAGAGAATCCAGGTTTTCTAATACTCAGGGCAGTGAGATGAAAGCTGGTTGATAGACCCCCATAACAGACATTCCAGGCTTCAACACACTAACATAATTGGAAATTATACAGTCAATGCAACTTACAATAAATACTGTAGAAGAGACAAAACCAATTTTAGCTTAACAATTAAAAGAGCCTTAAAACATGCACTAACCCTTGTTTGAAGTCCAGATCCTTTCTCAACTTTATCTCTTGCTATCGTAACATCATAGCAAACTACAGCTAGCTTCCAATATGTCTCTGACAAAGTCTAGATCCAGTCTTTCAAAAGTAGACTGTTATTTCCCATGTTGGATTGATTTCTAGACCAGTACAGGATTGAGTCCTAATAGCTGGGCACCTTTAAGAAGAATACAAGAGACATAATTTCTCTTTTAGATTCTTTATCCCACAAGGTCTAAAAACTTGAGGCAAGGCAGCTTGTCCCATCTGGGATATAGTCAAGCAAAGATGGGTCAGGAACATATGTCCAATACAGCTCCCCAGTCACCCCTGACAGGGCACTCAGCAAGCTCATAGGTCAGCATCATTCTTTGTCTCAGCAACAGTATGTCTCACCAATCTTTTTAAAGTTCCATGGGCCTCTTCCACAATACCTTGTCCTTGAGGATTATTTGAAATACCCATAATAAATTGTTGACAAAAAGTCTTGGCTGGTCAACTACATTTGCTAGACTAATATCTGTTTTTTTTTAAATTGGATATTTTATTTGTTTACCTTTCAATGTTATCTTTTCTCCTATTCCCCTCCCCAACCATTTATCCTATCCCCGCATCCTCCTATTTCTATGAAGGTATGCTCCCACCATCCTCCCATTCCTGCCTTCCTGCTCTCAAATTCGCCAACACTAGGGAATCCAAACTTTCAGGCACCAAGGCCCTCCACTTTCACTGATGCCTGATAAGGCCACCCCCAAGTACCTATACAGGTGGAGCCATGAGTCTCTCTCTTTGTTTTCTCAGGCTAGAGGTTTTAGAATGGCTACTTCTGCTTGTTTCTTTTCCATTTGCTTGAAATTTTTTTTCCAGCCTTTTACTCTAAGGTAGTGTCTATTTTTGTCACTGGGGTGGGTTTCCTGTATGCAGCAAAATGCTGGGTCCTGTTTACATATCCAGTCTGTTAGCCTATGTCTTTTTATTGGATAACTGAGTCCACTGATGTTAAGAGGTATTAGGGAACAGTGATTGTTGCTGCCTGTTATCTTTGTTATTAGAGGTGGAATTATCTTTGTGTGGCTATCTTCTTTTGGGTTTGTTGGAAGAGGATTACTTTCTTGCTCTTTCTAGGGTATACTTTTCCATCCTGTATTGGAGCTTTCCCTCTATTACCTTTTGTAGTGCTGGGTTTGTGGAAAGATATTGTGTAAATTTGGTTTTGTCCTGGAATATCTTGGTTTCTCCATCTATGGTAATTGAGAGTTTTGTTGGCTGGCATTTGTGTTCTCTTAGGGTCTGTATGACATCTGTCCAGGATCTTCTTGTTTTTATATTATCTGGTGAGAATTCTGGTGTAATTCTGATAGGCCTGCCTTTATATGTTACTTGGCCATTTTCCCTTACTGCATTTAATATTCTTTCTCTGTTTTGTGCACTTGGTGTTTTGATTACTATATGATGGGAGGTATTTCTTTTCTGGTCTAGTCTATTTGGCATTCTGCAGGCTTCTTGTATGTTTATGGGCATCTTGTTCTTTAGGTCAGGGAAGCTTTCTTCTAAAATCTTGTTGAAGATATTTATTGGCCCTTTAAGTTGAGAATCTTCACCATCTTCTGTACCAATTATCTTTAGGTTTGGTCTTCTCATTGTGTCCTGGATTTCCTGGATGTTTTGTGTTAAGAACTTTTTGCATTTTGTGTTTTCTTTGACAGTTGTGTCAATATTTTGTATGGTATCTTCTGCATCTGAGATTCTCTCTCCTATCTCTTGTATTCTGTTGGTGATGCTTGTGTCTCTGACTCCTGATTTCTTTCCTAGGTTTTCTATCTCCAGGGTAGTCTCCCTTTGTGATTTTTTTTTTATTGTTTCTACTTCCTTTTTTATGTCCTAGATGGTTTTGTTCAATTCTTTCATCTGTTTGGTTGTGTTCTCTTGTAACTCTTTAAGGGATTTGTGTGTTCTGTCTTTAAGGGCTTCTACCTGTTTACCTGTTTTCTCCTCAATTTCTTTGAGAGTGTTAATTATGTTCTTCTTAAAGTTCTCTATCATCATCATTAGAAGTGATTTTAAATCTGAATCTTGCTTTCCTGGTGACATGGGGAATTCAGGACTTTCTACTGTGGGAGAACTAGGTTCTGATGATGCCAAGTACCCTTGGTTGATGCTGATGCTTATGTTCTTGCACTTGCCTTTAGCCATCTCAATCTCCTTAGTGCTACCTGCCCTGTCTGTGACTGGAGCCTGTCTTTCCTGTTATCTTGGTTGTGTTATAACTGTGTGGGTTGGGTGTTGCTACTGGGGTTAGAGCTGAGGCCCAAAATCTGCTCAGTGCTTCCGCGCAGACCAGATGGAACCAGTGTTCTGGGCCAGGATTGAATTTCTGGGTCCCAGTAGGTTCCAGTTACTCCCTATTGGGGGCGGGTGTTGCTGTCTTCTTACCTAAGATACTGCCCAGGTTAGAGCTCCTGGGAGCCCCACTTCCTCTGGGTTTTGTGAGATTGTCAGGTACAGAGCCGCTGCCCGGGATCTGCTCAGTGTTTAAGTCCCGTCTTAATAATTATAATTAATGTAGTAAAAATGTTCATTTGTAGAAATAGTATAATTTCAATCATTTTTTAAAAAGTTGTATATTTAATTTATATCAACATTATCACTTTGTTAAAAATGTCATTATATGTAAATCTTTATATTGGTATATTACTTTGGATAGTTTTCCTTGAGTGAAAATTTCTTGATTAAACTTTAATATATATTGCATGCTTCTGATGCACATGGAGCATTTTGCTCTTGAAGTGCATAAACAACATTCAGGGACCCTTACCTACAAAGCCATCAACTGTTTGTCTCAGTCTAGGTGTGCTCAAAAAATATCAATTTGCTCAATCTCTCTAACAAATCCCTGGGTTACAGATTATTATCAAGCATATTTGAAATATGAAGAAACCCATGTATAAGCTTACAAAGAAACTTTTACCTAATTGCTGCCCCATGATACTCTGAATTTTAGCAAAGACAGCATTGTGGCTGAGATGTCTTTGTACACCTTTACAAACATTATTGCCCTTTAAAATATTTCAGACTAAATACTCACCAAATGGTAAGTTTTCCTATGTATAGAATTGAAATGATTTTGGTATCTCCTGGCACTGTATTTTTTTTCTGTAGAGTATTGATGTTTGCTTCTTTGCCTATTTTTCCTTTTTAAACTAGCCACCTCCAAAATGTGGAACACTGAATAACGTACAGAACCTCTTTGTCCTGGCACATGATGCCAGAACTTGGTTTTAATCTGCAGTAGCCATGGAATGTCAGAAATGGACACTGTGGTCACCTCTGTGGTAACAAAGCCCTGTGTCAGTGCTGTCCATCCCCAGTGAGTGTGTAGAGAGAAAAACAAGGAGGATGGAAAGAAATGGTTTTCAAATGCTTTCCAAGTTAGTGGCTTGCCTGAGTACTTGAAATAGCATTCTGGGCATGCTGCACCATTCTGCTTTACACAAGGAAGACATTTATCGTAAAAAAAATTCTTTGGTTAGTAGCTTATCAACAATGTTCTAAATTTACTTTTGAAGGCCATAGTTATAGTGAACTTGGTAATTCTAATTATGAGCAATTAGTTTGTCTTGAAAATAGTATTGACATCACAGTGTTAAGATTTTTTCCCTAAAGTTTTCCCTAGTGCATCTGACATAGAAAATGGCAAATATTTTAAAAACTTATACATTAAGGCTGGAGAGATGGCTCGGGGGTAAAGAATATGCACTGCTCATTCAGAAAGCCTGAGTTTGGTTTCCAGGAAAGGCATCAAACGGTGTATCTTAGTTGGAATTTTCATTGCTGTGAAGAGATACCATGACAAAGGCAACCCTTCCCCCCCCTTTTTTTTAAATTTTATATTTTATTTACATTTAAGATGCCATCCCCTTTCCACATTTCCCCTCCCTAGAACACCCCTGTCCCATGCCCCCTTTCCTTTTTGCTTTTATATGATTTTTTTAAATGTTAATCAAAGGATTTATAAGTTTGGTAATGCTCAATCAGAAGCGTAACCCAATACCCAACCTAGATATAAAAACTGTCTTTGACTGGTGGAGACATGTGAACATCTAAAGGCAACTCTTATAAAGGACAATGTTTAAATGATGCTTGCTTACAGGTTCAGGGGTCAGTTCATTATTATCATGGCAGGAATTATGGCAGCATCTAGGCAGGCTTGGTGCTGGAGAAGGAGCTAGAAGTTCTTGATCTTGACCCTATGGCACTCATGAGAAGGCTGTCTTCCAGGAAGCTAGGAGGAAGGTCTCAAAGCCTACCCCCACAGATACACACTTTTTCCAACAAGGCTACACCTACTCCAACAAGGCCATACCTCCTAAAAGTGCAACTTCCTAGTCCAAGCATGTTCAAACTACACAGATAATTAACCTCTGCCTGCAAATCTGGCTTCTAGGGATTAGATACTTCTGATCTTCCCATACATTTGCACTCCTGTGCATGTACATAGGCAATCCTCCAGACACATAAACATAACCAAAAATAAAAAAAATATTAAAATAATTTAAATACTTTTACCTTTTAAAGGAGTGGTGATGGTATTCACTTCAGCGTATAAAGAGTCCTTCCTATTTTATAATAACAGACTTACCTGTTATTGAAGGTGACAGTTTTATTTAAGAGTATAAATGCAAAAAAATCATTCATTGTATATGGATATGATTATAATCTAGAGAACAGGAAAAGAAAATAAGCTCTCCCTTTTGCTGTATAAATCTGCATATTACAGATACTTTATGATTGAATATTTAGACTGGCTACTCAGCTATGAATAGAACATCAGCAAGTCAGACCACCACTAGTAGACAACTAGTATTCAATATTAGATGGTTATTTGTAGATGCAGAGCATTTGGCTTTAAATTCTGACTGTTAGTATTGGCTATGTGTCTATGGAGAACTATTTGTCAAGACCTCAGTTTCTGTTGGAAAAGTCATGATGGCTGGTGGTGAGGGGTTCCCCACTAAATGCCTTTTTAATTCAGAGAGAAGTATAGGACATCATGAAATGGAAATAGTACTGACGTTTCACAGAATAAATAGAAGGATGCTCCCTGATTTTCTTCTCTTTGGGAGAATCATATCTATGAATGGATCTGAGTCCTTCTTGATTTTGGCAAAGGGTGTTCTGTAAGCTCATCAGATTGTGTTTGTACATTTTGTAAAGACTTTGTTGAAGACTGATTCAGTGTGTCCCAAGAAGGACTTACTTGATTAATACATTAAGGATCTTTTTACTTTGGTGCTTAGTAAAAAATCTTAGTTTTAAAATTATAAACTACTAACAATATTTTATTATTTTCCAAATACACATGTTGTCAAATTTCTTCCTAAGTATTTGTTACTACCCACTGACTTGGGCTGCTTTCAACCACTAAGAGGTCCCCTTTTTCCCATTACAGTAAATTCTCCCAGCCCTCCTGGCCCTTGTCTGATTAACTTTTAGCCATAATAGATTGGTTTTTGTCTTATCATAGAAAAATAACTAAGAAAAGTCTTATAATCAAGACTCATTAACATTGTTAAACCCATTAGCAGTTCATTTATTACTGCTGAAAGTTATTCAATACTACACCATAGAAGTTATTTGATGGCTACACCATATTTCGTTTATTCACACAGTTGCTACAGGATCTTAGGTTCCAGTGTGAGGCTAGTTTGAATAAAACAAATGTGGCCATTTATTCTTGTTTATGTCTTTTTGTGAACATTTTTCTTTGATTTTGGTAAATACAAGGAAGAGAATTGTTGATTTTTTTTTAGGATCCTTTGTTAATATCCTGTGGTTTGAGGTTATTTTTGTATCATGTTTTTATTCTGTCTCTTTAACTTCTTTGCCTTTTTCCAATTCTGTACCTCTCATTGTAAAACATACGTCTATATGTTAAAGACTCAACAGTTCACTTTCATGGATTCTGAAATTTAATATTTTGTTCTTAGTATTTTTTACAAGTTAGCTCTTTCAGCAACAAGTTTAAGTGTTTATTTGAGCATGTTTTTATTTTATTTTTTTAAACCATCTTTCTCTATATGATTTTTTTTTAAGTGAGTTTACCTGTTCTTTCAACCCTTTGAGTATATCACCTTTCTGCTCTGGCCTTAAATCTTTTCCAGAAGTCAACTATAGCTATAGTTCACTCAAATGTTGAGTCATGTTTCATCTTGCTGCTTTTTAAATTGCCTTGTTTTCTGTTTTTACATTTTCTATTACTTGAAAATAATAAGCAGGAGTCCTTAATTTCTATCCTACCAGAACTCCCTGATATTGGGTGCATAGGTTAATAGTTCTCATTATTATGGGGAGTTTTCAGTCATTATTTCTTTGACTATTTTTTTTTTACCTTTTTTTCATATGTTTTACATTCACACAGAAACTCAAGCACACATACTTTACAAATGAGAATCGCAGAACATTATGATATAAAGGGGAGCTATTAATTCAAATATCAATATAGTACATTAATAATGCTCTTGGCTTTGAATAAATAATAGATTAGTTTTATCTAAGAGGAAGTGAAAAATGATTTTGAAATAAATTATGGTGAAAGAAAGTGGTGACTCATATTTAGAGGTCCTGACCTTTGGAATGCTCAAATCCTGACACCAGTTGTGACGATTTGGCCAGGGAGTGGCACTATTAGGAGGTGTGGCCTTGTTGGAATAGGTATGGCCTTGTTGAAGTATGTGATTGTGGGGTTAGGCTTTGAGGCCCTCCTCCTAACCATGCAGGAGCCAGGTTTCTCCTTAGAAGCCCTCAGATAAAGATGTAGAACTCTTGGTTCATCCTGCACCATGCCTATCTGGACAGTGTCATGCTCCCACCTTAATGATAATGGACTGAACCTCTGAACCTGTAAGCAAGCCCCAATTAAATGTTTTCCTTATAAGAGTTGTTTTAGTTATGGGGTTTGTTCACAGCAGTAAAAGCATAACTAAGATACCAATCATGGGCAGACTAGTGAGTCAAGAGAATTGTTTTAGAGGAGGAATGGGGTAGAGCCTGAGTAACAAGAATGCTGACCCATGCTGTAAAATTGCAAGTTCTCTGTTTCTGAGCCCACTGTTTCTCTAGTGACAAGCCATTTTCCCCTCAGCTATCTAAAACTTAGAAGCTAACACCCAGGCAACTAAGAGACCACACATGACCAATGTCAAGGCAACTTACAAGATGCACATGTGTGTGTTCACCACAGTCAGTAACCAGTTGTTATAATTGACTTTACATAGTATTTTGAGTTAACCCTACAGGCATGTGCTTTCCTGTAGTGTTATTTTTCCATCTTTAATATTTCCTCATGCCTAAGATTTACAAAAAAGAGATGCCATTGTCTTTTGTAATAAATATTCTCAAATTCAACATTTTCATGTTTCATCAGTGTTGAGACTATAGCTCACTTCATTTTGGATGTTATTTTAGTTATTTACTAAGATGCAATTTACATGCCAGAAAATCCACACTATTAAAGTGTACAATCAATACACTAGTTTTTAACAAATTCACAGGGTTGACAGTTATCACTGATGATTTCAGAATACTTTTATCTCCACAAAAAAACCCCACAGCTAGTTAGTTGATTCTGTAGGTTTTCTTGTGGAGTCCTTGATCTCTAAGACTCCATCAGTCCTTCCTTCCCCATTTCCAAAAGATTTCCTAAGTTCTGCCTAATGTGTGGTTGTGATTTTTGCATATGTTTCCATCAACTGCTTGGTAAAGCCTCTCAGAAGATAGTTGTGCTAGGCTTCTGTCTGCAAGTATAGCAGAATATTGTTAATACTATCAGAGGTGGGCGCTCTCTCATGGCATAAGTCTAAAGTTGGGCCAACCAGTAGATGACTATTGCCTCAATTTCTTCTCCCTTTTATCCCTGTCCATATTGTAGGCAAGACAAATTGTGGGTAGAAGTTTTTGTGGCTTCTTGGTGTTTCCATCCCTCCAAGAAAATCTTGTCCAGGAGGTTGCTATTTCAGGTTCCATAATCCCTATTGTTAGGAGTCTAGGCTAGTCAAGGACAACATAAGAAAACCTACAGAATAAGCTAACCTGGGCCCACAGAAACTCACAGAAACCGAATGACCAACCAGGGAGTGTGGAATGTACAGATCTAGGGCTCCTACACACACACACACACACACACACACACACACCAGATGTGCCACTTGGTCTTCATGTGGGACTTTAATAATGGGGGGGCACTATCTCTGACTCTGTTGCCTCCTAACTGGGCTCCCTTGTCTGGCTTCAATAGAAGAAGATGCACCTAGTCTTACTGCAACTTGTTATGTCAAGGTAGATTAATATTCATGGGAATATTAATCTCTTAGGAGTAAAAAAGAGTACAGGGGAGGGGAGTGACAAGAAGATCTAGGAGGAGAGAAGGGAGAGGAAACTGAGACAGGATGTAAAAAAATACATAAATTAATTAATGAAAAAAGAAACCAACAGCAATCATTTTTTCCCAGAAAGATTCTTGATTCCATCTTATTATGCATTATTCCATTTTACCAAACACAAGAATATTAATTCTATGGTTATCAGATTTTAAAATGAAAATCTAGCTATATGATAAATTTTGGATTTTATCTATTTAATACTCTCTTTTTTATTAATTATTTACAATTTATCATTTTATTATATCATTTTATTATTGTATTATGTATTATATTATTTTATGTTATTATGTATTTACATTTCAAATGTTGTCCCCCTTCACGAGTTCCTCCTCCCTCCTCTTCCCATTCCCCTTTGCCTCTAAAATGGTGTTTCCCCCCCACCCCCCCGCACACCCCTAACTCACCCCTCTAGTATCCCCCATCAATGGGACTTCAAGCCTTCACAGGACCAAGTGCATCCCATTGAGTTCAGAAATCACAGTCCTCTGCTACATATTAGTGGGACCATGGAACAGCCAATGGTTGGTGGCTTAGTCCCTGGGAGCTTTGAAGAGTATGGTTAGTTGATAATTGTTCTTCCTATGGCATTACAATCCCCTTAAGCTCCTTCAGTCCTTGCTCTAACTCTTCCATAGGGGTCCCCAGGCTCAGTCCAATGGTTGGCTGTATCTGCATATGTCTTAATCAGGTGCTGGTAGAACCTCTCAGAGGAAAGCCATGCTAGACTCCTGTCTGCAAACATATCTTAGCATCAGCAATAGTGTTCAGGTTTGGTACCTGCACACTAGATGAATCCCAAGTTGGGCTGGTCACTGTATGGCCTTTTCTTCAGTCTCTGCTCCATTTTTGTTCCTACATTTCCTTTAGATAGGAACAATTATGGGTCAAATATTTTGAGGTATGTGGGTAGCCCCACCCTTTAACTAGAGGCCATGTCTATCTTCTGAAGGTGGTCTCTTCAGGTTCCATTTCCCTACTGTTGGGCATTTTGGCTAATGTCATCCCATTGGGTCCTCAGAGCCTCTTACATCTCTGGTGTCTAGCACTTTCTAGTAGTTCCCCTGTCTCCACCCTACACTACTACATATTTCCATTCATTCTACTAGCCCTCTGGGCTTCTCTCCTGTCTCCCTCACATACCTGATCTTGCCTCCTGTGATTATTTTTGTTCTCCCTTCTAAGTGGGATTGAAGTATCCACACTTGGGCCTTCCTTCTTCTCCAGCTTTATATATATGGTCTGTGAGTTGTATTATCATGAATATTCTAAACTTTTTGGCTAATAACCACTTATCAGTGAGTACATACCATGTGTGTCCTTTGGGATCTAGGTTGCCTCACTCAGCATGATATTTTCTAGTTCTGTTTGCTTGTGAAATTCATGATGTTGTCATTTTTAATAGCTGAGCAGTATTCTATGGTGTAAATGTACCATATTTTCTGTCTTTGGTAGAGGGACATCTCGGTTGTTTTCAGCTTCTGGCTATTATAAATAAAGCGACTATGAACATAATGGAGCATATGTCTTTGTGATATGATATAGCATCTTTGGGTATATGCTCAGGAGTTTTATAGTTGGGTCTTCAGGTAGAACTGTTTCCAGTTTTCTGAGGAACCACCAGATTGATTTCCAGAGTGGTTGTACCAGTTTGCAATCCCACTAGCAGTGGAGGAGTGTTTCTCTTTATTCAAATCCTCACCAGCATGTGCTGTTAGCTGAGTTTTTGATCGTAGCCATTCTGATTGGTGTAAGTTGGAATCTCAGGGTCATTTTGACTTGGATTTCCCTGATAGCTAAGGATGATGAATATTTCTTTAGGTGCTTTTTGGCCACTTGAGATTTCCCAGTTGAGAATTCTGTTTAGCACTGTAGCCCAATATTTTTTTAATTGGGTTATTTGGTTTTCTGGAGTCTAACTTCTTGAGTTCTTTGTATATTTTGGATATTAGCCCTCTATCAGATGTAGGTCAGTAAAGATGTTTTAGCAGTCTGTAGATTGCTGTTTTGTCTTATTGACAGTGTCCTTTGCTTTATAGAAGCCTTTCAGTTTCATGAGGTCCCATTTGTCAATTGTTGATCTTAGAGCCTGAGACATTGGTGTTCTCTTCAGGAATTTTTCCCCTGTGCCAATGAGTGTGAGGCTATTTCCCACTTTCTCTTTTATTAGATTCTGTGTATCTGGTTTTATGTTGAGGTTCTTTATCCACTTAAACTTGAGCTTTCTACAAGGAGCTAAATATTGATCAAATTGCATTCTTCTATATGCAGATTTCCAGTTAGACCAGAATCATTTGTTGAAGATGCTTTTTTTTTCACTGTATGGTTTTGGCTTCTTTGTCAAAGATTAAGTGTCCATTGGCATTGGTGTGTGTTTATTTCTGGGTCTCCAATTCTATTCTATTGATCGACCTGTCTGTCCAACACCATGCAGTTTTTATCACTATTGCTCTGTAGTACAGCTTGAGGTCAGGGATGATGATTCCCTTAGAAGTTCTTTTATTGTTGTGAATTGTTTGCTCTTTTGCTGAGTCACTTTGAGGCTGCTATAAACATTCTCCTGTTGAACATCTCAGATAATGTCTCTCTTGTTTTATTTGCTGTAAGACTTTCAAGGTTCATGGGTTTTGCAGTATGGATTTGTACTTCATCTCTTTTTGACTTAGTGTCCTATGGATGGATACTACTCATTCATCTTAACGGCACTCCTTTAGCTGATAAGAATTGGAGTTGTTTCCATCTGGAAGCTGTTATGAAATAAGGTTTACATAGTTGTTGTGTGGTTGTATGTTTTCAATTATCTCATCAAAGCGTAAAAATATATATCATATGTTAACTCTGTGTTTGAGTTTTTTAAAAACAGGCAAGTCACTTACTGACTGGACAAATTTTCTCTGTCACCAGCAGTCTATGGAGGCTTCAGTTTCTCCAAATTCTTGCCAATCACACACACACACACACATGAGTTAGGTGGTCACAATAAGTCATCCAATGTTTTTCTTGCCTCTTTGGACACTTGCACTTATATATTCATACTAAAACTTAGTCAAACACACACATAGAAACACATGTACACACAAATAAAAATAAAATAAATACATAAAGAAAAATATAAAGAATATTATAAAGAAGAATATCTTTTACTAATTGGTGAATTCGGCTGAAATTCTTTCTTAGAACAATGTTAAAAATGGAATTAGTGGTTTGTTTGTTTGTTTTACTTTTAGCCCTGTGATAATCACAGAGATAATTGATCTACAAACAAAGAGATCAATTTTGCAGCTAAATTTGGATAAAGTGTACTAGTACTTGGCTTGATTTTTGAATATATAACTTATTCCTAGCTTCTGTATAAGGTTTTCAAAATTGAAAATCACTATAAGATAAAGGTTGCCTCAAGGAAATACCTACAAAACCCTTTATTAAAGTGTCAGAAAGATTTAGGGGATATGTCTCATAGAAGTTCTAAACTAGACGAAAAGGTTTCCAGAGTTTTAGAATGGGGCTTCCCAAAGCCATCTTAAGCTACCCCGAAACTGAGACAATCTGTCTTGAAAGATTTATGGTGTGGTTTAGGGAGTAGAAGAATAAGCCTTACTAGGATTCATAGGAATTTCACTAAGATTGCTAAAGGATTGCATTGATATAATGAACCAGAAATGCAAGGAGTTAGATGCATTTCAGAAGAACAAGCAGCAGCCCTTGAACCTTTTCAGAGCTTCCACAGGGAAGAAAAGGGAAATGTTAGTCAGTACCTAAAATGGAATTTTTTTTTTATAGACAGTAAAGAATAAATAGAGTGGATTCTTTTGAACCAGGATGAAGAAAAGATTCCCAGGAAACTATATTCTTAATGTAAAACTACCTCGTAATTAAGATACTGACAGATGTACTTAAGTTTTCATTTTTGAATGAGGTGATCCACTGCCAGTCTTTGAAGTTTTCTGTTATTGTTACAGTGTTTTCTATGTTGGAAAGAAGGGATGTTTTTATTCTTGTTCAAGACCTTAGATGGGAAATGCCTATTCTCATATAAGTCTTCCAAGGAACATAAGCAATACTTTGGTCTGCTGGATATAATAATGTTCTGGGTTTCAAAACAATATTATCTGGTAAGGTTAAAGGGATGGTAAGGTAATTTGCACAGAAGTTGAATGGTGATCCTGTGTCCAGACTGTGAGCACTGGTTACAGTTGATCGCAATCTTCTAACTTTCCTTACTAAAGTGTTAGGTACGTAATCCAGCCATCTGGATCGTCCTTCCAACCGTCTGTCAGCAAAGCTGGGAAATATCAGTTCTTTCTCATGGAACAGAAGAAACTTTCAGCTGAGAATTGTTTTAAATTTCTGTTGACCTATACCCAAACTGTCAGTTTATATAACTAAATTTTCAGATAGTTTGCTATATGTAGTGTAGATGATGGGACTAGAACTCGGCATATAGAACTGTTAAGCTGCACAATAAAATACATGCAGGGATATTTATTATAGCATAAAAACAATTCAAATATTCAGCCATTGGAGACTGATTAAATAAATCATGGGTCAGTATCCATGCTGGAAAATATATGTACCAGTTAAATAAAATAGATTGAGGATGTGTGTTATGCAATAATATTGAAGTCTCTAAGATGTTTTGTTTAAAAATGAAAACAAAATGCATCACTGTACAACAAATGTGTAGCTTTCTGTGTGAGAATTGTAGTGGGGGAATAAAAAAATATTTGAAAATATACAAGCATCACAGAAAAGATGTACAGTGTCAGTCCAATGTCATGTTGGTCGCCAGCATGGGGAGGGCCTGGGTGGCTTGCAGACAAGAGTGGCTGGAAGGTGTTTGTTGTATGCCCCTTTACAGTTTACCCAATTTCTACTTTGAAGCATAAATTGTATTTTGAAGATGAACTTAATGCCAGCAGAATCAGATCACCTTAACCACGCTGGTCCTGAAGCTTCGTTGATGGCTCCCTAAGCTGATGGTCCCCTCAGGTCTTAGTTGAAAGTTTATTTTCCTCTTTTCAGTGTGAAATGTCATCTCACTGCATTTCTGCCAAAAAGATCTCTGCATTTCTCTTAAGATAAACTCCTACCTCCCAAAGTTGCCTCTTTCCATTCTTTCTGCTGGCCCTCAGGGCTTTAGTCCTTTTCCCCCACCCAATACCGGATCAGGTTCCCCTCTCCACACCACCTCCAAGTGGGACATCCTCGTGGAGACAGGGTAGGGAGAAGGTATGGGATGTGGAACAGTGAGAAGGTGGACCAGGAGTGGGGAATAAAATTTGGACATAAATAAATAAATAAATGACAAAAAATAAATAAAAAAGAAAAACAAACAAACAAACAACAAAAAGATAAACTTCAAGATCCTAAATCCAGCATTTATGGTTTGTCTTAATGGCTTATATCTGATTCTCCTGACCTCACCTGCCATCACTACTTTATCCCAAACTGTTTACTCTCCAGCAACTGCCCATCCTCGTTGGTGGTAAAAGCCCAGTAATCTAGACCAGAGTACAGCTGACTTGCCTCTTCTGGTATCTGGAACTACAGTTCTTTTTTTAGTTCTCCCACATGGACTCCATCTTACTCCTTCAGAGGATCGTTCCCCATTACCAGACTACCTAGTAATCTAAATGTTTTCCCCTTTGTACATGTGGAAACTAACTTTTCCCCCCAGTTATTCTCATATCCAAGCTTTGTAATTAGCCTAGGCATCTCAGTGCTCAGGAACTGAGAGCAAACTGATGGCCACACTCCAAGTAGCCTTCCATCTCACTCTAGACAGTTCGGATTTGGAGACGTTGTTAGGGCTAGTGTCTCTTCATGGTAGGTTTGGTAAGCGAATAGCTGTGAATAATTTTTCAGATGTTTTTCCTCAGACACTTTATATTCTCTTATACTCACCAATCTTCCCTTGGTGGCTCTTTTGTTTTCTCGTGAGTAGAGGTTATTAACTAAACAGAAAAGAACACAGCTTTGGAGGCAGCATAAGTAGAATTCTAAACAATAATTAAGAAGGTTGTAGGAAAAGAAACATATTGAGAAAGTATTTGCTCAAGCATTTTACTACCAGAACAATCCATTAAAATGCCCGGTTCCTTAAAGTTTACTTGGCAATAAAGAAATCTTTTTTTTTTTTTTCCTCCAGAAAGATCATGTAGGTGTCAGTTGTTGGTGAGGAACTATGAGACGAGGGAACAGTTTACTTAATTATAGCAAAGATATATTGCACATTTGTGTATCACGCCTGGATAAAAAGATTTAGAGAGAGTGCTATCTTCCTAAAAAAAAATTCCCTTGATAATCACCTCACAGTCTCATTTGCAAACTTGAAGTGTGGAAAAGTAGATGTGCTAAACTTGTTCATATTCTCTTAGTGACAAGCCAGTGCTTTTTATAGCTTGTACTTGCTAAGGGCTTCATTTGGAGGTTTGACTGCTCCTGATAACAAGTTTTGAGTAACAATGGAAGCACCAAGCCTGACGTGTCTGCCTGCTCTTTGGGGTCCTGTAGATTTCACATTCCTCCCAGTCTGCCCTGGAGCCTTCCAGTGGGTCCTGTGGGGTCCAAATTATTGTCCCTTAAATCTCACGCCATTATACTTTAAATCTATTTACATAGCATTATTTTGCTTTTATGAATTTAATTAATTAAAAACTGTGATTTTCTTTAAATACCAGGATGCCTTATCAATTCAGTTTTGCTTGAACCAAAGGAAAATCTTGAAGAGATAGTGACCGCTCTTATGTCGTCAATTAGCACTTGTTTATTTTTAAACACATAGCGAAGGCATGACAAACCTGTATCACTTCAACTCTGTCATTATCTGATTAATGAGTCCCTGTACATATAGATATGAGATAAAAGAGGAAGGGGGATGGGAAGGGGAGAGAGAATTGGATAGAAAGAAAAAAATCCACGTCTTCTCTATGTAGGTTTTCGTTGGGCAATCGATCACTTCTCTGGGCTGCTTTCACTGGTGTCTCCATATCTCCTGGCTCAGGGGTACTCCAACTTCCCTCCATCTTCTAACTAATTGGGCCCTGTGGGCTTCGCCATTGGCTGGGCAGCCATCTTGGTGTACCAATCCCAGTTTTCTATGCCCTGTGTGTCCCCTGTGAGTGGACAGTTGCCAGTGTTCCTAAGTTGTTACCAGTCTTCCATTGCGAAAGACATACTATAGTCACTGTGTGGAAATTGTGGGAAAAATCTACTAAGCTTGAAAGGACTGTCTTCCCCCATTCTTGTCCCACAGTGGCAATGAGGTTGACAGCACACTCAAGTCCTCCTGTCCTGATTCAGATGTGACCAGCTGAATGCAGTTTCCAACTGGCACATACATATTTTCAGGCTACATTTCTGTCCTGTCCAGCAGGGCATAAAATAGGGGTCCAGGGAGGTCACCCGAAAGAGAATATGGGAAACAGAGGGATGCAAAGAATGGAGATCTGTCTATAGGCTGATCAAATCGCAATTTTTACTTTTTCACACAGGGTTTATATACACAAAAAGGCAGGATGTGGGGAAGGGGATGACATGGGAGTGTAGGTGGTCAGAAGGAGTACAGATATCTTCTAGAACAGAGTGTCAGCTGGATGAAGGTTCAGGGGACAGGACACCATGACTCTGCCTATGATTCACTTGTCCTAATCTAAGTTGGTACTATCCACCATGGTCACTTATCTACAAGGTCTATGACTAAAGCCTGGCAACTATCCACCAAAGCTGCTTGTTTACAATGTCTTATAGTTATCTGTTTCAGTGTTTTTCCACAGAATCCTGAGACTTTGTGTTAGCAGGCTGACGTAGGCCTATGGTTGATTTTAAGCCTTCAGTGTATAAGCAAAGCTGCCCCTGACACATTTCTTTTTCTTCATTAGTTTTTCCTCTAATTGTTCTTTCTGCAATTTCTTCCTTTTATCCCAAATCTGGTTCTAGAGATGACCTAGGCCCTCGTAGTTTTTACCTCATTTCTCTGAAGAGAATACTATTTTTGCATTTTGGTATACTAACTTCTATCCACATCTCCGTGTCCTGTTCACTCAAAAGAAAATCTGCCAATATTCCCTGTAAACTAGCAATAAAGCTCTTATTTCTGAATGGTTAATACATACTTAGCAAAATATTTGAAAAGTAAAGAAGTAGAGTAGCATCTGTCTGGCATCATTCCATGGAGGCAACTAAATTATCAGTATTTTTATACCTACATTTTCCAAAGTAATGCTCAAATAAAGTATATTTGTAAATATTTTTTCTTTCAGAAGTAGTTTTATACATGACAGCATGCACCATTTTTCTATACTCAAAAATCACAAACGTGTTGTTTGATATGTGTGTGTATAACACATTTTTATAGTATAGGGGGTTCCATTACCTTAAATGCAATTATTTTACCCAGATGGATATTTATACTGCATCAGATATTTTTCCTGTTAAGAGTAATATTTCCCCAATCTGTTTAAGTACATCTGTGAGATAAATTCCTAAACACAAAATCTTGGAGACAAAATAAAAAAATTACCTTTTACTTTGAGAGCCATTGCTTAAATCTTCTCTGCAGTACCTTTGGTAAAAGGATGGAGGAATTGTAAGAGCTGGAGGGTCAGCACATCTGCTGTGAGATAATTTCTCCCCACCCCCCAAAAGACACAAGATGCAAGAGGGTAAGAGGGAGGGGGTAGATGTTGGAGGAGTTTAAAGAAGGAATGGGGATGAATATGTTCAAAATATGGTGTCTGAATTTCCCAAAGTATTACTAAAACATTATATTAATTAATTTTTTAAAATTTGTACTTTCCCATTTTATTAGAAATGACAAAATTATTATATTCTATGTCTTCCTGCCACTTTTCTGATTAGCTAATTTCTACTGGTTTTATTTCTTAGTGCTTAATTTTGCACCTTACAATATATCTCTCCCACATTGTTTAGTTTGTATGTCCTTAATGACATATATTAGAAAATAACCATGACCGATGAGCAAATCCACATGCGTTTTGTTTTTTTGTTTTTTTTGTTTGTTTTGTTTTTTGTTTTTTTGTTTTTTGGGAGATTTGGTTGGTTTTGTTTTTGAGATGGAGTCTCATCATATCACTCTGGCTGGCCTGGATCTCACTATGCAGACTAGGCTGACTTTGAACTCAGAGATTATTCACCTGCCTCTGCCCGGTGAGTTTTGGGACTGAAGGGGAGACCCACCATGATGCAAGCCTATATACTTTAACCTCACCTGCTCATATCTTCTTTCCCAACATTTGCTGCATTTATCACATTGACTATCTCTCTTATACGCGTAATTCACTTACTTGACGTAGTTTGACTCATAAAAAGAATCAGCACAAAGAGCCAGGATTTTTTTTTTTTTGCATGTGTCTGAGGGTATCATGGGTTTGACTCCATTATTAAATAGAATTCACTTACCATCCATTTTTCTTCCCAAGAAGAGCCCAGTAAAAACAAAATTTCAATGGCAGACAGTTTCAAGTGATAGGGAGTAAAATATTTATGGGGTAAAGTTTATTTCTTGAAGATTCTTTGGAGATCATCTCACTGTTCCCTAGCACTGACAATGCTTTGACACCTGGGGTCAGCCTGGGGTCAGCCTAGGGTCAGCCTGGGGTCAGCCTGGGGTCAGCCTTGGGTCAACCACCTGATTTCTTTATTTTTACCTTTTATGCAACTTAATCTCTTTAACATGGATGTATCCCTCCTTATCTTTCTAACTTCCCTGGAGCACCTCTTGGTGTAGTCTTCTGTGTAAAAGTCCCTGGGAAACACTTCCTTTTGTGCCCCTAGATTAAAATCTTTCTTCCCCTTAGCAAGACTTCTAGACAGATATTTCTAAGTATTTTTTTATTATTTACTATTCCAGTTAATTTCGTTTAGATACACGTCACCCATATGCTTGCTGATCTTCTGTGTCATTTGAGGGGTTGAGGGGATCAGTTTAAAGATTCTTTTCTCTTTGTTCCACATGCACTTCTGTGCTCTGCGTTTCACGATTTCCCAGTGTTTTCACAGGTGTGCCTGTCCTTCTTGGTCTGTTACTAATGATCCAGCTTCTCTGTGATCATAACTGTGAAGGTTTTACTTTTCTCTCTGCAAGTTAATGTGTTTCCTTCTGTCAGAGCTTCCCTGAGTTCCTATAGCTCTGTTCTGTTCCTAGAGCTACACCTACCTGGTGTGTGAACTTTTAATTTCTCAGTGCCCTTAGCTCTCATGCTCAGAATGGGAACAATCGTTTTGTTTGGTATAAATATAGTGAAGATTAAATGTGTTAATTATCGAAGGCATTTAAAAAGTGCCTTATATGTGATAATTGCCCGCTACTATTGGTTTGTGGTTCATATATTTTACAAGGTTTTTTGTTTTTTAAATACTTTTTAATTCAAAGAAAACTGGTCCTGGGGCTGGAGAAATTATACAGCAAAATTCTTGCTGTTGAAGTCTTGGGGGCCAGGATTCCATGGTCAGCATCCAAGAAAAGTTGGGTTCAGTGCTATTATTCAGGCAATCCCAGTTCTAGGGAGATAGAAACAGAGGATTCTGGGAGCTTGAGGGCCGGCCAGCCTGGCTGAATCAACAAGCTCTAGGTTCATAAAGAGAGAATTTATCTCTAAAACTAAAGTGGAAGGCAATTGAGGAAGAAACTTAACTTTGACCTCTGGACTCCACAGCATTTTTACACACACACACACACACACACACACACACACACACACACACACACACACACAGAGGCATGCACACACACACACATATGTGCACACACACATATGCGCACACACATGTGCATACACAGAAACACACACATGCACACCCCTCTACCTCCATGTGTACATAGGTACACATACCCCTATATACAATCATATGAATGAACACACACATCACACACACATGTGTGTATGTGTATATGTGTATATGTATGCATGCACAAAGCATAATGTATCATCTAAATGTGGGATTATCCCAAAACATAATAGTTCTTTAATATAAGACGTTATATTCATATAATTAATCACAATATTTGTATAAAAATAATATAATTACCTCAATAGATTATTCTAATTTTGTAGAAACAACTTTTACTCTGCTTGAAACTAACCTATCTATGTTTTATTACTCATGTATTATATATATATATATATATATATATATATATATATAATCTTTGTATTTATCAATATCAGTTTAATTTATGATAAATTCACTATCTCTACTTAGCGGGATGAGAGATCCTGTTTCTTATACCAAGCCTTAGTGATGGCCTATATTTTTTTTCTTCATACACCATGAGAATTTTTATAAAAATAATTCTGTCTTTAATATTAATTCAATGCAAAGGTCTTAATGCATTTATTATTCCATCATATCATTAAGCATTAATGTCCCAGTGCTCAGAGTCAGAGGTTAGTAGGGGACAGACAAGAGAGATAGCTAATTGCAACCAAGGGATCCAACTTCCCTGCTAACAAAGGGGACGTGTGGGCAAGAAGTGCAAGTGGCATGTGGCTTGAATGTAGTTGCTTGCCTGTCACGGGTGCTCCTTTCTGTTATAGGAATTCTTCCAGCTGATGAGACTGTGCAGAAGAGATGTGAGCCCAGTGCAAAAATGAAAACCACAGATATTCATACCTAGTTTTGCTTCTACAATTTCAAAGTTAATTATTTGAACCTTTGACCAATTTCCTTGTTTTTGGAACTTATTTCTAGAA
Source organism: Arvicanthis niloticus (assembly GCF_011762505.2). NCBI lineage: Eukaryota > Metazoa > Chordata > Mammalia > Rodentia > Muridae > Arvicanthis > Arvicanthis niloticus. Next base: position 21,488,796 of record NC_047660.1, read on the forward strand.
ATGGCAAAACTGACTCAGAAAAAAAAGTGCTTATTTTTGTTTGAAAGGTGAGATTATCCTCTAAATTACCTTACTTATGTGCACATACTAAATTTTCTATGAAGTCTCTTAGTACAGACTTTTGTTAACTTATTTGCTAATTATGTAATAAAACTGTTGATAACTGTTTAACTCATATTTTATTAGTGCTTAATTAAAGATATGCTTCAAATAATTGTGGCATATTGTAATACTAGTGAAGCAAAAAAATTATAATAAAGTGACAACAGAAAATTCCTAGATATGGTTTATTTTTATGGATCATTTAGCTGAATTCACAAATAGATTACATCATTTTGCGATGTTTTTTGCTTCATATTAACCTTTCTAAATGAGCTGCTGCCACGGGTGTAGCATATTTATGAAATGGGCCTCTCTGACGGCCTTAAAGCAGGTATCAACATGCCCTTTGGGGTTTTCCATAAATCCAATTTTTAGATCTGATGTCAATAGTGGTTTAGAAATAAATTGAGAGAAAGATTGACAAAAAGTCATAAATTAAATAACCACAGGGACCTAGATGGAGGAGCCTCAGGAGGCACTGTGGCTTATTGAATAATAGCCTTAAGCAGAGTTCAACACTCCCTTTTTCTGTACAGTAATATGACTCTGGTTCACACTTCAGCCCTGAATAAAATGACTGTCTTTAGTGGTATTGTGATTTCTCTCTTAGTTTTAAATCATTATTAGGCTCAGGTATTGGGTGTTGACCAAAAATAGAAATTATCAAGTTGATTTCATATACAATGATAGTGGAAGTTTGTAGCTCTAGGCTCCTCATCTTGTTTCCTTATTTATTTACTTTTGATTTCAGTCTATTTAAGCCAAGATTATCTTTGGAAAAATGAATCAAGTAATGAAGACAATAGACAATAATATATTTGACTTTATTATTCTCAAAAATTAAAAAAAAATGGCATGTATACATTTATTGCCATGGATCTGAAATATCAGGATTTAAAAGCTCACTTGATATTCAGAGGAAAACAATTTCAATTTGCCTAATTCTTCTTCTGAAGGGTATCCTGTTGGTCTCCTCTAAGACCTCCCAGGAAGAAAGACTGGGGAACTAGATCACACAGGAGCTCTAGAGCTAGCCTATCCTGAGATAGTTCTTCAGAATGCATTTTGCACCCTTTTATTCCAGCAGGTCCAGCCCAGAAGATTATGTTGTGTTTAAGGAAAAGACAGACAGAAAAACTTGTCAAAGGGACAGGAGCCAGTCCTCAGATGAGGACACTCTAGAAGACAGACAGACCTGACAAAGGGTCAGGGCCAGTCCTCAGATGATGACCCTCTAGAGGAGTAAAGTGTTTGTGACGCTCTCCGACTCCATCACTGATGGTTTGCAGATGAATCTTGATTTACAGAAAGTATAATTCATACACTTGTAATGAAAGCCTATGGATATTTTAAATCATTAGTTAACATGAAACAAATTGCAATAAATTGCAAGTTACTGGACTGGGATCCTCAATATTTGTAAAGACTCTTATCAGATCTTTCACCTAATTAACACAGCACTTCACAGTTTTGTTTGCAGCTATAACGTTCACTCTAAGCTTCCTTCATTATCTCTTCATACTCATGACTTTTTTTTTTCCTACAAAGAGTAAATTAACTCTCCTGAAATACCCAAGAGTTAACAGAAGAGGATATATGGTCCAATATAGCCTTGCTACGCTTAGATGATATGGTTGCTCTGATGAAAGCTGAAGGCTAAATACAGACTTCAAGATGAGAGGGAGACAGAGGGAGAAAACAGAGAAGGGAAAGAGAGGAAGAGGAAGAAAGAAGGGAAGAGAGAAAGGGAGAGGGGGAAATGTTTCCAGACTTAGCTAGAATAATTAGAAAATTAGAATAGACGTTTTGGAGGAAAATTAACAAGATTATAGAGTTCAGCAAGGCCTTAGCAGAGAGATCTCAAATATCCAAGAGATTTCTAGGATTCTTCTGGCTGCTGTGAGACTTACAGAGAGCTCACAGACTGAAGTACAGCATTGTTTTTGGTCTTCTAATCTTTCTGAATTAAGAGGCTTATGTAAGTCTCTGCAGATTTGCATGCAGTTGTAAGAATGATGCGAAGCTGTCCCTTGTATCCTTCATAGGTTCTCCCCAGTGCTTACAGTGCACACAGTTATAGAATAGTACCACAGCTAGGATGGTGATTCGTTCAGATCACTGATCTCACTCTAGCTCCCTTGTTCTCACGTGCCTGTGTTTACATGTATGTTTGCCTATTAGTCCTATCTAAGTTCATCACACACATTGCTACAACATACCATCACCACCATCCACATGCAAAGCACCTTGTCACAGAAAAGATCTGTGTAAAGATGCTTCCCATACTCTACATTCTCCTCTACATGCTTTACACTCTCCTCCCAACCCTGGGCACTATTATTCTATTCAACAATTTGCAAAATTGTGTTCATTCAAAAACGTTATAAATGGCATCTTAGGTTAAGGAAATTTTTGGAATTCTCCCTCCATCTACTGAAGTTTACTGAAGATTCATCTAAGCTGCTTCCCTGGTGGCCAAGCACTGGGAGGGATTGTGATGAATTTTTCTGGGTGATATAGGCTAGCATGGTGCTTGCCTTAGAAGTCCTGAGAAGAATGAGACACTTGAGCTGTCTTTCATGTCTGCATCATAGATCAGAAGTGATGAGCTTGGGAAATCTTCTGTTGGGAGTGAAGAAGTGACATACCTGGTGGTTGTGTTGTTCCTTTTCTCTTGGTATTCCAATCCAGCATTTGAACATGTCATATGATTATTTTTGCTTTATTTCTTCTGCTCATAACCATACTGAGTCAGGAAGATATAGACAACTATGCATCTATGCCATCATGAATAGAGAAATAGAGAATAGTACATCTACCTATCTCTGTTCCCCATGAACATATATCCTTTCTCTTGTTTATTGTAAGTTCATACATTTACCTTATTTTGTTTGATTTTGAATGAAAATTCAATCCCTCCTGTTTCTCCCTCAGGTCTCTGTTGACATGTAATTACATGGATCAGGATATTTTTTGCCTATAAATAGAACATCCTAAACTAAAATTTAATTTAGCAATGAGGAAAATGATAGAAAGCTAGAGATATAGAGCACAAAAGATTTGTCTAATTCAGTGGCTCCAACCAAATAACTCAGAAATCTTCACTGTTTTCATTCATTGTGAAAATACCATAGAGCTGGTTTTTATAGCTGTTATACTGATAATAAGATAATCATTATGTATACTTTTTATTATACATTATATTTAATGTATTATAAAAGCTATGGAAGTACTGGCCATTAGCTAATGTATAACATCTTCTAAAGTCATACAAGTGCAGGTGTCTATTTCTTGGTGTGCGATGGGCATTTTCCTAGAACTCTTAGTAGATTGTCCCTCATATCTAACTAGTTCAGGGTCTATCTATGCAAGCTTTGCCCCCAGAGGGAATGAAATTACTCTGTTTTTTAAGTCATTTACATCCACCTATAATATGTTTTGAGAAATGTCACATAAAGTAAGTATCTCTCTAGGTTCTGAGGAATGTCACCATCTCATTTGGATGTAAAGGAATGGCATGAGTGGTGGCTTTGGTAAAGCTCTGCTGGACAAAGGCATTATGCCATTGTCTGTTGTCTTAGTGTGATCACCAAACACAACGAGGACTTTGATGTATAAGTTGCTTAGGATGAATATGAGGACCATATGCAGTAAGATGATGAGTTAAATTGATTTGGGTTGGAATTGAATTGGCTGTGTTTTATCTATTCATAGTCCCAATGAATGGCTAAAATAAATATTTTGGCCATGATTCATAAGTGGTTTACCAGAAAGGTAGGGCTCCCTAAGAAAGTAAGAACCATGACCCAGTGGTCAAATGGGAAATCAGATTTCATCCAAGATTTCATACTTGCTTCAGTGAAGTATAGACTGATTAGAAAGCTAAGTAGTTCTGCATTTCAAAGTTCCATTGAAAATCCAGGTCATCAATGACTTATTTCTTTTTCTGAATTTAAGAATTTATAATTTATAATTCAATTCAGGAAAATGAGTACAACTCAATAATATGTGAAGTATCTATCTTAATTTTTTAACATATATATATAATTTGATGGCAGAGAATTATTGAAAACTAGATTCATTTAGAAAAACAGCCTTACTATTTAGAAAATAGTCTGAGATCTAGATTAGTGTGTTGATGCCAGGATAAAGAAGAAAACTGATTAATTGGGTGAATCATTTAATAAATATTTACAAATGCTTGAATAATCAGAAATTACAACATAGCAGGCTTTATACCAGGTACTGATGACTTGAGCTGCTATTCCCAAGAGAACATCATTTGATTGGAATTTTACTAATTAAAATTAAGGCTGGAATCTAACCTGAGGATGCAAAGATGAATAAGACATTTTCCCTTTTTTAATGGATATTATATTTACATTTCAAATTTTATCCCCTTACTCCATTCCCCTCACCACCCAGGAATTCCTTATCCTATCCCCTCTCCTCCTGCTTCTATGAGGGTGTGCCCCCACCTATCCCCCACTCCCACTTTCCCACCCTTGAATTCCCCCCTCAGTGTTCAGCCTTCATGGGATCAAAGATCTCCTCTCCCACCTATGCCTGACAAGGCCATCCTCCCCTACATATACAGCTGGAGTCATGGGTCCCTCCCTATGTGCTCTTAGTCTGTTGGTTTAGACCCTGGAGAGCTCTGGTTGGTTGGTATTGTTGCTCTCCTCATGGGGCCGACATTTTCTATCCTCAAGATCTCAAAGGCAAAACAGAACAAACTCTCTATTCTTTATGTATCTTACTTATAATTGAATTCTGTAGAATCAGCAGATAACTCAGCCTATAGCTGATGCACAAACTCTTTTTGCACAAATGCATATGTAAGCAGCTAACTATAGTAATGTGGTCATACTACAGTGAAACCATGAGATAAGTCCAGAGTAGTGAGTATATATGAAATGTTAATCATCTAGGGGAATGGAGGAAAGGCCAGGGAGAGTCTCAGAGAACATATTTTAATTGAATTTTGAAGAATGAGCAGAATTCTGCCCAGCAGAAGAATAGATTGAGAAAAATTGTGACTTTACATTGAAGTTTTGGTAAATGTTGAAATGTTCAAGTGGCAGGACCCAACCACTTTTAATGAGGGGGTGAGATTACTTTTGAAATATAATGGAGTCATTTGGTGAGTATATTCTTCTAAGGAGTTTACCTTCCATGTTTATGTTACATGTTTATCTTACATGTATTGGGAAACAGTAACAGAATTTATGTGTCTAAATTGTATTAATAAATGTGATTCTCATGAAGGACAAAGTAGTAGCCATATGGAAGGTAGGATAGAGAATGCCAGAGCCTGGAATTGAAATTATCAGACACTATCAGCCAAGGACACATTCTGAGAGCCAGGGTAAGAACATTGAAGTTGGGAATGAAAAGGCACATTTTTTGGGTAATGAGAGAACTAATGAGATGATGAGATGACAACTGATCAGTTTGTTATAATAATTAAAGGGATGGGGTATGTGCTTTTACCCCGAGGTTTCTAGTTGGGGAAGCTGAGAAGATGGTATCACACGTGGTTAGTGAAGCAGTAGAGTTCTTGGAGAGATTAGATATGCTCTGTCATTGCAAAACTGTGGCACAGGCAGAGAACCTTAAAAGGCAAACATTACTATTCTAATAAGGACTGGGATAAACTTTTTGTATGTTTGTGTGTATGCAGAGTTGAAAATGTGTGTGTTCATGTGTAGAGGGGAATATGGAGAATCGAGTCTAACATAGCCGCTGCCCCTCAGGAGCCGTTCATTGTGTTTTTTAATCAAAAACAATTTTTAGAATAGAGTATAATTACAGCATTGCTTCCTTCCCTTTCCTCCCCTCAAACCCTCCTATGTACCCTTGCTTTTTTTCACATTTATTATTACTTCTTCTTGTTGTTGTTGTTGTTGTTGTTGTTGGTGGTGGTGGTGGTGGTGGTGGTGGTGGTGTGTGTGTGTGTGTGTGTGTTTTCAAGACTGATCATTTGGGAACCAATTCATGTGCCTTTCCCTTGAGGAAGACTATTTCTCCTATTCTCAGTATTTTTTTAGATGCCTGAAGTTCTTTTTTTAACTTAAAAAAAATCAGACAATATATTTGATTATATTCTTCCCACTTCTTCAAGTCCTCCCAGACTCTCCTGTGGTGTTGAAGCCTCTAGATCTTTCCTTTCTCCACACTTGCATGGCTATTGGATTTGTCCTTGTTTTGCTCACATGCAGGCAGTCATGGTGGTAAGATTTTTATAGGTGTATCTTCTGTTGTTTGAAACAAGTCTTTCACTGGTCTGGAGCTCAGTTGGTTGGCTGGATTGACTGGTGAGCAAGACCCAGGATTCTGCCTTCCTCTCATTCTCCATTGTTGGGATCATAAGTCCAGGTTACCATGCCTGGCATCTGGTTCTGGGTACTAAACTTGAATTTTTATGATTGGGTAGCAAGCTTTACTCACTGACCTGTCTCTTATACCCCTACTAGGTTGAATGTCTTCAATAAACATGTATTGAAGTATAGCATCCATGATTCACAAAAGCTTTGTGCAATACAAATACACAAACAACATGATACTACTGTGCAAGCTGTTGCCGCTGTCAGCTTACACAGATTACGACAATCTTCACAATATGCATATTTATTTATCTCATAATTTTAAGGTCAGGTGCTGTGACACACACCTTTAATATCAGTGCTCGAGAAACAGAGGTGGGCAGATCTCTGTGAATTTAAGACCAACTTGGTTTACAGAGTGAATTCAGGTCAGCCAGGGCTACGTAGTCATATCTTGTCTCAAAAAATAAAAAACAAACAAACCCAAGGGATACAATTTTAATAAAAGATTTGGTTGTTTTGCTTTAATATTTCACCAATGAACATGCTGCATTCCCTCCTCTGCGTCTTTAAGCTATACTTAACCAGGTTAGATCTGGAATGTCAACTTTCTAATCCATATCATTTCATGTATAGTGTAGCTGAGTTTGAGACACAAGAGGCCCCATGACTATAGGCACCAAAAGACACCATATTTACTAATGAATTGAGAACAAGAGAGAACAAATAGGGTTTTCAGCTAAATTAAATAGTGCTTTTAAAATAAATTGTTGTTAGGGAAAAGCTGTTAGTTATATGCATTGATTTTATGTTTTTTACTTGGACAATAACCATAACTAATATTTATTAGCTACTTACCAAGTGGCGGGACAGTTTTCTAAGTGTTATAGGTAGTAATTGAAACTTTACTCTTATTATTACATGAAGCATCTCATGCAAAGAGCTGCATTGTTCCATAAGTCCCAGCTGGGATGTCTCAAAGCTAGACCTGGAACTTACCTCAGAGTTTTGTTTCCTAGATGGATGCTAAAATCTATGGAGTTAGCCCCAAGGTATAAAGCAATGGTGGTCTGCATAATTAGTGAAAAACAATGATGTTCTTTAGTAATTGCTAATACTCATGACATAAAGTGGCAGAGATTCTCAAGGAATAATTTAATCAAGAAGCAGCACAATGGTATATAAACATATGAAGGGTATTTGACATCTGCTTATTTGTAACTTTTATATTACTTTATTAAATACTTACTACAAATCAGATAATAAGCTTCTTCTTCAGAATCTGGTTCTTTAGAATCTTAGAAGAGCCACAGAGAAGCAAAAGGTAGCAGCCTAGTGAAGGATCGTAGGATAATTTTGCTGGCAATGTGAACAGAAAATGCTGCTGTCTTCCCGGGAGTCGAGCTGCTTTCTGTGGAATAGACATGTGATTTTTCTCTTGTGGGATTGACAGACATTTGCATCCAAGTCAGAGGAAACTCTTTTAGAATATGAAAGCCACAGGGATGGAAAAACCTGGCTGATGAGATGGGCTTTGGAAATTAGCCTAAAATTCCATTTTAGTCTGTCTACTAGTGGCTTTCTAATTCTTCTGACTCTGAAATGTAAGACGCTCTACACAAGCTGTGCTCAAATAATTGCTTGACTATAATTAGGCTGAAAATTTTCCTCATTAATGAATTTTGTCTTTCATTCTTTCCTTTTTTTCTTTGCATCTTCGAGTCTGTGTTTTACTGCGGGGAAAAAAATTCTGTTTCAAGATTGAGAAATGTAGGTGTGTTTGTTGGGTGATGGTTGTAGTGGTGGTGCTGTGTGTGTGTGTGTGTGTGTGTGTGTGTGTGTGTGTGTGTGCAACCTCAGCTGTGGTTTCTAGGCATTGTTCACTCTGTGACTAGAGCCAGTGTATCATTGCACTCACCTAGAGTTTCCAAAGTAGGCTGGTCCAATTGAAAATAGACCTCACTGCCTCTGCATCCTCAGTATTGAAATGAATGGCATGTTTCCATATTCAGCTTTTTACACAGCTTCTGGGGTTTGAAATCAAGTCTTCACACTTGTGAAACAACCATTTGACTGCCTTGCCTATTTTCTAATCCCTTCAGAGACCCAGGAAGAGTTCACTTTCTACAGTGAAGGAGAGGATTTAAAGTTACCTAGAATGTTTGCATGTAGAAAATCCACAGATTATGGAACATGAATGACGGCAAGTTGATCCTGGTAGATGAACCTCAGATTCAAGGCCAGTAATTGGTGATTTTAAAAGTCTATTAAGAAAACTGAGAGGGCTTCTAATGAGAGTGGGCCAAAGCAAGGAATTGCTACTATGATTTTGACAGCAGGACTGGCTTCACATTAAGGGGATATGCAAATGTGTGTGGGGCTTGGGAGAGGGTGGAGAAGTAAATGTGGAAACATTTGTTGTCTACATGACTGAATTTTGACATGTGTGAAAGTGTAATACATTCCTCTTGTGATCTAGAGAACTCCTTCCCCCAAAGCATCAAATGACTTGCCCCTTGCATGTCACACTGCCCCCTTTTTGGGTTCTTGATTAGATGATTCTGATCAAAAGACTGTTCCTTTTGTCTTTTGTGTCCTAATGACATACTTAATTTTCCTTTAAGCACTTCAAAAAGAATTCTTTTGGATGAGGGTGATTATAAATCCCCATTAGAGAATTATTTAAAATGAATAAAATCTTTGACCCCTATAAAATTTTATGTGGAGAGAAAAGCATTTATATAAAAAAAGACATTGGCTTTAAAATAGTCTAAAGTTGGAAATCTGTTCAGATGATTTAGGGAAGATGAGCTTCCCCTTTTATGAGGACTGATTACTGCTTGGGCTATTTTGTAACAGAGCACAGAATGATGGGCAATTCCCTCAGAAACGAGGCTGCTTCTAACTGAGACTGACTGTTCCACGAAGACAGTCACAGCTATAAATCAAAAGTTCTTCCTGTCAGATTTGTCTCATTTCTTTGTCTCCATGTCATTCCATCTTCACTAACTCATCCTTAGAAAGAAAATTAAATGTTCTGTAACATAACTTCCCAACTTTTAACCACATTAGTACATAAGATCTCATACTTCGTTTTTACTGTATTTGTAGTGCTATATAACCACTATCCCCAACCTATAAATGAGGCATCTCTCAATATGCTGCTCCCATAGTCCTTCCAATCAGAAGCCTGCTTTTCTCTGTACAGATTTTCCTACTTCAGGCATTCTGAAATCAGTGATCCCTATGGATGTATCTCTTACTTGGCGCATTTCTATCAACTAGTGATCTGTATTACGCAGAATGAGATGCCCCATGTTTACTTCATTCATTCATCAGTTATCAGATTGGAGATTTTTTTTTAAAGATTATAAGTAATGCTGCTATGAGCATGCTTGTACCAGTATTTCTGTGGATCTGTGTTTTCAACTCTCTTGGGTATACAATGAGGTGGTATTGCTAGAACCAGAGAGATATTCTTTAGAAATTCCTAAATTCTAAATGGTTGAACCATTTCACATTTCCTCTAGTCATGACTGGGGATTGTTTTCTTTTCACTTTCTCTACATCTTGTTCAAAACTTGAAAAAAAAATATAGGCAGAGAATAATAGATTGGAATTTTCAGCTATAAGCAGGATATTAATATCATACCATGTCAACTCCCTGGCACCAGGGATCATCATGCAATAGAATGATGGTAACATTCAGAGGTAGTGGATATCTACAGCAAAATAGTATTTGCCAGATGTAACAAGCCATTGCACAGATGAGCTCACTGTGGCTGTGCCTGTGTGTGCCACACTTCTGTGTGCACGACCTGCACAGGATTAAGTAAGTCCCAGCATTGAGGGTAGGGGAGGACTGTTGAAGTCCCATCCTTAGTTGAGAAGTTATTGACAAATGATAGATGCTGTGGGATGGAGAGTAAGTATTTTCAGGGAAGAATCATGAAGATAGCCCTTCTTCACCTGTGCTCATGGGTAGCTCTAAGTAGCCTTAGTGGGTTTAAGAAGAAAAGAACACAAGTAGTTAGGAAAGACAAAGTGGTAATAGAGGGAAGGGTGGAGTTAGAATGGAGGAAACAAAAAGTGAATTTGGTCAAAAGATGTTATATGCATGTATAAAATTCTCAATAAGATATATAAGCATCATATTGCTTTTTTGCCTTTTATTTTAACCCTGTCTTACATTTCAGCATCCTTATATTTTGCTGTTATTTCATTTTGTTTTTCTTCATCCTTTAAAAGATGATTTATTTATTATTTTAGTGAGAAAAAAGCATCTTTCCCCAGTATTTCTCATCTGCCAATGGTAAATAATTGGTGTTACATTTACCTATTGCTGCATGACAAAGTGTGCCCAACTTAGCAGCTTAATCAAACAACCGTCTGTTTAGTTTTTGTGGATTCAGAGTGCATCCCTCTCTCCCTTTCCTCCTTATGACACATCAAACATCATGGAACAGTATCTCCACTCAGGCTTTATTGGGACATGCTGCTGAGAATCCTTATATAACTGTTAACAGGTTCAGTTTCTCACTGTTGATGGAAATGTAGCTAGAGGCTCATTTATTGCTTATCATGGGGAGTTCTCTGTAGAATAGATAGTCCATGATACAGCGGCTCCTTTCTGAGAGTGAGCATGGCATGAATGACCATGTACTTGTAGTCACCGTAGACCATAGACTTTTGGCTTCATTACGTTTGCTGTTTTCTGTTCATAAGATGGGCAATTTCCCATCCAAGCCACACTTAAAGGAAAGAGATTAGATGGCATGAATACCGGGAGATGGAGATCTTTGGATTGAGCTTCAATGGTCTTCAACGATAGTATTCAGCAAAAGAAAAAAGACTTGTGGGCAAACACAGCCACACTTTTATCCATACAAGTGATTTAACATAAACTTTTTGGTCTTTGTTTAAATATAATTAGGATATTTCTTACAGAAAGCAAAATTTCCAAGGTTTGGGTCACTTGCCAACATAGACTTAAGAGAAGCAGAAAAATACATTTGGAGAGAATCATGACCTGGTTGGACTGACAAAGTCCATACCCTCTTTATGCTTCAGTTGCACGGTATGTATAGCCCAAGGTTACTTCTTTCGAAGAGTTTCCAAGCCACTTTGACTTCAATCCATAATAAAAATTGACTTTCCATGGATACCATTTCACTGCACAAATATACAGAATCTGTTCACAGAAAACACAAGTTTTCCAAACTAAAATACTCTTCCAAAAATACAAGCTTCTCTGAATGGACCTTGCCACTCTATCTTGTTTTTCATTTTTTTATCGTTTTTACATATCCTACTTCACAAAGATGAATTGGCCAAGGCAAGTTCTTAATTTCTTTCTAATGGATTCCATCCCTAAGGTTGAAAGCATGGAAGATTCTATTCCTTTCTCCCAAGCTGCTAAGTCAATAAGAGTTGTTGCCTGGTCTAAGAATACTGATGCAAAGAGGAAGGCCAATACTTCTCCTTTTCCTTAAATATTAAATGGTCTCCTTAAGATTTTATATTAGCAAGTGCTCCATATCTCTGTTCTTTCCTAAGTGGATGTACATTGCTTTGATAGAGATGATCCAGGGCAGATATTTCAGAAAGCTAATGATTTCCATTGGCTAAATAGCCTTTGGCATTGCCTCGGGCTATGAGCTCTCCCCAAAGTTCTTAATTCTCAAAAATGAACCATCTTTCTTAGTCTACTGGGCTCAAGAGGTTATTGATTCTGTCACATGCATATTGTGCTTGGTCTCAGTGGTGTTATCATTTACTTGTTCTTCTTGTGGATGCCTCATAGTTGATGTGACAGGCAGTTCTCCGAGCTCCTGTGGAATGGCCACTGAACATAAATTTTACCAGATGAGGAAGTTTTTTCTTTACTGCCACTGAGCACCTATTAAGTGTTTGACAATGTACAAGGTATGCATTGTTTCCCAAATATTTTTCCAAGGTCTACTGAATGCAAGAACAGTATGGGATCTGAGAGAGCTTACAGAAAGAACCAGGTCTCCTTGGAGTACTTTATTTTAGCTTGGATATTCATGCAAATTTTTAACTCTGAGATATGTTCTTGTTTTAACAGCTAATCAATGCTTTACATTATTTATGAGTAAAATTACTTTAACTCTCCTCCAGAAGCATAGACTAAAATTCACACTCTGGAGGCTGCAATGTGATTTTCCCTGGCTAAAGGCAAAATTCACCTAGGAATTCTGAGAAGCACGAATATTGTGTGTGTGTGTGTGTGTGTGTGTGTGTGTGTGTGTGTGTGTGTGTTTTGTTGCATGGTAAATATTTAACATACACTTTGTCATCTGAGGAATAAAGAGCTCCATAAATTTATATAAATTGATTGATTGGTGCATTGGAACAGATCAGAACTTTCTTCACCCCAAGTGTTTTCTTTTTTATGTTATACTGTCCACAAAGCTTCATGAAATGAAGAATAGTCCAGTAAATCGTGGAATCTTTACTACAGAAACACTTCTGGTGTCAATACTCGGTCTCCTGGTGGGAAGATATAATAAGTGAGGGAATTCAAACATGTGATTGCTTGGGAAGAAATCAGGATACACAGAGAGGGCTGATTTCTCAAGCAAGGCTTAGGAGAAGTTGAAAAGACCAGGCATACATTTAGCATTTGGGTTCATGGGGTTTAAGTCATGTTACAGGACTCATGCAAGAGATTATTGGGGGGAGGAGAGAGATGACAGGTTCTTCCCTCATGTTACAGGAGTTAGGTTTCTACAAACAAGGTTTAGAGCAGACAGTGCTATAGGCAAGGACCCTGGATTGATGATTTCTTCTTTATCATTCTTTTTTATCTAAACTGAAAATTTTGATTCACCTTGGAGATAGAGAGGAAGGGGGAAGAAGGGAGGGAGGGAGGGAGGGAGGGAGGGAGGGAGAGAGAGAGAGAGAGAGAGAGAGAGAGAGAGAGAGAGAGAGAGAGAGAGAGAGAGAGAGACCTGACCTGCTCAGTGATGGCTAGGGAGCAGAGTTTCATGGAGAGGGGCCAGGAAGAATGAGATTTTTTTTTGTTCTAAAGCACAGCATACCTGTAGATACTGCCTTAGCTCCTGTGTTTTGTTGTATCTCTATGCTGCTCAGATTGGTGACACACTGCTCTCAGTGTAATAGTCCCTTATTAAATGAGGACAGAACCTAGGAAGAGAAAAGAATGAGCCAGAATAAACAAGGAACATGATCCTTGATGACATCATGAAACCTCTGTTACAGCCTTGACTGTAACATCAAGAGTTCTTGTTGCTTTCACTTATCAAGTCCGTCAGTATCTCATCTTTGAGCTAAGAATGACATCATGTATCTTTTATTATTCATGCTTCTTTCCTTTAAATCTAGTGATTTAAATCTTGACATAGAATAACTACCTTTTGCTTTTACTTTAAATTCAAGTATATATCGTCAAAAACTTTAGAATTTATTTATCTCTTTCGTTGAATCTTATAAGTTTAAATATTTTTTTTCTGACTTACTCTCTTTCCTCAAAATTATCTCAGTGATATCTATCCACATAAATAAGGAAAATGAACTCCAGACTTGCATGTAAATGTAGGTTATAACTAGAGTTTTCCATAATGTGGCTGAGTAGCTTCAGTATCATGCAGCTGTCATTTACTTATTTTTTGTAAAATAATTTCTAGTACACTTCATATATTTCCATTGATATACTTGTATGTCATGACAAACATATATTGATACCCATGTAGCATGTACCTGTCCTTCACGTGTTTGTTTTTTTTTATTTTTATTGTTTATTCATTTTTTCTTTTTTTTATTAGATATTTTATTTACACTTCAGATGGCATCCCCTTTCCCCATTCCCCCCCCCCACCCCCCTTAGGAAACCCCTATCCCATGCCCCCTTTTCCTTTTTGCATTTATACATTTTTTAAACATAATGTTAATCATAGGCTTTATAAGTTTGGAATTGTTCAATCAGAGGTGTAACCCACTGACCAACCTAGATATAACAACTATCTTTGACTGGTGGAGATACTTGAACCTCTGCCTCCCTGTCTCCCCCCTCTTTCTCTCTTTCTTCACCTAGCTTCTCCTCTCTTTCTTCTTCTCTTCTTACTCCTTTTCTTCCTCTCAGTACTCCTCCTACCTTAGCTCCTCCTACACATCACCCTTCCTGTTAAAATGAAACTTTTCTCTCAAAATACAATTAGAACATAATTATGCCAATTTGTACCAGTGAGGTACAGGATAGTCCTAATACCCAGTCCATCCTTTTGTTGACTAACCAGCTCCTCTGTCATCTATTCTAACTAAAACATGTAGTTCTGAACCTGGCTTTAGGATGAATGTCAGCTGACGACCATCCACTCAAATCTTTTCTCTTAAGGTCAATAGCTATATGTTTTCAACCCCATCAGAAATCCAGAATGACTGAGTTAACTATAATTGTGGGAAGCACAAATCATAGTTTCTAAAACTTAGCCAATTTATAGAGACCTCTGAACACTCACTCTACTTCAAAACGTTGGAGCATCTGTTCTTCTGCCTTCTGGCCCAGGATCATCTGACAGACCTTAGTGCTGCAGAATTATTAAGGGCTGATTACTCTGTCTAGGCAGATATAATCAGTCAACTATTCTGCAAGTGTGTCCTTTTCTGGACAGTAATTTGTCTGTAGAAGGAAAGTGGCAATTCTTGCCTAGTGGCTGTCTCACCACAACTGGAGTAACTCCAAGGATGCTCAATTTCTTCTTAGAATTCAATATAGGAAGCTGTCCGGAGCAGACAGGTCTCTAATGAAAATGAACATTAATACTGAAATGTTTGTCTTGTCAATTCTAAGGATTTCTGATGTTTTAAAAACCAGCTATCCATGTAAGGTAATCTGGACTGTTGCCTGTTAACTCCACTCAGCTATTTCTAAATAAAACATAGAGAACACCCTTATAATAAACTCCAAGCCATGAATTTGCTATAGACCCTTAACTCACAGGCTGACCATCTCAAATCAGTTAAAAAAGTTAAAGAAGGACTGGGTCTAAGCTTTGTATTCCTAAATGTGTTATACTGGTACAATGCCTATGGGAGTAACAATATTCATCTCACTCTTATATCACTAAGAAGCTCATGCCAATGAGAATCTTAAAATTTGTAAACAAAGTAAATTGGTGCCATTTAAGAATTTATATCTTCATCGTGATATTAATTATACAGATTTCTACTAATAGGTTATGGCTATGCAGTAAACCCTAGCTAATCCTCTCTATTCCGACAAAACCTCTACTTTTCCCTAGAGAGACAGCCCAACATTTACCACCTTAGTCCCCAAGCCCAGGGAATAGGGGTGATGACTCATCATTAGCTTCTTCAAGCTGATTATGGGCGTTGAGATATTAGAAGAGGAGTGGGGGGGGGGGGGAGAGCAAGTTGACAATCCTCTGATGCTGTGTCTTCGCTACCTCCAGATGGAATTCCCGGACCTCAGCGGTTTGAGCAGGTCTGCCCAGCTTGCTTGTTGAGTAGATACACCAAGGCTGATCATTCTGCAATATACAATTCTCAAAACAACTTTTAGTATCAAGATGTTTTTTTTTTTTTAAAGAGGTCTGACATTTTATTAAGAATGTTGGTTCTAACCGCTTTTCTATTTTTTCCCCTCTTTTATTGGATATAATATTTACATTTCAAATTTTATCCCCTTACCATATTTCCCCCACCACCCAGGAACCCCTTATCCCATCCCCCCTCCTCCTGCCTCTATGAAGGTGTTTACCCACCTACTACCAGCCCGCCTCCCCACCCTCAGATCCCCCCCCTCTGTGCTCAGCCTTCAGGGTACCAATGATCTTGTCTCCCACCTATGCCCAACAAGGCCATCCTCCCCTACATATACAGCTGGAGTCATGTGTCTCTCCATATGTGCTCCTAGGCTGGTGGTTTAGACCCTGGGGAGCTCTGGCTGGTTGGTATTGTTGCTCTCCTCACGGGGCCACCAGCCCTTAAGTTTCCTTCTATTTACTCTCTAACTCCTCCATTGGGAACCTTTGATCAGATTAATGGATAGCTGTGGGTATCTGT